>NW_028274810.1:151917680-152233134 GCF_037043125.1 Eumetopias jubatus | reverse complement strand
GTGAAGCCATTTGGTCCTGGACTTCTGTTTGGGAAGTTTTTGATTACTGAATCAATTTTCTTACTAGTAATTGGTCTATTCAGATTTTCTATTTTGTCGTGAGTTGGTCTTTGTAGGTTGTGTATTTCTTTTCTAGGAATTTATCCATTTCTCTTAGGTTGTCCTGCTTGTTGGTATATAGTTGTTCATAGTAGTCTCTTATGTTCCTTTGCATTTCTATTTTATCAATTGTAATGTCTCTTTCATTTCTGTTATTTAGTCCTCTTTTTTGTTTCTTGGTGAATTAGCTAAATGTTTGTCAATTTTATCTTTCAAAAAACCAGCTTTTACTTTCATTGATTTATTGTCTTTTTGGTCTCTCATTTATTTCTGCTCTGATCTTTGTTAATACCTTCATTCTACTAACTTTGGGCATCATTTATTTTTTTATTTGTTTTCTAGTTTCTTGAGGTACACAGAGGGTTGGTTATTTGAGATCTTTCTTGTTTCTTGATGTAGGTAGGCATTTAGGTGGATGAACTTGCCTTTTAGAACTGCTTTTGCTACATCCCATAAGTTTTGGTATGTCGTATTTTCACTTTCATTTGTCTCAAGATGTTTTGGGCGTTCTCTTTTGATTTCTTCTTTGATTCATGGTTGTTCAGAAGCAGGTAGTTTAATCTCCACATATTTGTGAATTTTTGTTTTCATCTTGTAATTGATTTCTAGTTTTGTACCATTGTGGTCAGACAAGATGCTTGGTATAATTTCAGTCTTCTTAAATTTATTAAGACTAGTTTTGTGACCTAACATATGACCTATCCTGAGGAATGTTCCTTGTGTACTTGAGAAGAATTTGTATTTTGTTGCTTTTGGATGGAATGTGTGTGTATGTGTATGTATGTACGTACATATGTATGTGTGTATACATAGTCCATTTGATCTAATGTGTCATTTAAGACCATTGTTTCTTTATTGATTTTTCTGTCTGAATGATCTGTTGATGTAAGTGGCATATTAAAGTCCCTTACTATTATTGTATTTCTATTTCTGTCTTTAAGACTGCTAATATATGCCTTATATATTTAAGTGCTCCTATGTTATGTGCATATATATTTACAAATGTAATATTCTTTTGGTGGATTGACCCTTTATCATTATGTAATAGCTTTCTTTATCTTTTTTTATAATCTTTGTCTTAAAGTTTATTTTATCTGATATAAGTATAGCTACTCTAGCTTTCTTTTGGTTTCTACTCAGTCTGTGTCCTTATATTTTAAATGAGTCTCTTGTTGGCAGCATATAGATGGATTTTTTTAAATCCATCCGTCCACTCTGTCTTTTGGAGAATTTAGTCCATTTACATTTAAAGTAAATATTGATACATATGTGCTTTTTTATGTATTGTTGATTGTTTCCTGACTGTTTTGTAGTTCCTCTGTTCCTTTTTCTCTTTCTTCCTTTGTGATTTGATGTTTTTCTGTAGTGGTATATTTCAGTTTTTTCTCTGTGTGTATGGGTGAGGGTGTGTGTGTGTGTGTGTGTGTGTGTGTGTGTGTGTGTGTGTGTCTACTGTAGGTTTTTGCTTTGTGGTTACCATGAGGCTTACATAAAACAATTTATAACAGTCTGTTTTAACTTGATAACAACTTAAGTTTGAACACATTCTAAAACTCCACAATTTTATTCCCTCACCCCTGTGAAACGTTTTTTGTTATAGATGTCACAATTTATATATTTTATCTTGTGTATCTGGTAACAAATTACTGTAGTTATCATTATTTGAATACTTTTGTCTTTTAACCTTCATACTAGCTTTATAAGTGATTAACCCTCCACCTTTCTAACATGAGATTATTCTGAATTTTACTATACATTTACCTTTACCGGTGAGATTTACACTTTCATGTGTGTTCCTATTAATAATTAGTACCCTTTCATTTCGGCTCAAAGAAGTCCCTTTAATATTTCTTGTAAGACCAGCCTAGTGGTGACGAACTCCTTTTGCTTTTGCTGCTCTGGAATACTATTTCTATCTCCAATTCTGAAGGACGTATTCCTGGCTAGAGTATGCTTGGGTGACAGTGTTTTTCTTTTAGCACTTTGAATATATCATGCCGCTCTCTTCTGGCCTCCAAATTTCTGCTGAAAATCTGCTGATAGTCTTATTAGGGGTTCCTTTGTACCTAACAAGTTGGTTTTTCTCTTCTTTTTAAAAATCTCTCCTTGCCTTTAACTTTTGACAGTTTAATTATAATGTGTCTTGGTGAGGTTAACTGTGGCTTCACCTTAGTGGGAAGTTTATGGGTTTCCTGGATCTGTATGTCTGTTTCCTTTCCCCAGGTTGGAGAAGATTTCAGCGATTATTTTTCCAAACAAGATTTCTGCCCCTTTCTCTCTTTCTTCTCTTTCTGGGACCCCTATAATGTGAATGTTGGTCCTCTTGATGATGTCCTATAAGTTTCTTAAGCTCTCCTGACTCTTTTTCCACTCCTTTTCTTTTTGCTGCTCTGATTGGATAATTTCCACTGTCCTTTCTTCGAGTTTACTGATCCTTTCTTCTGGTTCATCTAGTCTGATTTTGAAGCCCTTTGTTGTACTTTTCACTTGAGTTATTGCATTCTTCGATTCAATGACTTCTATTTGGTACTTTGTATTTTGTATCTTTGTGAAATTCTAACTTTATTCATTTATTCTTCCAATTGGCAGTCATTTTTATAACCATTATTTTGCACTCTTTGTTAGGTAAATCACTAATCTCTATTATGTCTTTTTTCTAAAGTATATTACCTTATGCTTTCATTTGGAACATATTCCTCTGTTTCTTCATTTTCCTTGACTCTCTGAGTTGGTTTCTATGCATTAGATAAAACAAACACCTCTTCCAGTCTCGAGGGAGTGTACCTTACTTCTAAAGCTCTGAGTGTACCTTATCTTTCAACCCTGCCCTAGCTCTTGGTTGTCTTCAAATCTTGTTCAAGTAGCCCACTTTATTCTAGTGGCTCCAAGTAATTGAGGATGTGACAAGACTGGTCAGTGTCCCAAAGGGTAGGATCTCAGTCAACACTGACAGTGAGGCTATAGCACGAGACCCTCAGGTAATAGTTTTCAACCTCTTTCAGGAGAAGATTAGGTGATGGTTATTTCTGTCTGCTCCCTCTGCACCAATCCCTGGGTAATAGCCACTTAAGAACTGTTTCTTTCTTTGCTACGATCCTGTTGAATTCAGGAACACAAACCCTGCTGGCCATCAGAGCCAGGCTATCAAGGGATGTGCCTTCTCGGCAACAACCCCAAAAGCCTTGGTGCCAAATGTATCCATAGCTCCTTTCTTTAAAGATACCAATTACCTGGGGTAGGGTTAAGAGGGAGCACATAGATGGTGATGCCAGCCTCCCCAGTCTCTGGAGAGGATTGTTTTTGGCCCCTAGATGTGTGTTTAATTGCAAGCCTACCTCTTAGGCCATAGCTATGAAGATAAGCTACTGGGCCTTTTTTCTCAGAAAGACTATGGGTATGTTTCAGTCTGCCATCTCTGTGCTGTGCCATGGAGGTGGGAGCCTACCTAGTTAAGAACTCTTTCTCCATGGTCCTATGGGGTCCACAAATGTAAGCCCCCTGGCCACTAGAGCAAGGCAATACAGGGATGTCCCCTGCTTTGCCCTGTACTTTGGTTGCATTTTGTACCTGAGTTATTGAACCATTGTCTGGAACAATGACCATGTGTATAGCAGTTGTTTGTTGGAATGTTTATTTCCCCTACCTGGTTGTAGGCTCCTTAAATATTCTCTCTTCTTTGTATTCCAGGCTCCTAGTATAACCCATCTGGCACACAGAAGGCACTAAATAAATAGGTGTTAAGTCCTGGATTGACTAAATGAACCTTCACCATCATGAAGTGGAGGGTGGGGATTCTCTCCTTTTATCCATGTTAAATGTCTCTGGCTCCTTCATCTAATTTCCCTCTTTGAGTTCATTGGAGCCCTACTTGCCCTGGTACATGCCCCTTGGTAAGTTGTAAAACAATTTGAGTGGCACTGACCTGTGCCACCTCAAAATAACCCTTATCCTTATCCATGGCTTGGGTGTTGTAGTTCTCTCTATTCTGAGACTTATTTTCTTTGTGTTCCAGTATATTGCTTGGGGAGTAATTTTTTTTTTTCCTAACTGCTTTGATAATTGAGATGAATGGGTAGATGAGTAAATGAAGGAAGGAAGTCTAGATAGGTGTCAGCTCAAAAACCTCATTGTCTTCTCATGTTCTTTATCAGCATGTACCTTCACAAACTTGATTTCACAGTGGAAAGGCAATTTATAGTCTCTCCAGGGGACCTTCATTGATTCAGATCTCTTGTTTACGAAAATATTTTAAAAGGTGGTGTTCCCTCATGTTTTTTTTTTAAACCCTTATTTTTAAGCACCAAATTCTATTTTTCACTTAATATATTCTGCCTTCTTGCATTTGAAATCCCCATTATGGTCTTTTTAGAGTCTTTGTATACATTAAAAATATGCTAACAATTTTACTGTTTTCAATTTTTCTTTATACATTTTGCTTGTTTCAACTTGGTGCGGATTCTATTCTGCTAATTATTTTTGTCAAAGTTAATATTCTGTAACCACATTAACTGCTTGCTAGTTCATGAACAATTTTGTTCACAGGGATTTCATTTATTGCAAATAATGGTAACAAGGTCAGATATGTTGGTCAACACTCACAGAAAATCAATTATCAGAGCCAAGAATTAAAATGTTACTGTCAAGTAGGTATTTAAGGATTATCTGCTTCCTTATTTATTTTCCAACTAATCCCTTCCTGAAAGAAGCCCTATGTGAGATGATTTGCACCACATGTTTTTTTTAAGGAATGCATAATCAGGAGTGCATTTGTCAAAAATATGCCATGCATGGGACACCTGGGTGGCTCAGTCGGTTAAGCATCTGCCTTTGGCTCAGATCATGCTCCCAGGGTCCTGGGATAAAGTACTGCATCAGGCTCCCTGCTAAGCAGTCTCCCTCTGCCTGCTCTGCCTGCCGCTCTCCCTGCTTGTACTTTCTCTCTCTCTGACAAATAAATAAAATCTTTTAAAAATTACCGTGCATTTTTAATCCATGTGTACACAAATTATAATTTGACAATGATAATCTTGAATTGTTTTATTGCTCACCTGTTTTAATTTTTTCTTTTCAGACGATTTCTGCACATTTACTAATAAATCATTCAATGATACTTCCCATTTGTTATTAGTATCAATGTCAACAAATAATTCCATCTTGAGCATTAAAGTTTCCATAAAACATACTGAAATTTATCCCAGTGATCTCAAATAGCTTTTTGTTGCGTTTTCTTCTCATTCAATTTGATTCCATAAATACTTACGGCACATTAAAGAGAGGCAATAATAAATTACAGCTCATCCAAGATGAGTTCACAAGAATGGTGGGGGCTAATGATTTTCTAGTGACTTAAAGTTCTAGGTCTTTTCAATATATGACTTCCTATGAATTTTGGTTAGGCCAGATCTGTCATTTCAGACAGAAAACTACCTAGACTCTAGACAAAGTCTAGAACACAGTAAATATGAGGTTTTGCATTTCTCTCTCCTGCACGTCAACTTGTTTGGGAACAGTCTATATTCCATACTCCTAATTGTCACATCCAATGTATTATTTATTTCTACCAATTGAAAAATGTGATAAACATCCCTTTTGCTTGCCCAGATTGTTGAAAAAAATTAAATCATAATAGGAATAATTACATGGGAGGTGCTAAGGAGGCCATCCTTGTGTTTTGTAGCATTATTAATTCTTAACCATGAGGAGAACTTACCTTGCTTAAATGTCTCCCAGGAGAAACAATAAAATGTAGTTTAATATTTTGCTGAAACTACTGCCTTAATGCATGCTATAGTAATATGCTGTTGAGAACAATTTTTTATTGTTAACAGTATTGTCCATAGATCCAGATTCATTTTTTCCTATTTTTGTAGGAAAGAGCATTTCTTCAAGGATAATGGTAACCAGTTTTTTTTTTTTAATGAAATGAGGAATATTGATACCCTAGTCTCTTTTGAAAACCTTCCAGTTTTCACTTAGAGCATTTTATTTGTTTTACACATTCATGGAGTATATCATCAGTTTATTTTGTTGTTATTTTATGATACCTAAATGCAAACATAATTTTTTTCAATATTTTTACTTTCAGAATATTTTTCCCAGCACCTGGGTGAATATGAGAATGTGCTAGCAGCACTTGAAGACCTAAATCTTTCCATCCTGAAGGCAATGGGCAAAACAAAAAAAGTAAGGAAATGTTGGTGTTTATTTTCTGTAAATCTCTTCTTTGAAAAAAAATTTCTTGAAAATCCTATTTCCTAATGTATCATAAAAGTATACACTGGTTTTTATCACTGATAACTTTCTCAATATTAAATGAGCTATTGTAGTCATTCACAATACAATTACAAAATACTAGGTGTCAGAATCTGCTTTTTGCTGAGGATACAAAGATACAAAAGCTGTTCAAGCAGCTCTCACTGTGGTCACGAGACAAGTGTGTAAACAAACAATTGCAATATAGTACAACAGAGGGAAGCACAAGATGGGGCACCCGATTCATGCTGGAGGAGGTGACACCTGAGCAATTACAGATGAAATTATAGCTAGGAAAAGGTGAAACAAACACATGGAACAGCATATACAAAGGCCCTGTGTTGGAAGGGGCAGAGGGGAGGCACAGGGCTTTAAAGTAAATAAAGATGGTCAATAAGGTTAAAGTCTAGAACACTGAAGAATGGCATGATGTGAGATGTAACATGTGGTAGAGAGGGGCTGTACCTTTCGTGATTTTGTTGGTGAACCTGAGGATTTAGACCTGTATCCTAGATGCAAACAAATCAGCCACATTTTCAGCAAAGATATGGAAATTCATGCAGCCTTTTGAAAAGACCATATAAGAATGAGCTTGAGATTAGGGTGGGTGGGGAATATGGGGAAAAAGATCAGGAAGATGAGTGAGGAAGCTAGTTCACTAACCCAGGTGAGGGATGTTGGTAGTTTAAAGGTATTGGCAGATGTTATGGAAGAAAGGAAATTAACTGTACATATGTTGAGATCCTATCAGTAAAACTTGGAGAAGGAATGAATATGGGTGATGGGAGGACATGTCCGGGATGAATCCTGGTTTTTAGCTTGTATGCCTGGGTAATGGCACTACCTAGACAGAGAATGCTGCAAGAAGACCAGGTTTGAGGAGGCAAGATTATAAGTTCTCTCTTAGACATGTTGAATCTAAACTGCCTTGGGGACATCTTAAGGAAATTCAAGTAAATGATTAGATGCATGGATCTGAATCTGAGAGGTGAAGTCTAGATTGGACATATGTTTGTGAATTATTAATACTTAGGCAGAGAACTTGAATGACATCATCTGGAGAGAGAATATATAGTAGAAAAAGGAGAGGACCTAACATTGAGCTTAAAGGAACTTCAAATTTTGTTGGTGGGTAGAAGAGAATGAGCCAGCATAAGAGTCTGAGAAGGAGTGGGCATAAAGAGGAGAGGGAATCTGGGAGATTGTAGTGTCCAGGAGTTGGGGGAGAGTATTCCATGAGACACAGAGTGGTCGATAGCATTGACTGCTATGGAGGGGTCAAGAGAGATGAGACTTATCTGTCAATCAAAAAAGACGTTAGCATGTGAGGTATGTAACAAGAAATAAAAATTTTTTAAAGCTTACATGGAATTTCCGGATGAGGACAGTAGATGTATGTGTACGTCACTGAACTCTGCTTACTCCCGAAGCCCCCAAAGTAAACTAAAATAAGATGTTTTTAATGGGGAAGTGACAGAAATTGGGAACTGAAAGGCCAGTGAAGAAGTGGTCGCTAGGAGCAGACCTGACACGTTTGACGGCTTGACTTGTAGTGGGAAAGCAGAATGCCCCCGCTGGGTTCTTAGAAAGGCTCAGGAACTTGGCACTAGTTGCCACTGGAAAAGGTTGGGAATGGTCGGGCTAAACCAGGGGGACCTGTTGGAAATCTGTGATTGCCTGCTTTTCTCCACCCAGCTGAGCAATTGCCTCTTGATTCACCCAGCTAGAAAACCTAGACTCGTTCCCTGAAAGGGTTAAAGGAGGGGGTCTCTGCCCCACAGCTGAGGGATTAAGTAAAAGTTTACAAACTAAATGAAAAGACCTCCAGCTTTCTTCCCCAAATTTAACTCCCAGAATCTTGGCCCCTCAGAGGGTTGGCATCCTGCAGGCAGACAGAAAGAGGTTGTCTCTGAGAAATCTTACCAATGCAATTGTCTCTGAGAAATCTTACCAATGCAAGAGTCTCTCTCCTGGTAGGTGGAGCTCAGCCTGCTCTCCCTCTTCTTCCCTTGAATCCTAAAAGCTTGTCCACAGCCCATCCTTAAAGATGCACAGTCAGCCAAGTGTCATCAAACTTCTTACAGGAAAGGTGGAGACCAAGACAAACCAGAAATGGGGGAGGGAGGAAGGAATGCACAAAGTAATACAGGGGCCTCGACAGGAAGATGAAAACCCCCAGTCAGTCTCCTCAGCCTCCTCAGAGGGACAAGGGAAGATGCTGTTTCCATGAAAAATAGGGTGACATAGAGAACATTCAAGAGCTCTTTGAAATTAAAACAAGAGAGCAGAAATACAGACGTAACAGAAATCCGGAAAATAAAGTTTAGGAAGTCTCCAAAAAAGTGAAGCAACAAAAAAAAGCATAAGCAAATTGGAGCATCAGCCTAAGCTGTCCTATATCCAAATAACAAATTCCAGAAAGAGAGAACAGAAGAATAGAGTCTGAAATACATTTTCTCTTGATCTGTTAAGGTGTATTTGGAAAGTGCATAAGATTTTACTCCTTGGGACCTTCCCTCCAGAAATGGTAATTCTTTCAAACCTCTGCTTGGTGTGGCTGGCTTCTCTCCTTATTTTTTAGGTCTCACCTTTAATACCACGTCCTCAAAGAAGTCTTCTCTGACTGCCTTATCTAAAAGAGGTTGTCTCTGAGTATCTCCTGTTCCTTGCTGGCAATGATCAGAATGAGTAACTATGCATTTTGTTTTCCTTGTCTGTAAAGAGGGAGAAGGCTGGTATCTTCTTGGAATACCCAGAGCCTCACATAGAGCCTGACAAAATGTACTCAAAAATTTATTGATTGGTTACATAAATTGACTTAAATAGATATTCATACAGCTCTAAAACTAAGTAATTTACTCCTGAAAGAAAAACTGCTCCTAAGTCCATCTAAGAGGTGTTCAGATATCCTTTAATTGGAAGGAAAAGCAAGTATATAATCCTTATTTTCTCACAAGTTATACTAAAATCATGTTCTTTGAATTAATACAGTGGGGCTTTATGGGATTTAAATCAAGAGCAATCTGTTATTTTGGTCTTCATTACAAAACCTATTTTTTTTAAGATTTTATTCATTTGTTAGCACAAGAGGGGGGCAGGGTCAGCAGCAGAAGCAGGCTCCCTACTCAGCAGGAGAGCCTGATGCGAGGTTCAATGCGGGGACCCTGGGATCATGACCTGAGCCGAAGGCAGACGCTTAACCGACTGAGCCACCCAGGTGCCCCCACAAAACCCATTTCTTAACAACAACCCTTAAAAATGCATTTGATCTATATAATCATATTGCTTAATCAAGGACAAAAAGATTTTAAGCGGTCAAAATAAAATTAGGAAAGCTTCTTTGTGTGATAGCTCAAAGATGAGTGAAATGCAGGAGTTTGACAGGTTTTTCAAGCTACCGCTGAACCGACCTCTCCGTACTGTCTAGCACAATGAGCCCTTCCGAGTGAGAAATCCAGCATTTCTTTTTGAGAATCTCTCTCTATTTTTACCAAGATGAAAAGTCCTGTCTCAGTAGGGAGGGCTGACTGTTCTAGGCTTTTATGAAAAGTGAAATGCAACCCATTCATGCAGTACATCCGTCTGCTGTGTCAGAGAATGGAGAAAATGGATTCCAGCTGCTTAACTTAAACCCCAGGAGGTGACTCAGGATGGATACAGTCTGTCATTCCCCTCCTCCTCCTGTTCCCTTAACCCAAGCCTTTCTCTAGGTTCTCCGGGGTTACCTGCATGATTATTCTACTTTGCTTATTTTTCAGAATAAACACCATGGGTCAAATTCTAAATGGTCATTTGAAAGCCTTGAAAGTAGCTAAAAGCAAAACTCCCTATCTGGCTTTGGGATGTCACACAAAAAAAATACTGGGTTTGTCTGTTCATTTTTCTTTCTACAGTGGGATAAGAAGCTAATGTACATCATTAGTATGTGATGTGCTTGTAATCTCAAAACGTAGAATTCTGATGCTGCAGTTAAAAGTCATCTTGTGTCATTTATATAAACAAAAATGGAATTCTGGGTTCCCGTAAACCTTTCCTGGTAAGGCTTAAAAATGAAATGGTCATAAGCTAAAGTGAAGAATGGTATTCTTGGGGCGCCTGGGTGGCTCAGTCGGTTAAGCAGCTGCCTTCAGCTCAGGTCATGATCCCAGGGTCCTGGGATCAAGCCCCACGTTGGGCTCCCTGCTCAGTGGAGAGTCTGCTTCTCCCTCTTCCTCTGTCTGTCTCTCTGCCTACTTGTGCTCTCTCTATCTCTCTGTCAAATAAATAAATAAATAAAATCTTTAAAAAAATGGTATTCTTAAAATAATTACGTAGTTTGTGAGTAATTCACCTTGATGAGTGAATCTGGAAAAATGTCCAAAATTAAAATGTATACATATTTTATAGTTTTCACCTGGAAGTCATTTTTCAAACAGGTACATTCTACATCTTCAACTATTTTAAGAAAAAAAATAGACTTGAGTCCTAGTATCATTGGGTCTCTGTTTTTCCTTGCTTCTTAAATCTGCCTTTGGGATCTATAGACACCTTCATTTTAACCTTCCCATCTCTTCTTTGTTCCTGTTTCCTTATATTTAGCATCTGGGCCCCCTGGGCTCCATATTCCTTTCACTTGTTAAAACCCACTATTTTTTTCATTTATGAGAAAAAGAAGCCTCTGTGTGTGTGTGTGTGTGTGTGTGTGTGTTCTTCTATGAAGAAGAAATAGTAAAAGGTCTCAGAATTCCTGTCTGGGGGAAAACATCATTAATTGCTACAATTTTATGCAGGATTTATCATTAAAATAAAAACTTAAAAATGTCCTTTGTTTCAGGCAAAATATAGGAACTGATATTGTACCATGTGTGGAATAGTTAAAACACCTTCACAGGCTCATAGAAGGCAGGCCCTTAATTCTTTATGGTTTCATTATAATCCTTTTAAGTATTCTTTAAAATGAAATATATTCTTGGACTTCATAGTAACCATAGGAAAACAAGCTTATTTGACATCCCATTTGAAATGATCTGTCTTTTGTATGAGTGTTTAGGGAAGAGGAGGTAGACACTAGGGCCATGGAAAATAGGAGAAAAATGCCTGGAGGTTGCCAATTTGGCCCAGAAAGAGAGAAGCCCTGCGTCAAGCCCATGTTTTAGAATCTTCCTTCCCACATTGACCAGACTTGTGCCCAGTGCTGGCAAAGAGAAACCCCAGGCCCTTGGAAAGTCTACTCTGTTATCATGGGACTTTCTCCTCCTGAAGGAATCTGCAGTGTGTGCTGACTCAGAGGAAGGACTCCTGGCCCAGGGAACTTGCCACCACTGTCTGAACAGGGAAAGGGCAGAACTGAGGTCAGAGAGCTGACCCAGTTTATGTGAGTATGATTCGAGGGATAATTTAAAGGTGAGAAGAGGCCACTTTGAGGTTACTGGTAGGGTTCAGACAATGGTGCAGGTGATTATTTGAGTCAAGACCATCAACTGGAGGCTAGGAGGAGGGACCCCAGCTCACAGTGAAGTCTGGTCAGTGCGAGGACTTGGATTGGCACCCTCCCAGAAACCACATCAGTAGTTCTTCCTAACCATTGCTGGAACCCTGCCAAACTTCTGGCAGCTGACCTGACTTCCCTGAGCCAGGTTACCAGACAACAGTTTAGGGCTGAGTGGCTATGAGCAAAAAAGGAATGAGGAGTAACAATCGATGCCAACTAAAGTTTATATAGTACCTTCGGGCTTTCAGTGTGCTTTAATATATGTAATTTCATTTATCCTTCATAACACCCCAGTGAAGAATGTCAGGCAAATAAAAATATACTCATTTCAAAAATGGGGAAACTGAGTCATAAAGTAGTTAGTTGATTTGATACCATAAAGCTAGTGAGATTTAAACCCAGTTCTCATTGGAAAATTTTTTATTTAAGGTTTATGTGGTCCCATATAGAACATATTGCAAATATGCAATTCTAAGTTGTATCATGGCACAAAAGAAATGGTCTTTGAAATGATTGAGCTCTTCAGAGTTTGGTTGTGGATCAGCGAAGTCTGGAGACTTCTAGCTTCCATGGTTAAGTTATTTTCAACTTTGTTTTAGGCAAATTAACAAATAGGTTTCCAGAGCTCTGTGTAATATGTAAAGAACATATGAAAGAAATTACAGAAGCAGATAACTAAGTGCTAAAGTAATAAATAAACACTAAAATCAAATATGAATGGTGGATAAGCAAAGTTCTAGGCAAGGAAGTTCATACATTTTAAAATACATAGTCTGTTTTCATCAGAGGAACAGATGGAACAGTTACCTAAAAAACAAAGGAAGTTGCCTGCCACGTCAAACAAGAGAGATTTAACTTTTTACCTGGAAAGTAAAATATATCCAAAAGAAAGGCTACTCTACTGGAGATCAATAGGCAGAAATATTGGTGACCTTATGAGCTCTGGGTATATTTATAAAGGATCTGAAAGTATCCAAATAGGAGCCCACCTGATTTTTTTTCCCCCAAATAGCTGACTATTTGGACACTGTTTCTTCATTTTTTTATCCCACTCACTAAAATGCCGCATTTACCATTTGTTAAATACTTATACTTGGTTTTGTGCCCAAGGACACTGTCCTGTTCCACTTTATAAAACCATATTGTCTAATATTAATGTGTTTTAATTTTTGAATACTTGGGTGTGTTTGAAAACATGAAAATACAAGTCTACCCTTAGTGTTCTTATTTTCCAAAGAGTTGTTTTTCCCATGTTGCCATTTATACATAAGTTTTATAGTTGCTTTCCAATTCTAAGGAAAAATTCCATGGCAATTTTTATGGATTTACATTAAATTTGTAACTTTAAGAGAACTGTCATTTTGGTAATATGTCTTCCCATGCAGGTACATACATACTTCTCCATTTATCCAAGCTTCCTTTGGGGTCTCATTAAGTTTTTTATGGTATTTCATATGGTTTCAAAACACATCTTGTTAAATCAATTCACAGATATTTTATATTTCTGTTGGTTTTATCAATGGCCTGCCTCTCCATATCCCTAACTTAATATTGGTGGTATATTGGAAAATGATTTTTTTGGTATATAAATTTGGTAACTAGGCTAGCTACCATCTTAAGTAGCTACTCTGTGACATGTCATTTCTCTTCCTTTGCTGGTATTATGGGTTCTAACACTGAAATCCATAGCCACTTACTGGAAGAACCAAGCCATCCCTCTGTCTCCCCTCAAATCCAGCTCTCTACTTCGTCTTTAGCTTTCTGACTCATCTTCTCCCACTTTTCTGATCTGAACTTTGAAACTGTACCTTATGCCTCTTGTTGTTATGTAAGATTTCAGATGCTTCAGTGCTGCAAGGCCTTAATAAATGTGACTCTACACTCTACAGTCCAACTATCTTAGAGGAACAAGATAATTTTCCACAATACCAAATAAAACTTTTAAAAAGTTGTCACAAAATACTACAAATACAAACTTATATTAACATTCTCTATTTTTATCAGAAGAGAAAAAAACAACAAAAATATATTTAGTTTAATTGTGGGTACATTGGGCTATGAATAAACTTGACATTCAAAAATGAGAGATCAATGTTAACTTAGTGGTCAGATAAAATTCAGGGAGGAGGTGAGACTTCAGTGAGCCTCAGAGGAGGGCCAGGATTTTAGTAGAGAAGGAAGATAGAAGGGCCTGCACGGTATCAGCCCTTCTTTGACCTTTTAAGTGGGTAGTTGGGGACTGTTTCTTCCAGAGGCCTTCATGTTCAGAAGAGGGTATGGTTTATCAGCGGTCAGGGTGAGGTCATCCTGACCAGGATTTGTCACATTTCACCTTATTTACTGTTTCTTGAATGAGTGTATAAAAACCAAGCAGTGATCTTGCAAATAATCTTGAGAGGACTTAAAAAAAAAAATCCAACAAATTCCTGGACATGTGTCAGAGGCCCCAGGTAAACTTCCAGTGTACCTCTAAATCCACAGGGATCCCTACAAATAATCACTTTTTTCATGATTACTTTCTATTTTCAGACAATCCTCCCAACCCTGTTCCCTTTTCTCACCCCAACCAGAAAAAAGATATAGTGAGAAATAATTGTATTATGTGTCATGTCCCTGTGGTTTTGAATAGCTGTTTATTTTCTTCATGGATATCTTTTTTAAATTTGTCTTTTTTAAATTGCTGGATGGAATGCTTAATTTCTAACAGAAATTGGGAGTTAATTATCTGCCTAATGAAGTTAAAAGTACAAAATACACTACTTCATTCAAACAGAAAAGCTGGTTTGTTTTGCCTAGGGATACAGTTCTGAACTACAGTTGTCTTCGTGAAGCTATAGCCCTATTTCTGAAGAACTGATCTTTGTTCAAAGCTAGAGAAGGGCAGGAGACGTTAATGCAGACGTATCTAGGTGGATACACAGCACAGCATGTGATTCTTCTGTCATGAGAATCAAATTTGAAGAGACTCATTTCCTTTGCCTGAAGTGGAAAAGTGCAGAGGGAGAGATTAAAAATTGGTCTGTGTTGTATTTCTCGATCTGACAGCATCAATGATTATCATTTCATTGTTCTTTCTCATTTGCTGTTGCACAACAAGGAATACTAAATGCTATTTGAAGATGATTTCTTTTTGCCAAAGTCCTTATTTGAATAGCACGTGCAAAAACAAGATGGACATGGTGTTAGACCTGTGTTTCCTGTGTGGCTCCAGGATGAGAGAGCTCGTGGCCACGTGGTTTTGTCTGTCCCCTGTGGAATGATTTATTCAGTGGTCTGACAGTTGTGTACTGGCACATGGCTTGTAGGTCTCATGGCCCTACAAGGTTGTAGTGTGGTCTGGGATCGCTGGTGTGGTTCAAAAGAGACACACTCCTAGGACTTCTTTGGACTTGGGCAAAATGCAGTTTGAATTTTTATTATGGATCATATTTACTTTGAAGACTACAGACTGCCCTGGAAGTGGCCCGACTTCTGGCGTTATGGGAAGGGATTGTTTTCTGTAATTATACATGTAGGTGATGGGATACTGGCTATGTGTTACTCTGTGAGATTGAACCTCTTAGCTTTTCTTTTTGAACCAAAATTGTAATAATACTATAGCTGACATTTATTGAGTAATTCCCACTTGCCAAAGACTATACTAAATGCTTTTGTATCTTATTTAATCCTAATATTTTATTAGGTAAGTTCTGCTTTGTTCCTGTAAGTATATAAAGAAACTAAGGCCAAAACAGTTTAGGTGACTCACTCAAGGTCAAAAATCTTAAACTGATGCCCTGCGAATTTCTTGCTAGACCTTCTAGGCTTGAAGCTATCACAGTTTCTAGCCAGTTTCTCGAAAAGGTAAAAAAAAAAAATGGAAAAAATATATATATTTTTGGACTTGTTAGTAGCAATAGTTATCTACTGCTGTGTAACAAATTTTCCCCTAAATTAGCAATTCTTTCATGCAGTTGATGAAGGTCAGGAATTTAAGAGTTGCTTAACTGGGTGATTCTGACTCAGATGATCATGAGGTTGTAGTCAAATTGTGAGTTGGGGCTGCAAACATCTGAAGGTACTTGAGGAATACATCTTAGCAGCACTGGCACATTCAGTCAGTTAGCTTCAGTTCCTCCTCATGTGGAACTCTCCTCAGGGCTACTCCTATGACGGCAGATCGCTTTCTCCAGAGCAGGTCTTCAGAGAGAGAGAGAGAGACAAAGAGATATAGGCAGAGACAGACTAAAATGAGAGTGAGACTAGGGTTATAATATGATCTTGGCAGTAACATCCTATCCCTTCCATCACATTCTGTTCATTAGAAGAAGGTCCAGCCCACACCCAAGGGGAGGAAAATTAAACTCCATTTCTCCAAGGGAAGAATCAAAGAATATGTGTTCCTATCTTTAAAACCACAAATACTTAGTCAACTTTTAACCATGTGTGTGCACACATTGAGATGGAATGGTGGAAGGAAATCTTTGTTTTTTTTTTCTTTTAATATCTGCCTCCATTAAAAGAAACCAGTTTGATTTTTAAAACTGGTCTACTTGTCCATTCCTGTCTTAGTTGAATATTGTGAATGCTGAAAAATAGAATCAGCTATATTTTCTTTAGAAGGATACCTCAAGCCACATATACAAATGTATGCATGAAGAACTAAGTATCAATAGAGCTAAAACATGTATACCAAGATAATACATTTTTTTGTTTGAGTTAAAGATGATTATTCTAAAACAAGCCTTAAAAAAAGTACTTCAAAAATACTAGCTTTCAGGAAAAATTCCAGTTTTTTAAGTGACTGAATGAAAATCCCTGTCTCTTAGGAAGGGCTCAGTTCAGTCACTGAGCGGAAATGCCATGCTGGGAAATGGAAAGGAATTCAAGTTTTACAACACAGTGCTCTCAAGAGACTCACCCTAGAGCAGAATGGGTAATGCGGGATTGTCTGCAGTGCAGAGCTGGGAATAGATTTGATAGAAATGGTTCAAACTCCTTACAGTAAAAATAGAAAACAGGAAAACATTGTTTTGTCCTCCTAATCTGGAAAGTTAACAAGGAGTAAATGGCATTTAAGCTGAACTTCAAAAGATAGAAAGCAGGTCTATGGGCAGAGATTGGTAGAATAGAGTGGGACTGGAAATCACTCTCAGGAAAATGGTAACATAAGCAAATGTGAGAAACAGTGTATTTTCATGCAAATTTGGGGAAGACCGTGTTTTTGAAGCATAAAGCTACTTTGGATGCCAGTGGATATTCAGGCTGAAAGCCAAATTGGCTGGGAAATTTAGAGTTTAATCATTAAGCAGCAGAGGGACACTGAAAATTTGACAGAATAGAGTTGGTCACGTGGGGGTCAATTCAGTGAGCTCTTCCTTCTCTAGTACATACTTTTTTTGATTTCCCAACTGTGACCTCAAAAATGAGGGTGATGTTTATTATTTCAGTCATAATATTGATCTTTATTCTTTGAAAAAAAAAGTTGTGTATATTATGCCATTTTATGCATATTTGTGTGTATGGGAATCTAGGTCATTTTTATTCTAGGAAGTTCTATTTTCAACAAGCATTACTTATTTCACATTAAAAAATATAGAATAGAATGAAGAGTTTTCTCATTTTTAAAAATGCCATTCTTGATCTAATTCTTCTTTGGTTATTAACCATCAAAATGAATTAAGAAACACAAAGCCAGCATTGCCAGCACTGTGTGTTTCTGTATTGGAGTATATTTTTATGTGATCCAGGAGGAGTGGATAAAGGCCAAGAATTTTTGGCTTTCAACAACAAACAAAACCACAATTATGCAAAATGTTCAGAAAATATGTAAAGATTTCCTTCTTTTTCTCAAGAATATCAAAATATGTAGGTTATCACTCTTCACAGTCATTTCATTTTTCCACATCATCTGAAAATCAGTATTTCAATTAAATGTAATTGTGGGAAAGGAGGGGTTAACTCACAGCTGTTATCTTGTGGGAGAGAAATGTATCTTGATTTATCTTATGATTCAGTCATATATGAACAATAATTCTAGTAAACATTTGTTAACCTCATGATTTCTAGATTTTTTTAAAAAATTAAATCACTAAATATCCCACCTATCAAATTCTTTACTAAATATCCCACCTATCAAATTCTTTATAATATATACAATATTTAAAATATTGTAACAATAAGTGAACATTATAAGTGAAAAGTCACCCATGTGACTATCACCCAATTTTAAAAGGGCCATTTGGAAGGCAACAAAGATCTAAAGGGAACATACTCTTTCATCCCCGTGATCTAATTCCCCCTCTGTCCCAACAATTTTATCTCTTTATTTTTTTATTAAAGTTTTTTTTTTTTAATTTATTTGACAGAGCACAAGAAGGCGGAGTAGCAGGGAGAGGGAGAGGGAGAAGCAGGCTCCCTGCTGAGCAAGGAGCCTGATGTGGGGCTTGATCCCAGGACCCTGGGATCATGACCTGAGCCGAAGGCAGCTGCTTAACCTACTGAGCCACCCAGGCACACCCCAACAATTTTATTTCTTTAATATTGCTCCCATCCATCGTCTTCTCTTTCCACTCCTGTCGGGGCTGTGTGAGGCAGAAGCACAATGACTCTCACTAGGGTTCTTTGCCACAGACATAGAATGAATTATTCTGCTTCCAGGGTGGTCTGTAGATCACACTCCACCCTAGAGGATGAGAAACCTTTCCCCCAAAATAAGACTTCCCCTATCCTAAAACCTAAATGTCTAAAACCTTATAATGGCTCCCCATTGCCCTCAGGAAAAAAGTCCAGATGCTTTGCCCAGGACACAAAACCCACCAAAAACTAGGCCCTCCTTGCCCACTGGGTACCCCTGCTCATCTCACTAGTCCCACCTCTTACCTGTGCTGGGGGACTTTTGTCCCAGCCATGCTTAGCCATTTACAGTTCTCTGAATTCCTCATAGTCTCTACCCCATTTTGAACTTCGCTATGTATTGGTCCTTCCGAGTGAAGGAATTCCTTTGCCCTTCCGAGGTTCTTTCTCAGGGCTCCAATTACCTACTTTTCATCTGGCTGGTCCTGTAATATTCCTGGTGATGCTATCGGACCCTACTTGAATGTTGCTTCCCCCTAGGAAGCCTTCCTTAACCCTCCAAGGGAGTCTTATGCTCTCAAAGCACCTCACATGTCCCCATGAATGCTCCTATCAATTCTTACTTAGACACCCCAGTGTCTTGAAGTATCTTATAGTGTTAGGGCTAGTTAAGCTGCTTAGTAAAATTGTTGACTGTAAGTTCACAGGAGAGGTGAGGATATACTGCGGATCACTGCTGATCATGAGTCATCTGGAAGAGGAGAGGGGCTCAGTGCCTGCAGTCCAATTTTGGATAAGTTACCTAAAGTAATTCTGCATTCCAGGGGACTAGGGAGAAGGTAAGGAGGGAACAGGTGTGTGGGATTTCCACCAAAGACTGTTTCTGAAATTGGGAATGATTATTTGCCTAGGGCAGCAGTACACTCTTTCTGAATTTACTAACTCCTGGAATGAGAACTGCCTACTCTAACCTGCCTGGATCCCACTCATGCCAGAGGAAGTCAGGGTCCCCGGCAAAGGGCCAGATGTACCTGTGACCAACTGGGGAGCACTGGAAAAAAGAAAGGAATTAGCAGTTTCAATCATAGTGCTCGTACAATTTTGTGTTTTATGAAGGATGCAAATTTTTTTAAACTGTAGGTCAGTATCAGGTTTCTTTACAGTTGGATTTTTTTCCTTAGGCCATTATGTTGAAGTTGCCTTTAAAATGTGTTTGTCTGTTGACACATCTTCAGTTCACGATCTTCTGTTCTGACATTTTTAGAGCTGTAACCAAAATTATAATGTGGCAGAACATGGCAGGTGCAGGTGAGTAATATTTTTAGAGTTTCTTAGAAACAGAAGCCTCATTTTCATGGTGATAATCTAAAGAGCAAGGAAGAAAAGACAGGGCATAAATATCATATAAATTGGCTTGATAATGTTTAGTTACATTTTTAGCAGTTCCACACATTTTCCCCCACATAAATATTTTTTAATAATGCTGATGATACCTAGAGACTGATTCTCTCAGTAGGGAAGGAAATATGTAATACTAGGAAAGAGAGAAACCTACCTTTTTCTCCTGGTGAGTTCTGCCTTTGAGGTCTGCGTTGGTCACCCCTATTCAATAGAATATGGAAAACTGTCTTCCCCCAAACTGTGTAAATCAGGATATCTGCAGAGATGGCTCTGGAAAAGACCAATTTTGGAATCAGGTAAAACTTGACTCGCATCCCAGTTCTGCTACTTGCTAGCGTATGCCTGAGTTGTCCTCTCTGTGCTTGTTGGTTCTTCGTTTGCCAGTGTGAATAACTGTACTTCCCTCCCAAGGGTATGGGGAGCATGAAGTTAGATCACACAGGGTGGCTGTCACTATGTGTGGTCCATGATAGGGAGTCGAGAGAGACGGGTTATCTGTTTACTTCTGGGGTCTCTCCCAACTTCCAATCTTTGTTATTGGAAAAAAACGCTAAGCATGTGGATTTGGAGCTTTATACAGATATGGATTATTTCTTAGAATAACAACCAAAATATTTCGTGTCTACAAGGTGGAGCAGCTGACTGATAATCTAAAAGTTGGGGATGTCGATCCCCCAAAGAAATTAAAGTTTAGCGTTCTGATTTTTTTTTTTATGGATAATGGGAGCGCTTCATGAAACTTTCCTTCCTTGCAAGGATACACATTTCAGCTGATTTATAAAAACCAAGTGAAGAGTTGAAGCAAATGAACTGGTTTCTGGGGGAACTTCAGGCTGGTGAGTCCATAGACGTACATGCGTAACTCTGAGTGATCAACCAAACAGCTACTTATGGGCGGAGACGTGATTATGTGGAGGTGCAAATGTCTGTCAATAATAGAATTATAAAAACCCAACAGAAATTAATTCATAACAATATAGAGGAACTGAAAAGGAAACACAGCTCCTAGTCAGCCATCTCCTCATTAATATGATCAAAACAGATCATCTGCAGCGACAGAACATACACTCCTACAGCCCCCTTGGAAGTACAAAGGAGGGGTGTGGAACCTGCCTACCCAGAGTTATAAATAGCTCCAGGAGCAGAATCCAATGCCTCTGAATCCTGAAGAGATTCAGAGTTGCCTCAACACTGAGGAAACAGACTTCTTTTGAAAAGCAGTAAGCAAACAAAAAGTACAATGTGGGGAGGGTAACAGTACTTTCTCAATCCAACTGAATAAGTACACAAGAAGCGCCTGCCACATTCAAGGTGTTGCCAGATGTTACACACCAAAAGGAATATAATATGGAACAAAAATTAGCCCCTACCCACCAATGAAGTGATATGATAAAACATTTGTGTTAATAGAGAAAGTAGTTGTCCATTTGATAAAGAGAAACAGGAGGAAATGGCGTGAACCTCTTCACTACCCCCCAAGGTCTAACATAAAACAGTCACATCTTCAGCCTCTTTACAAGGAGGGATCTGTAATGAGGAATGGTTCCATGGCCATAGGCAAAGGGTAGTGGCTGGAAGGGGCTGTTTTCTTTCTTTCTTTCTTTTTTTTTTTTTTTTAAGATTTTGACAGAGAGAGACACAGCGAGAGAGGGAAGACAAACGGGGAGTAGGAGAGAAACAGGCTTCCCTCAGAGCAGAGAGCCCGATGCAGGGCTCTATCCCAGGACCCTGGGTTCATGACCTGAGCCGAAGGCAGACGCTTAATGACTGAGCCACCCAGGCGCCCTGTTTTCTGTATTTCTTATTCTCTGCTTTCACATTGGCTCATGTGAATCAGAGGCGCAAACAAAGCTCAGTGAGCTGATCATCGGTAAGAGGACAGTTCTTCCAAGTTACTCATTGTACACAAAGATAGGTGGATAGTCTGTATTTTGGGCAGCCTAAGAGACCTTTTGCAAATGAATTTTAAAGAATTATGAAGGAGAAAGCAGGAATAAAAGTCCCCTACTTCAGTTTCAAGCTAAATCCCTGGCAGCGCTTTATCTTCTGTTCCCACAGTTCTGGTGGGGATTGTTTGAGGAGGAGTTAGGTTGCAAATTCACTGCAGATCCACCTCTTATCTGCAATTCTGAAATCCAGAAAGTTCTGAAAACTGAATGTTTCAGTTTCCTTGTTTGGTCAGCTTAGCACCAAAATGCACTTGGTTACAAAACCTATTTTAATATCCAAGATTATGCTGCAAAAATATGAATATAGTCATTATGGGGTATTGCCCCAGACTCTGCTGGGGGTATTATACATATGATAAGTATATGTTGTGTGTGTGTGTACATCTCAGATATTGCCTTTCTAGTTTCTGAAAAATTCTGAATTTTAAAACACATCTGACCTCAGTACCTTCAATGACAGATTGGATTAAGATGGCTACATCATAATATATGGTATCATAATAGGTCTTCTAATTACTTTCAGATTGTATGCTTCAGCAATGCCAAAATGTAATATTACCTTATGATAAAAAAAACACTACCAATTCTTTGGGGAGTTCATTGCATTTCAAAAAGCAGCAGCATGCATCAGGCATAGACAAGTGAAAATTGACCCCTTGTACTCTGGGGAAAGTATGGATGGATTTATTAACCTCTCAAAAATGACACTTATGAGACTGAACTAATTATGTTTGTGGCAAGTCTGCTGGCATGTAATGAATTAAGAATGCTTTCACTTGTAGGCTTAATTTACTAAGGAATCTGAAGCTGCCTTCTGAAAATCACTATGGACAGATGCTTTAGATGGTTTTGAGAATAATCAGTTGGTTTAAAAAGTAATCATTTTTTTTAAAATTCCTTTTTCTATTTACTATTGCTAAAGGGTGAGATGATTGTTTCCTTGAAAGCTCTGTATCCTCTGTAGTATTCTGTAGGAGTTTTCCTAGTTATGGCCTACCTTTCCGTAGGAGGTAAAGAGCGTGTCTTCAGCATGGTGTCTGACATCTGGAAAGTCTCTTTAATCAAACTACAGTTGAAAACAGCCCACAGTCACATGCTTAACTGTGGAGTTGCACTTTAAGCAGATGAAAAAGCTAACCGCCAAGCCTGGGAGTCCTCACTGGCTATAAGTTCAGATAGGAAGGAGTTAGGGTCTCACCCCAAGATCCTGTCTGCTCTCATCCCTCTTCCACCCACCCATCTCTACTTGGGGCCCCAAATCCAAATTGAAAATATAGCCTTATGTTTAGACTGGGAGTAGTACCACTAAGAGATTGATACTGATATTCTCCCACTTCACTGAAATCAGACATTATATTAACCATTTAGGGACCTATAAAACCACAGAGCCCTGAAAAATGAACAGATCAGTATTAGGGGCCACCTAGAGCTGAACATTTCATAGGAGGCCCAAAACTTCAATAGAAGCAGCAGCTCCCAGGGCATTCTCAGCTGCACCTAGTGGCTGAACCCAGAGTACTGCTTGCACCATGATCTGACCAGTTCTCTTGCCTGGTTCTTTGCATCTTCCCTGCCTTCACTATCTCCTACCCACCTGACTTTTCTACACAGAATCCAACGTAATTCTTGTTAATAGGGATACCTACTATTTACTGAGCATTTAATACATACCAACCCTTGAGCATACATTAACTCCTCTTTTAGCCCAACTACACCGAGGCACTCATGATCAAGCACCTGACAAATGATAGGTACTCAATCTAGGTTCTCCCCTATCTCTTCACCTCCCCTAAGAGTTGGTTTGGTTCATCCTGAGATTTCTTCATCTGGCACAACAAATATTTTTGGAGTACTGAGTCTGCTCTAGTTCACAGACCACAGATGCCAAGATGGAATTAGGAGTTGAAGAGATTCCCCATGAAGGGAGAAGGGAAGACGAAGCGAGAGTTGTGGGAAGAACCTTCCGAGTGTGATGCGGATCTGGCACCTAGATAAAGACATGAAAGCAGGGCAGGAAGAGCCGCCAAGAAAGTCCTGACCTGGCCAGTGGGGAGCCACATCAGGCAGAAGTGGCCCAGCTCTCAAAACTTCACTGTGCTCCATCAGTGGCTGGGAGTAGCCTGCAGAGAATGGCATCAGCAGGAACATTTCAGAGGATCCCTAAGATGCAGCAGGCTGTCACTTAAGCACACCCTGTCAGTGGCTTCTTGGGGCTCCTCCATGCCCACCTCGAGAGTGTGGTTTCAGAACAGGGGCAAGGATTCAAGAATTCTTGAAAAATTCACCTTTAAATATCCGTTTCTCAAGTCTCAAAGGTTTTCCAGTCTTTAGGAGTCCCCAGTGTTTACACGGTTTTAAAAGCAAATGTCACTGGGAAGGAAAAGACCTAAAATCTTTGCTACCTAATAACTTCGCAAAAGATGGTTGAAGGTCTGCTTAGAGTACAAGGATGGGACCTACCATTTCTGAGCACACATTAGTAACTAATGAGGCGCTATCAAGGCACCTTCTCTCATCAGGAGTAAAAACTTCCCTCTGCTGTTCTCTGAGAGTTTACTTAGTCTTCCCACATTTTAATTATAGAATCATTTTCTTCATTTCAATGAGAAAATAGTTGCTCAACAGCGAAGCAGCTGACCTCAGTCCTTACATGTTGAAGTGAGAACGTTCAAGGATCGCGTGTGATGTCAGGACGCCTGGAGCAGAATGACCATGATTCTGTGTGCTCTGCATCTCCCCATGTTGACCTTTTTTTGAGGTCATACAGCAAGAGGGTAGAGCATGCATGAGACAATTTCTTCACCTGTCTAAAAAAGAGTAAAAAATGGTTCTTTTCTTTGCATTCAGCATTAGATGAACCAGTGAACACAGGCCTAGCCCCTTCTGGGATGAAAGCTGAGACCAGTGTTTCCATTTCATAGATTTGAGAGGGAAAAAACACAAGCGAGTTAGTGGATATACCTAAAGTCATACTGTGAGTTAATGGCCAAGACTGTCCTCCATAGAATCAGATCCTCCATGGAGATCAAAAAATATTATTTAGAACTGGGTAGAATTATTCAGATTAGTTCCTTCCAGTCCAATCACTAAACTGTTAACACCAAGCCTCTTGTGAGCGTAATGAAGATTATCATTGTAACCTTCCAGGTATAGGATTCTACATCTGTTGCCATGGCAAAGGAGCAAAAATCTAAGCTTCTGATTAAAATGAATCCTTTTGTTAAGAAATAATCAAGATTCCTATCAGAGTTTTATCACTGTCTTAGTCTTTTCATTTTTTATACTACTCCAGGCCTGGAGCTCAAAGTGCCCACTTGAAATCTGCTTTTTGTTGTTTGCATAATAAGTGAATTAATTTTGCTCCATCGGTTTCTTGATTATTTTTTAGTAATATAAATGTACTTTAGTCATTCTGAATATTTGAATATTTTTATTTCAGCGGTGACAGATTGATGGATAGTGAGGTTATGACATATTTGTTCTAGAATCTTAATTTTACATTTCAATATTAAAGTTTTTGAGTGATTCGGTAGAGAACACAAAAAATATTAAAGAGGAATAGGAAATTATAAATTAAATAACTGTCAGCCTAGAGATACTAATTCCAGTATAGGCTTCCATAAATCTTTACCTGAAGGCTGTAAATATTTCTGAGAAA
The DNA here is from genome assembly GCF_037043125.1 of Eumetopias jubatus. NCBI lineage: Eukaryota > Metazoa > Chordata > Mammalia > Carnivora > Otariidae > Eumetopias > Eumetopias jubatus. Next base: position 152,207,750 of record NW_028274810.1, on the reverse strand, counting down.
AACCTTCTGAGGCTGATGCTATCTAAGTGTCTGTGCTCAAGAAAAATGGGTTTTTAGGAATTATGCTTTTTGCTATTATTTGCTTAAAGAAAAATTCAGCTGCAATTCAGATGACATATTTCCTCCTTTTTAATTGCTTATTTTCTGTTCTGAAAAGCTTTCCTTCCAGCAATGCTCTTAAGGGAACAATTTTATAATCAAGAGCCTCTGCCCCTCATAGCCTCAAGAGGCCAGCACCTCTGTTTCTCTCCGGAGATGCTTAACACTGACCCAGGAAGGATCAAGGGGCTTTTTGTGTTTTAAACACTTTTTGATAGGAGGCAGAAGGAAAGGACACCTATATGCTCATCTAGTCCAGAAGAGTTCCGTGATCTTGAGCAAGTTATACTTGATGTGTTTGAACCCCATTTTGGAAATGAGGAATTTAGGTTCATTGGCCCCTTCCAGCTCTATAATGCATTGCCTTTGATTGATTTGCTGATTGCTCATGAAATTGAGTGACTTTTGATCCCAAATTTTGTTTTCCACATCAACAGACTATATATACCCTGTTATTGTTATTAAACATCTCTTCCAATCAAAATGAGGCTTTTTAGTAGTTATATACACTTAGGGGAGGTTGCGAATATTCCCTATTTAGTAAGCTCTGTGTTTTGTTTGTTTGTTTATTAGCTCTATGTATATTTAGTGTTTGGTTAAACTTTATTTGCACTCTTTATGTTTTGTGTGTATTAATGTAATGTAAGAGTTGAATGAACGCTTTTTAATCTCTACAACTGCAAAAGCAGGTGGTATATTTTATTTCCTTCTTTAATGCACTTTCTCAGTTATATTTACAAAGGGATATTCAGTAAATAAGAGGTACTCCTATACATATTTTATCCTTTCCTTTTTTTTTCAAAGTAAAGATTAATCCATGAGCTTGAAAATAAAGCTTTTGTTTAAAGAAAAAAAAAAAGACTCGTGGTGAGAGTCATTTGAAAATAGAGGTTTGGAAATGTTTCTTTTGTTCGGTGTTCTCAAACTTTATTATTTTTACTTATATATTTTACTGTGGTAAGAACACTTAAAATAAGATCAATACTTTTAAAGTTTTAAATGTACCATACGTTATTATTGACAATAGGTACAACACTGCACAGCAGATCTCTACAGCTTATTCATCTTGCTTAACTGAAACTTAGAGCCTGTTGATTAGTGACTCTCCATTTCCCCCTCCCCACCAGTCCCTGGCAACCCCCGTTCCACTCTTTGATTCTTTGAATTTGACTATTTTAGATACCTCATATAAATGGAATTTTGCCGTCTTTATCTTTCCGTGACTGGCTTATTGCACTTAGCATAATCTCAAGGTTCATCCGTGTTGTTCCCCTTTTTTAAATTTAAGGCTGTGTAGTATTCCACTGTCTGTATAGACCACATTTTCTTTATCCAGTTATGTCTCTGTGGGTATTCAGGTTGTTTCTACATCTGGGCTATCATGAATAGTGTTGTAATGAACATGGGAGTGCAGATAGCTCTTCAACATCATGATTTCAAATCTTTTGAATAAGTACTCAAAAGTGGGATCGTTGGATCATATGGTAGTTCTGTTTAATTTGGGGGGAAACCTCCATACTGGTTTCCATGATGCATCAGTTTGCATTCCCACCAACAGTATACAAGGGTTCCAATTTCTCCACTTCTTTGGCAGCACTTGTCTTTTTTTTTTTTCTTTTTATAACAACCATCCTGAGGTGCTATTGTAGTTTTGATTTGCAATTCCCTGATAATTAGTGACATTGAGCATTTTTTTCTTTTGCCTTTTGCTTATTGATGTGTCTTCTTTGCAGAAATAGCTATTAAAGTCCTTAAGCTCATTTTTAATTGGGTTATTAGGTTTTTGCTATTATCCCTATGTACTTTAAGAGATTAACCCTTTATTAGATATGTGGGGTGTAACTGTTTTCTCCCATTTAATTGATTATTTTCTTTGCTATACAGAAACTTTTTTGTTTGATATTGTCCCACTTCTATATTTTTGCCTTTGTTGCCTGTGCTTTTGGTGTCACATCTAAAAACTCATCGCCAAGACCAGGGTTATGAAACATTTATCCTGTTTTCTTCTGGGAGTTTTATAGTTTCAGGTCTTACATTTAAGTTTTTAATCTATTTTGAGTTGATTTCCATGTAAGTTCAAGGTCCAAATTCACTCTTTTGATAGTGAATATCCAGTTTTCCCAATACTGTTTGTTGAAGGAATGGTCCATTCCCTGTTGTGTATTCTTGACTCCCTTGTCAAAAATCAGTTGATCAAATATGCATGGATTTATGTCTCAACTCTCTCTATTCTGTTCCACTGGTATGAATGTTTGTCTTATGCTAGTATCATACTGTTTTGATTACTATAATTCTTAAGTATATTTTGAAGTCATAAGGTCTGATGTCTCACTTTTGTTGTACTTACTCAACATTACTTTGGCTATTCAGGGTCTCTTGTGGCCCCGTATGAATTATAGGATTATTCATTTCTGTAAAAAATGTCCTTGAGCTTTTGATAGAGATTACATTAAATCTGTAGATCATTTTGGGTAGAATGGACATTTTAATATTCTTCTAATCCATGAACAGGGGATAGCTTTCCATTTATTTGTATCTGCTTTAGTTTCTTTCATCGGGATTTTATAGTTTTCACCTCCTTGGCTAAATTTATTCCTAAATATTTTATTCTCTTTGATAATATTTTAAATGGGCTTATTTTCTTAATTTCCTTTTCAGATACTTTGTGAGTGTATAGAAATCCAACTGATTTTTGTATGTTGTTGTATCCTACAATTTTATGGAATGTGCATATTTGTTTTAACAGTTTTTTATGGAAGTTTTAGGGCTTTCAATATACAAGATCATATTTTCTTTCAAACAGAGGCAGTATTTCTTCGTGTATGGTCTTTATTGTGTTGTGAAATACTTTTCTTGTATTCTTAGTTTGTTGAGAATTTTTCATGAAGGGGTACTGAATTTATTCAAACTCTTTCTGCATCTATTAAGATTATCATGTGATTTTTATCCTTTATTCTGTAATGTGATATATTAATTGATTTTCCTGTTGAACCATCCTTGCATCCTAGGAATAAATCCCCCTTGGTGTACAATAAATTGGGAGGAGTGTTCATTAGTCTTCAATTTTCTGGAAGAGTTTAAGAAGTATTGGTGTTAATTCTACTTTAAATGTTTGGTAGAATCCACCATGAAGCCATCTGGACCTGTGTCTGTTGGGAGGCATTTGATTACTGATTCAATCTCCACACTAGTTACAGACCTGTTCACAATATCTATTTCATCGTGATTATTCACAATAGGTTGTATGTTTCTAGAAATTTATCCATTTTTTCTAGGTTATCCAATTTGTTGGCATATATTTTGTTCATACTAGTCTCTTATGATCCTTTATATTTCTTTGGCATCCATTATATCTCTTCTTTATTTCTGGTTTTATATTTGAGTTCTCTCTCTCTCATCTAGTTAAGTGTCAATTTTGTTTCTTTTCAAAAAGCCAATTCTGAATTTTGTTGATTTTTCTATTATTTTGCTATCTTCTATTTAATTTATTTCTGCTCTAATCTTTATTTTCTTCCTTCTGTTAAATTTAAGCATAGCTTGTTTTTCTAGCTCCTTGAGGCATAAAGTTCGGTTGTTTGAGATCCATCTTCTATGTAGGTGTTTATAACAACAAATTTTCCTCTTAGTGCTGCTTTTTTTACCTTCCATAAGTTTTGGTATGTTGTGTTTCCATTTTCATTAGTCTTGTTTTGTTGTTGTTGTTGTTTCTACTTGGACCCATTGGTTATTCAGGAGTGTGTTAAGTTCCACATATTTGAGTTTTCAGTTCTCCCCCTGTTAGTGATTTCTTATTTCCCACCATTGTGTTTGAAAAAGGTACTTGATATGATTTCAGTCTTTTTAAAATTAAGACTTCCTTTGTGTTCCAACATATGATCTATCCTGGAGAATGTTCTCTGCATTTGAAAAGACTGTGCGTTCTCCTACTGTTGGGTGGAATGTTCTGTATATGTCTGTTATGTCCATTTGATCTTATAGTGTGGTTCTGATCTTCTGGTTCCTTACTGATCTTCTGTGTGAGAGTTCTGTCCATTTAGAAAGTGGGTTATTGAAGCGTCCTATTATTGTATTTTTTGTCTGTTTCTCCTTTCAGTTCTGTCAGTGTTTGCATCATATATTTAGGTGATCTGATGTTGCATACATAAACATTAATAACTGTTATTTCTTTCTGGTAGATTGCCTATTTTATCATTCTATAATATCCTTTGTCTCTTGAGAGTTTTTGACTTAAAGTTTATTTTGTGTGGTGTAAGTGTAACTACTCCTGTTCTCTTTTGGTTACCGTTTGCCTCTAATACATTTTTCCATCTTCTCACTTTCGGCCTATGTGTGTCCTTAAAACTGAAATGAGTTTCTTGTAGAGAGCATCTTGTCTGTTTTGTTTTGTTTAATCCATTCAGGTACTTTATGTGTTTTTATTGGAGAGTTTAATCCATTTATGTTTAGAGCAGTCATTGATAGGGAAAAATGGTCATTTTGTTGTTTTTTTGTTAGTATTGTTCCTTTGTCTGTCTTTTCCTCTTGCTGTCTTCCCCTACATTTTGTTGACTTTTTTTGATATTGATAGGATTTGCTTTCTCTTTTTCTTTGTTTAACTTTTATGGGTATTATTTTTGTGGCTTACATAAAATGTCTTGTAATTATAGCGGTCTGTTTTAAATAGATAAGTTTAATCACACACAAAAACTCTACACTTTAACTTCTCTCCCACCCACATATTGTTACTGTCACAATTTATGTGCATTCATACTGTGTATCTGTTAATGTATTTAGTTACAGTTATATTTTAATATTTTCTCTTTTAACTTTTATACTAGAATTAAAAGTGATTTACCTACCTCAATTACAGTAATATAGCATTCTGTGTTCTATATTTACCTTTATTAATGAGTTTCTAATGCTACAGTGTTGCTATTTAGTGTTCTTTCATTTCAACTTGAGTAACTATTTTGAGCAGCCCTGGAGAAGTTGGAGTGCTAGATGCATGGAACATCTCTTTCCCTCTACAGGTGGAGGCTGAGAGCTGGAATTTTCGTCTGCTCAATCTCTTCTGAGCATTGGGGAAGATCTATGGCATTTACTAGCCCAAGCCACCATTTCAGTTTTCACCAAGTGACTTGACTGTGCCGGGGCTGTCGGAGCTCCAAGACTGGCAAGACAGAAGCCAGTCCTTTGGGGAGTCCTCTTGGAAAAGTTGTGGTGCTAGACACACAAACCAATCCCTGCCCTCCAATGAGAAAAGCTGTCAGCTGATCCTGATCATATGGTGCTGTGGTGGGGCTGGGGTCTCTGGCAAGAAGGTATCCCAAATTCTCGCTTCAGTGAGCCTGGTTTCATGTTTGCCCAAGGTGCAGGAGACTTTTGGGTAGTTTTTGGATTTGTCTGTGAAGTGTTGCTAAATCGTTGTCTTTGCAAGGGGAAGGATGGTTCAGGGCTTCTTACTATGCTACCTTGCTGATATGGCTTTCTTATTGATTCTCTTAAGAATAAGAAACTGGAGGGGTGCCTGGGTGGCTCATTTGGTTGGGCAGCTGCCTTTGGCTCAGGTCATGATCCCGGGAGTCCTGGGATCGAGTCCCATATTGGGCTCCTTGCTCAGCAGGGAGCCTGCTTCTTCCTCTCCCTCTGCCTGCCGCTCCCTCTGCTTGAGCTCGCGTGCTCTCTCTCTCAAATAAATAAATAGAATCTAAAAGAAAAATAAGAAGAAACTGGAGTCTCTGATTTTAAAGACCATTCTATTTCTAGTATGCCACAGTTGCCTATTTCTTGAAACTTTCTAGATTGTTCTGGTACAAAACATATCCCTATTGATATATATATATATATAGGAAAGGAATGAATAGAACTATCTGCTTACAAATGCACAGGGGCTCTCCTTCTCTCCATTATGTATAATACACACACACACTATAGTTTATATCCTAGGAATATTCAAGCTCATCAATGGTCAGATATAAATTAAATCAAAACTAAAATATACTCTCATCAGTCAAAAGGTTTAATAATGCCCATTATTCAAAAACGCAGAAAAATGAAGATGTTTAAACACAATAATGGGACTTGATGTGTTGGAGGGCAAGTTTGTGATATACATTGAGAACTACAAACCCTTGATAATTTCACCCCTAGAAATTTACTTAAGGAAAGAATTTAGTATATGTGTAAGGCATGTTTATCATGTAATAGTTTCTAATTTTTGTTATAAACTAAATGTCCAACAATATGGAATTGGATAAATAAATTATGAATATAATGGAAAATACCATTTAGCCATTAAAAATTATATTGCAAATGAATATTTATTGACATAGAAATACGCATTTATATGTACAAATATAAGTACAGATACCTGATTAAAAATAAGCACACGCGATGAGCACTGGGTGTTATACTTAACTAATGAATCATTGAACACTACATCAAAAACTAATTATGTACTGTACAGTGGCTAACTGAACATAGTAAAAAAAAAAGCGCATAGTTGTTTTTAGAAAATAAAAAATATAGAAGCTTAAATAGCTTAAGGTACAATTACATACCATAAAATTTACCAATTATAAGTGTATGGTAAATAACTTTCAGTAAGTGTATAGATTTGTACAACAGTCCAGCTTTAGAATATTCTTTTTTTCTAAGTTTTTTATTTTAATTCCAGTATCGTTAATAGTGTTATATTTCAGACGTACAATACAGTGATTTGACAATTCTGTACATTACTCAGAGCTCTTCATAAGTGTACTCTTCAATCCTCATCACCTATTTCACACATCTCTCCACCCACTCCCCTCTGCTAACTACCAGCTTGTTCTCTTTAGTTAAGAGTGCTTCTTGGTTTGTCTCTTGCTTTTTTTTTCTTTACTCATCTGTTTTGTTTCTTAAATTCCACATGTAAGTGAAATCATATGGCATTTGTATTTCTCTAATTTCGCTTAGGATAATACTCTCTAGCTCCACCCATGTTGTTGAAAATGGCATGGTTTCATTCTTTTTGTGGCTGAGTAATATTCCATTTTATACACACACACACCACATCTTTATCCATTTATCTATCAATGGACACTTGGGCTGCTTCCACATTTTGGCTATTGTAAATAATGCTGCAATAAACATAAGGGTACATGCATTCTTTGAATTAGTGTTTTTATATTTTGGAGGTAAATACTCAGTAGTGGAATTACTAGATCATAGGGTAGTTCTATTTTTAACTTTTTGAAGAATCTCAGTACTGGTTTTCACAGTGACTACACCAGTTTACATCCCCAGCAACAGTGCACAAAGATTCCGTTTTCTCCACGTCCTTGCCAACACTTGTTATTTCTTGTGTTTTTGATGTTACCATTCCGACTGGTGTGAGGTGGTATCTCATTATAGTTTTGATTCACATCTCCCTCATGATGAGTGATGTTGAGCATCTTCTTGTGTCTGTTGGCCATCTGGATGTCTTCTTTGGAAAAATATCTGTTAATGTCTTCTGCCCATTTTTTAATTGGATTATTTGTTTTGGGGGGTGTTGAGTTGTATAAGTTCTTTATATATTTTTGATACTAACCCTTTATCTGATATGTTATATGCAAATATCTTCTCCCATTCAGTAGATTACCTTTTAGTTTTGTTGATTGTTTCCTTTGCTATGCAAAAGCTTTTAATTTTGATGTAGTCCCAATAGTTTATTTTTGCTTTTGTTTCCCTTACCTCAGGAGACATATCTAGAAAAATATTGCTGTGGCCGATGTCAGAGAAGTTACTGCCTGTGCTCTTTTCTAGGATTTTTATGGTTTCATGTCTCACATTTGGGTCCTTAATCCATTTTGAGTTTATTTTTTGTATATGGTCTAAGAAAGTGATCCAGTTTCATTCTCTTGTATGTAGCTGTCCAGTTTTCCCAACACCATTTGTTGAAGAGACTGTTTTTTTCCCATATTGCATATTAAATTGGTCATATAATTGTAGATTTATTTCTGGGTTTTCTATTCTGTTCCACTGATCAATGTGTCTGTTTTTGTGCCAGTACTGTACTGCTTTGATTACTACAGCTTTGTAATATAACTTGAAGTCTGGAATTGTGATAGCTCAATTTGTTTTCCTTTTTCAGGATTGCTTTGGCAATTCAGAGGGTTTTTTTTTTCCATACAAATTATAAGATTGTTTGTTCTAGGTCTGTGAAAAATGCTGTTGGTATTTTGATAGAAACAGCATTAAATCTGTAGATTGCTTTAGGTGGTATTATCATTTAAAAAAATACTTTTCCTCCCAGTCCATTAACACAGAATGTCTTTCCATTTCTTTGTGTTGTCTTCAATTTCTTCCATCAGCGTTTTGTAGTTTCCAGAGTACAGGTCTTTTGCCTCTTGGGTTAAGTTTATTCTTGGGTATTTTATTATTTTTGGTGCAGTGGTAAATGGGATGGTTTTCTTTATTTCTCTTTCGGCTGCTTCATTATTGATGTGTAGAAATGCAAGGAATGCAAATTTCTATATACTGATTCCTGCAACTTTACTAAATTCATTTATCAGTTCTAGTAGTTTTTTGGTGGAGTTTTTAGGGTTTTCTATATAGAGTATCATGTCATCTGCAAATAGTGAAAGTTTTATTTCTTCCTTAACAATTTGGAAGCCTTTTCTTGTCTAATTATTGTGGCTAGGACTTCCAGTACTATGTTGAATTAGGGTGGTGAGAGTGGACATCCTTGTCTTGTTCCTTATCTTAGAGGAAAAGCTGTCAGTTTTTCCCCACTGAATATGGTGTTTGCTATGAGTTTTTCATAAACGGCCTTTATCATATTGAAGTATGTTCCCTCTAAACCTACTTTGTTGAATGTTTTTATCATGAGTGGATGTTGTCCTTTGTCAAATGCTTTTTCTGCATCTGTTGAGATGATTATATGGTTTTTATCCATCTCATTGATGTGATCTAGCACGTTGATTGACTTGCAAATATTGAAACATCCTTGCAACCCAAGAATAAGTCCCATTTTATTGTGGTGAACGATTTTTTTTAATGTCTTGCTGGATTTGATTTATTGGTATTTGTTGAGGATTTTTGTGTCTAAATTCATCAGAGATATTGGCCTGTAATTCTCTCTCTCTCTCTCTCTCTCTCTCTCTTTTTGTGATGTCTTTATGTGGTTTTGGTATTAGGGTAATGCTAGCCTCACAGAATGAATTTGGAAGCTTTCCTTCCTCTTCCATTTTTTTTTTGTAATAGTTTGAGAAGAGTAGGTATTAACTCTTCTTTAAATGTTTGGTAGAATTCACCTGTAAAGCCATCTGGTCCAGGACTTTTATTTATTAAGAGTTTTTTGATTACTGAATCAATTTCATTGCTGGTAATCGATCTGGTCAAATTTACTATTCTTCCTGATTCAATTTTGGTAGGTTATATATTTCTAGGAATTTACCCATTTCTTCTACTTTGTCCAGGTTGTTGGCTTATGAGTTTTCATAATATTCTCAGAATTGTTTGTATTTCTGTAGTGTTGGTTGTTATTTCTTCTCTTTTATTAGTGATTTTGTTCAAGTTCTGTCTGTTTTTTTATGATTCTGGCTAACAATTTTGTTGATCTTCTTAAAGAACCAGCTCCTGGTTGTATTGATCTTTTCCATTATTTTTCTAGTTCTTATGTCATTTATTTCTGCTCTATTCTTTATTATTTCCTTCCTTCTGCTTGTTTTGGGTTTTCTTTGTCATTTTTCTAGCTTCTTTAGGTATAAGGTTAGATTGTTTATTTGAGATTTTTCTTGTTTCTTGAAGTAGGCCTGTGTTGCTATAAACTTACCTCTTAGAACTGCTTTTGTTGCATCTCCAAGATTTTTGACCATTGTATTTTCATTTTCACTTGTTTCCATGTAATTTTTGATTCCTTGTTTGATTTCTTGGTTGACTCATTAATTGTTTAGTAGCATGTAATTAATCTCCATGTATTTGTGGTTTTTCCAGTTTTTTTCTTATGGTTGATTTCTGGTTTCATAGCATGTGGTCACAAATGATGCATGCTATGACTTTGATCTTTTTGAATTTGTTCAAACTTGTTCTGTGCCTAATATATGATCTATTCTGGAGAATTTTTCATGTGAAGTTGAAAAAATATGTGTTTTGCTATTTTAGGATAGAATGTTCTGAATGTATGTCTTAAGTCTATCTGATCCAGTGTATCATTCAGAGCCACTGTTTCCTTGCTGATTTTCTGTTAGGATGATTTGTCCATTGACATAAGAAAGGTGTTAAAGTCCTCTACTATTATTGTGTTACTATCAGTTAGTTATTTTATGTTTATTATTAACTCTTATGTATTTGGGTGCTCCCATGTTGGCTGCATAAATATTTACCATTGTTATATCTTTTTGTTTGATTGTTCTGTTTATTATTATATAGTGTACTTCTTTGTCTCTTGTTACCATCCTTGTTTTAAAGTCTATTTTGTCTGATATAAATATTTCTACCCTGGCTTTCCTTTTAAGTCCATTCACATAATAAATGTTTCTCCATCTCCTCACTTTCAATCTCCAGGTGTCTTTTGCTCTGAAACACGTCCCTTGTAGGCAGCATATGGCCTTTTTTTTTTATCCACTTTGCCACCCCATGTCTTTTGATTGGAACCTTTAATTCATTTACATTCAAGGTAATTTTTAGGAAGAGAGAGAGTGTGAGAAGGGGGAGGGGCAGAGGGAGAAGGAGAAAGATAACCTGAAGCAGGCTCCATGCTCAGTGCAGAGCCCCATTGGGGCTCAATCCCAAGATCATGACCTGAGCCAAAAATCAAGAGTTGGATGTTTAACTGAGCCAATCAGGCACCCCCAAAGTAATTATTGATAGATATATATTTGTTGCCATTTTATTACTTGTTCTGTGGTTGTTGTTTTAGTTTTTCTCTGTTCCTTCTCTTGCTTTCTTTCATGGTTTGCTGGCTTTCTTTAATGATACTTGGATTCCTTTCTTTTTATTCTTTGCATATCTACTACTGGTTTTTTATTTGTGGTTACCATTAGGTTTGTATATAACATCTTTGTGTTATAGCAGTCTATATGAAGTTGATGGTCGCTTAAGTTTGAACCCATTCTTTACTCCTCTCCCTTCTTGGAGAGCCTCCTTGGGAGCATGGCTAGGCCTTCTCCCTTTCCCATGGCATTCAGAAAGTCTTAAAAACTAAAATTTAAGGTCACTGGATTAAAGCCAGCTTCCCTGCACTGATTATTTCTTTGAGGTCCCTCTTTCACTTAGATTTTGGCCTATGGGAAGTCTTTATTTTCTTTTCAGATAATTGATACATTTAGGAATTTAAAAAATATATGCTGTGTCCATCATTTTTATTTTGTTTAAACAGGAGTATTATTCAAGGAATCTTATTACCCCAACACTACCAAAACAGATATTGCTTATTATTTTCTATGAATTACTTTATTTAAGCCTCACAAACTTGTCAAAAGAGATTAAGTCTTAAAGTTACATAGCCTAGTAGGTAAGTTTTGACTTTTTTGTTCATGAATGAGTAATAATTGGTCCATGGGAAAAAAAATTATTGAAACCAACTCTACTTTTTTTTTTAATTTTTTTATTGTTATGTTAATCACCATATATTACATCATTAGTTTTTGGTGCAGTGTTCCATGATTCATTGTTTGTGCATAACACCCAGTGCTCCATGCAGAACGTGCCCTCCTCAATACCCATCACCAGGCTAACCCATCCCCCTCCCCCCCTCCCCTCTAGAACCCTCAGTTTGTTTTTCAGAGTCCATCATCTCTCATGGTTCGTCTCCCCCTCTGACATACTCCCCTTTTCTTCCTCTCCTGTTATCTTCTTCTTTTTCTTTTTTCTTAAAATATGTTGCGTTATTTGTTTCAGAAGTACAGATCTGTGATTCAACAGTCTTGCACAATTCACAGCGCTCACCATAGCACATACCCTCCCCAATGTCTATCACCCAGCCACCCCATCCCTCCCACCCCCAACCACTCCAGTAACACTCAGTTTGTTTCCTGAGATTAAGAATTCCTCATATCAGTGAGGTCATGTGATACATGTCTTTCTCTGATTGACTTATTTCACTCAGTATAACACCCTCCAGTTCCATCCATGTGTTGCAAATGGCAAGATCTCATTCCTTTTGATGGCTGCATAATATTCCCTTGTGTATATATACCACATCTTCTTTATCCATTCATCTGTCGATGGGCATCTTGGCTCTTTCCACAGTTTGGCTATTGTGGACATTGCTGCTATAAACATTGGGGTACACGTACCCCTTCGGGTCCCTACATTTGTATCTTTGTGGTAAATACCCAGTAGTGCAATTGCTGGATCGAACGGTAGCTCTAATTTCAACTGTTTGAGGAACCTCCATACTGTTTTCCAGAGTGGTTGCACCAGCTTGCATTCCCACCAACAGTGTAGGAGGTCTACTTTTTTTTTTAAGATTTAATTATTTATTTATTTGACAGAGAGATAGAGCACAAGTAGGCAGAGTGGCAGGCAGAGGGAGAGGGAGAAGCAGGCTCTCCGCTGAGCAGGGAGCCCGACATGGGGCTCAATCCCTGGATGCTGGGATCATGATCTGAGCCGAAGGCAGACGCTTAACTGACTGAGTCACCCAGGCAATGTCATGTTTTACATTCCAAGAAGAGCTTTATCTCCATGGTAAGGATTCCAATAAGAGAACAACTGCATAAACTTGAAACCCAAAGGGTTTCACTCTTCACAACAAGGAAAATTACCCCTAATGATCCTGACCGCCAAATTAACAAAGGGTAACTGAGAATTATAAGTCAGCCCTTCTTTATGAATTTTCAAGCCAAATTTAAACTTCCTGTTTAGTGAAAATAGCCTCAAGCCAAGAATTTAATTTAAAATTATTCTAAGATAAGTTGCCCCCAAGAACTAGACCAAAGTAAAATCAAATCCCCTTTGAATCCTCTTAATCTTTTTTTTTTAAGATTTCATTTATTTTTGCGAGAGAGAGAGCAGGAGCTGAGGGGGTGGGGCAGAGTCCCTATGCGGACTCAATCCCAGGACCCTGGGATCACGACCTGAGCTGAAGGTAGCTGCCTGAGCCACCCAGGCACCTCTGAACCCTCCTAATATTGTCCAGTAGGTTTCAAAGATTAATCTTGCAAATAATTTGTGCTGATATTATTTCAAAATCTCAACACACAGTCCAAAACTTTATACACTGAAAATATCAGGTAGGGGATATATGTATCATATAATGTATGTATGTATCATATAAATGTATCATATAAATACATGGTGGGGTTAAAAATGTGAGAAATTGAGCAGGAGTATGCAAAAAACCAAGAAAATTTTAGAAAGAACAAAAAATAAGTATGGGTCAAAAATACATAATAACTGAAATTAATGCATCAGAATACTGTTTTAAGAGCCGATTAGATACAGCAGGAAGGAGAATAAGGGAACTTGAAGACAGAACTGAAGATCTCACACAGAATGTGGCTCAAAAAGACAAAGATCTAGAAAATATAAAAGATTAAGAGACAGCTGAATGAGAAGCTGCAACATAGAATCAGTGTTCTAGGAAGATGAGTAAGAGAGTTTAGCAGGGAAAACAATAAAAAAAAATCATAGATCTACAAACCAATAGGAGTTCTATAGAAACCTAACTTGTGATAGATCTGGCAAAAATGTATGGAAGAAGAGTAAAGATTTAAGAGTTGTTTTTTTTAATATTAGAAAATTTAACTTTGGCCTCGAGAAGGATTTCATAAACAAGATACAGAACACAATAATGTATCTATGATATGGTATAACTGATCATTTTCACTTTATTATATTCAGGAGAATCTGTACTTCAAAGATAGCACTTAAAATTTGAAAGAAAATGAAAAACAGGCGGATGTATTTGTAAAACTCAGCTATCAAAGACTGGTATTAAGAACATTTCAAGAAGTTCTATAAATCAATAAGGAAAAATCAGAACACATAATAGAAAAAAAAGGGCAAAAATACAGCACCAGTAACTTCAAAAGGGAGCAGGGGAAAGTCCAATATAGCCTGTGAAAAATTACCGAGACATCTTTATTTGCTGAAAGTTCTAAAGTGCAATGTCAAATGATTTGTCCCAAGCTAGTGGAGACTTCAAGGGACCCATGCAGAATATTGATCACTTGCACTCTGGCATTTAAGGGACTTTGAGAAAGATTCACCACTTATTTGTGGTGAACGCGAAAGGTGAGAGCCTATGTTTGCCACTTCCTCTGCCTGAAGAGCCCATCTGCCAGGGGGTAACACCCACATGTCCAGAGGGAGCTGGAACAAGGTTCATTCATGTTGTTTCAGCTGCAGGTTCCTCAAGAGGGAAGAGAAAATAAAATATTAGTACTTCTATTATTTAAGATGTTTTATTATATTGCATCTAAGTGCTGATTTCTTTTTTATTTATGCTGCTTGGCATCTGCTGTGATTCCTGAATCTGAGATGCCATAGCTTTGTTCAATGCTGCAAAATTGTCAGCTGTTGCCTCTTTCTTCGCTTCTCAGAACTCTCTAGAAGATTAGACCTTCTCATTTTCTCTATCCCTTCTATCACATATTGTCCATCTTTGTGCTTCTATTTGGATAATTACTTCAGATTAATATTCTAGTTCCCTAATTCTCTCCTTATCTGTATCTAATCTGATATTTAATCTGTCCATTGAGTGTTTCATTCTTTTTTTTTTTTTTTTCAAGTTCATATCGCTTCTTTTGAAATCTGCCTGGCCTTATATTGTAGTCTCTCTTTCCTTATGTTTTCAGTTACTTTTTTTTTATTTCTTTGAGCATTGAAGCATGTTTCTGCGAAATTTTTTGTAATTATTTTATTCTTTGTGCAATATGGATACATGTTAGATGGAATTTTTTTAGCTGTGAATTCATACTTGGTTAAATCATTGGGTATTCTGAGAAATGTGATTTGATGATGTACTTCCTAAAGAATATATATTTTGGTTTATGACAGGTACCTCAGGATATTACTAATACAGAACTACTTTAAGTTAATCTCTCAGTTTAGGGATCCCCTGCATCATGCAGTTAAAGGAATTGAACTTCCAACTCTAATGTGGACTAAGCTTTAGTTATAAGTTTTGAAGAATTTTTTGTACCTATAGCTAAGCCTGAGACAATTTGTCATCTTTCTTTGTTTGTGGATAATATACCTTTGTGTGTTCCAATTCCAACTCTCCACCTTGGCTCATCTTATCTCCCCCCAAAATTATAACCTGAAACTTAAAGCTTCTGGCTCAAGAAAATGCCTACAGGACAGCAAGGATTTCAGTGCTAGGTGATAGCACTATAGTCTGTGTGTCTGTTTCCTGTTCACCTTGGGCATTGCTGGGTTTTTTATTTTCTTAGAAGTTCTGCTATGTATTTAAAATATCCATCATACTTTAATATTTTTGTAAAAGAAGTATTTTTGGGTAATTTAATAAATTCTGTTGCCAAAAGTGGAGCTTCCAGGAAATTTTTTAATGTAAATATTACCTTCCAATTTACCAGTTTGAAAATAAGATATTCAGAACTGATTGCAAGTAATCTGTATAATCATCTAGAAGACCTTTTTAGAAAGGAGAATATAGGTAGATCCTTATAATCCACTCTTCTCTTATGTGTGTTCCCTGTATAGTTGCCTGTGTGTTTTTAATCACCTAGGAATTAAGGGGTCTTTACTATTTGTAATCTACCCAGGATGTGTGTGTCAGCAGGCTGCGTTATTTTAATTACCTTGTACCATAGAAACACTTCCACCATGAATGCTTAACTTATTTTTCAGGATGCATATGAAAATTTTGAGTAAGCCTATCTAGATATTTCTAAAGCAAACCAGAAGACCTTGGCACAAACCTGATTTTAAGAAAGGAAAGCCGTGACTATGATTTCAGTCCATAGCCAGTTTCTTCTTACATTGACCATTTTCTTGAATACATAGGAGAAATGTTCAGTATTGTCTCTCAGTATAACATTCAGACCTTAAAATGTGAAAGACATAGGGGTGCTTGGGTGTCTCAGTCGGTTAAGCATCTACCTTCAACCCAGGTCCTGATCTCAGGGTCCTGGGATCCAGCCCCATGTTGGGCTCCCTGCTCAGCAGGGGAGTCTGCTGCTCCCTCTGCCCTCTGCTCCCCACCCCCAGCGTGTGTGCTCTGTCTCTCTCTCTCTTTTAAATAAGTAAATCTTTAAAAAAAAATTTTTTTAAATGTGAAAGACGTACAAGTATGAATTACAGGTAAAAAGAGACTATTTCTTGTTGTTAGTCATTGCCATATTGAGATGTAGCAAAACCCCATATTTCATCAGTTTCTAAGATGCATACATTTTTACATTTTAATGTCTGAAATTGGGATGCATCTTGCACTTGATGGTGTATAAAATTGAATTGCAAATATTTTTATTTCCTAGTGTATAAAATACAAAAAAGATGCATCTCATAATTGCACTTTGTATTTGATGAAATATAGTATTTTTATTTTTTTAAGTCTGACTGGCAAAAATCCTTGCCTATTTATTATTCTGAAGAAGTTACTATTCCCAGAGATATTTTTTTCC
Organism: Eumetopias jubatus; assembly: GCF_037043125.1. NCBI lineage: Eukaryota > Metazoa > Chordata > Mammalia > Carnivora > Otariidae > Eumetopias > Eumetopias jubatus. The sequence goes on along the minus strand of NW_028274810.1, from coordinate 152,191,119 downwards.
TGAACAAAAAGTTACTGGAATGATTTGGTATTTTATTTGTAAGTGAGCCATAAAGGCAAATTAAATCCAAAAGTGTGTCCGTGCTCAGATATATTAAGTATCTAATATTTCCCATACATTATGCTGTCATAGGGTTTGTTTAAATCAAAGACAAAGATAATATATCTCTGAAAGTTGAAAGATCATAAATGATGTTTTGAAGATGTATTTTCTCTGACAAATTCAGTAACTTAGACATACTAACTCAACATATTTTAAGATTGTGGTTAAAATAGAACTATCCATCTGACACATACACTGTTTAGGAGGAGTCAAATTACAAGTCTGTGTTAACCTTGAGGTAGTACATGCTTAAAAATGATATTCAAAGAAAAGTGTGTGAGCAATAAGGTAGAAAGCAGCATATTTATGGGGAAGAAATTTTGATGATCTTTTATTATCGACATCAACAAACATAAATTTAGCCCAAATTATGTGTAAATATAGCTCTCTGCTCTTCATGCTGAAAAAAAAATTTAACATTTGGTTCTATGTTACATTCCAGAAAAATACAGGCTAGCAGTTGAGAAGATAGTATATGAGAGGTGATAAAAATTACTAATTTGGAAGTGTTTACAGATTTTCTTGTCCTACTGCCTGCCAAAGACCTCCTGTATTTTACAGCCCTTATCTGTCTACTCCCACAATGTCTCAAAAATATGAGGATAGTGTATCTCTACCAGGCTGGCTCCTGCACATATCTTAACTTTTGTAAAAATAAAACGAAAAGGAGGAAAGTCACTCAAATCACATGTAGAACCTAATGATTATAAGCAAAACGCTCTTTAAACCACTGCCCAGATCGAGAAACCAAACAAACCTACCAGCCTTCCCAACCCTTCCATGTGCCTTGTTCCAATTATCTTCTCTCCCCCTGGATTTAAGGACCAAACAGATTCCTGTAGTAATCATTTCCTTGCATTTTATTCTGGTTTCATCACATGAATGTTCATAAAACTTGTGCCCATTTTTATGTGTGTTAACATGTCTTTTAATTTACAGGTTACCCGGCAGTTCTTTAGAGAGATGCTCATGGTCTAGATTTTGCTGATTGCTTTCTCATGATTCAGTTCACGTTCTTCTGACAGAAAAAGTTTTCTTTTGGAAATTCTCATGATAATCCAGTTTTTAGGTTTTTGGGGTTTTTTTTTACCCCATAAGTCATTTGCTCTTTATGTCTAAGTGCACAAGGAATTTTTGCTTTGTCTTTTAAAGCCCAATAATTTTACGGAAATATGTCTTGATGTTTGTTCTGAGTTGCTATTCTTAGGTATGTGGTGTGCTTTTGTCAATCTAAAATTGTCAAGAGGCAGGAATTAAGCAAAAGCATTTATTTGGGAACAAAGAATTGCCTTTTGAGGTACACAGATTTGGGCAGCAATCCAAATAGTGTCTCACTAGGGAGCAAAAGTCAGGGATTTTTAAAGACAAAAAGAGAATGCCTATATAAGTTGTTTATAAAGAATTTTGGTTGATGATGGGGACAGAACACTAATCTTGCCTAAACATAATTAGTTGCTAAGGCTATCACTAAGCAAAAGTCTCTTCCGGTAACAAGTTACAGGTGTTCTTGCAGAGTCCTTGATCTGTGGTTTGGCCCAATTTAAAAGTTCATGGTTCTATATGTGAGGTCATGTGTGAGGCTTACTTCCTCAAAGACCTCCCGGCTCCATTTTAAAACATCTCGATACATGTGACTTCATTTTATTTCATGTTTCACACTCTCCCTCAAATAAATAAATCTTTAAAAAAAAAACAAGTATATGTAGAGGGAACTCCAAAATTTAATATTTGTGAAGAGCCTGCTACACACTGAACACCAGCATATATTTATACTAGCAAAATTCTGAAGTGAACTGTTACCACAACATTCAAGCTCAAGCCTTGTGAATTTTGAGCCAGTTATCTGTTCATTACACTTGGTTGTATGCTTCCTCCAATGGATTGAGAGCAATGATGAACATATATCAGAAACTATGAGCTAGGCACCATACCCTGTGCTTTACAAGCTATATTACATTCAATCCTCACAAGTTTATGAGATTGCCACTATTCTTATCTATAGTTAGGGAAACAAAGACTTAGGGTGAATACTTTCCCAAGCTCACATTGCTGTTAAGTGACATAAACACTGATTAGAACTTATGTGTAACTTGTGTAACTGCCTTCAAACCCAGATTCTTAATCACCACGCTGTGTTATTAAATGTGATAAATGGGATCCAAATCTTCATCTGTTAGCTATTAACCCTCAAATTTGGGTTGACTCTGTTTATGTTTCCACATTCAAAACCAGGGTTTTTTTGTTTTTGTTTTTTAGGGTTTTTTTTTTTTTTTTGCCAAAATTCCACTTGTTTGAAGATTACTTCTGAACAGAATGGGATTATTTTATTCTTTCGGCAAAGACATCCAAGGGGCCATATGTTCTTGTTAGAGTCTCCTGCTATGAAACAGAGCAATAGGAAGAGCCAGGGGACAGAAACCTACATGAAATCAATCTTTGATAACTTTAGGATGAACCCTCTACGGTGGAGTTTGTCAATGTAAAGGTCTTAAATAATAGAACTCAGGTTCTGATTTCGAACTACAGAATATCTCAACGTAGGGCCTAGAAGTTATTTGAATTTAGTGATAATTTAATAACATTTTATTCCAGAATTAGAGCCTTGTTTCCTCTTTCACTAACCTGAAAATCTATAACTCCTGTAATCCTGAAAATATTTTAATCTCTTGTACCGCTATCCCAAATTTCTAACTACCTATCTGTAATTAACCTCAGTCCATTTTTAAGACTGAAGTGAGGAACAGTTCTTTTTTTTTCTTTTTTTTTTAAAGCCTTAAATTCGATACAGTGTTCTCCCAGCTTAAAAGTCATTTAAAATGAAAGTCTAAGGATGTTTACAAAAATAGGACATAGATAAAGCAGTATAAGCCAGTTATTATTTTTTAAAAGGTAACAGTTTGGGGAAGAGTAGGGAAAAAAAGACAACCCTATCTTTGTAAAAGTGAATTTTTTCTTGTTCTAGAAGCCAGCACAGCTGTCTCACATAGGAACAGGGAAAGCTGCAGGGGCTTAGATCAAACGGCGGTCAGAAGCAGTACCCCCTGCTAAATGTGATTGCATCTGAGCTCATAAACAAGAAGACGCTGAACCTGGATGTCACAGACTTGATTAATTTTCAAGTAGGGCAGATACAAACAGGGAAGACTGATGCTCTGATTTTCCTAATTAACTCAGATGATTCATAGTGGTTTAATAGCCGGGATCTCTACTCTTCCATTACGCAGATGGGCAGGAGCTTGGTTTTTGAGAAATGATCTGACAATTAAGATGCACAGGCAGGGCCCTAAGAAACCTGATTTTCAAAGGGCTCTGCTTCTAATGCTGGGGTTTTTACTTAAATGAATCCTCACCCTGTTCCAGCTCCATACAAAAGAAATAGGTAGATCGAAATGTTCACACTCTAGCTTGGCAAAGGCACAAACGGAAATAATGCTAGTTAACAATTTCCACGTAAAGATTAATTTAACTGACAATTATCAGTGACGTGAATGAACATTATTGGAATCTGGGGAACATATTATTAGCCTTCATTTACCCATACCTTTTCTAATAGACATAAAGGATTAAACTGTTTCTGAAAAAAAGTGGCAGAATCTGGATATCAGGTACTATGTTTTTTTACTGCTTTAGTAGACCAGTGTATGTTCTTTCTGCCGGTCTCTCAAATTCTAGCTTTTGCTTACAGGAACATGTTTTAAGCCAACATATCAGTCTTTGGGGAGTTCAGCATGCAAAGATCCCTTTTTGTACCTGCAGAACCAACACATTTGTTGAGAATAGAAAGGGCTAGGCTTTGACATTTTCCAGCTTGTTATCTATTTAATTTTCCATCTGCTGCTTTTGCCACTGCCTTCCAAAGGAACATCTGCTGCACATCTGAGAGAAGGAAGGGAAGATTGGATCCCTGCCACCTGGGTCTGCAGTCCTAAACCTGGGGATTCAGATTAAGGGAAGGGAAGAAGACTGACACATGGTCCAGAAAATGAAATGAGGACAAACTGTCTGTTAAGAACAAACCTTTATTTCCATTTATCGCAGAGCCCACACTACCAGGCAAGCTGGACAACAGTGTCTGCCATCAACTAGAACTAAGGCAGGGGAGGGAGCTGGTGCCTGAGAGGGGAGGGGGGAGGCAAGAGCAGTTTCCAGCGCTCAGGCGCGCCCTCTGGTGCCTGAATTTGCACTCACCACACCTGCTGCTCACATACCCGTTAAGCATTTATGGGGCAGCTGGACTTTGTTCTGGGCATTCTGGAGGCAGAGATGATTGTAAGATGTATTTCCTACTTGGAAAGAGCTGGCCTAGGATGAGGGAGATGGGCAAGTCGACAGCAGATTACAATATACAATCATAAATTCTGCACACTGGGAGTACAGAGAAGGGAAAGGAAAAGGGTGTGCCTAATCCCATGAAGCAAAATGGTGGCTCAAGGAAAGGAGAGGCTCTACAGAGATGGTGCCATGAGCGGAGTCTGGAAGGATTAAACAGGAACATTAGGAAACAAGCTTTTTTTCTCCTTATGATCAAGAGTTAGCACATAACAGCCAATCTTCGTATTGACTCAAAAAACTGAATATCCCCAAACCTTAAACCCACACACCACCCCTCTCAGTGTCCAGGCATCAGCAGTTCTGTCCAATGTACTAGCTGGTTGTGCCATCTCTTAGTATTATCTGAAGAATCACTCTGGTAAGGATAGCAAAGTCTTATCAGACTGGGAGGGAAATCTCAGTTTAAGAACCACTTTTTAATTTGCTGCCATGGAGTGGCCAATTGTAGGGTTTTAACTGTCCTTAAATATTGAACTTTGGCATCACCCAAATCTTGATATGTAAGACCAGAGTAGCCACCCAATTACATTTTTAGACTTAGGAGTTTCTCTGCAATCAAGTATTGAGTGAGTATCTGGTGTGGGCACCATGAGGCACACAGAAGTATAAGGCATGACCTTTGAGTCTAGAAAACTAAAATCTAATTGCGATGATAAGCAATTCTATAGTTCTGACATGACAAATACTTAATATTTAACTGAGAAAAGAGTGAGGCTAACGTGATAATGCATTGCTCGGTGAATGTATGCTTTCTTCCCTTTCCAGGCCCTCTACAAATGGGTATAAAACTTTATCATTTGCTTTAGTCACAGTGTATACTGAGATGCAAATGTAATTGGCATAATCTCTGACTACACCAATATGTTGTCTGGCATTTTAATAAATTTTGTTTTATTTTTAAATTTTTTTAAATAAATTGTTTTTAAAAAATATGCTTTCACAAAATGCAAGTGACTGGGGAAAAAATCAAGCACACCTTTTTTTCTGTCATACATTTTCTTTTCAAAAGAAAGATTTCCTCAACTTAAAAACACATTGAGGAATAATTTTTTGAAGTTTTTATTGCTATTCACTAGCAAGCTATTTGATAAAATTAAATATTTGGTGTATTTTTACCTTGAATTAACTCACAGAAATCCTTAGGTTATTATAAGCATGTAATGTTTCAGTTTATGGTTAGCTTCTTAGGTGGAGCTTAAAGGCATTAAAATTTTTAAGTTTTAAATCACATCATTAGGTATGGTGGATAAGAGAATTCCCTGTATTCACCTACAAGAATTGACTTAAAGAGAAACTGATGATTGAAACATTTCATGATTTCAAAATAAGAACAAAAGGAGGATTTCTATGGCATTAGGTGACTGGGCCACCAGAAGAAAAATTCCAAAGTAATTTCTGTCAGGAGGCCACAATCCATTATGTCCTAATTTAGAGCTGATAGAAGCACAGAATATTTTTGAGTTGGAATGTATGCCTGGGTTATCGTCTGATTTGTAAATGAGAAAACTGAGACCCAGAAAGATTAAATAATTATGTCTTGGTTTTCTGGGTTTACAACTGTGACCTGAAACTCCCCAGCACATCATAACTTCAGGCGTTATCTTGTCACTGTTACTCCTTTTGGTTTTATATTTTTACCCATGAAAAAAATCACGTAGGGACAGAGCTAGATCAGTCTTTCTTAATGGAACTTGTATTTGTCATTCCCACTCAATACTCTAGAAAATCGGGTTTAGCTCGCTAGTCTCAGGACCTGAATGAGTGGTCTGGCACCTATTCCGTGCCAACCTGGTTTTTTTTCTGTCTTGGTCCTCCCTGAGACCGTAGAAGACAAGAAGAGCAGGTAGCACCGTGCACAGCCCCCTGTCTCCTGAGACTAGACTCGGGGAGTATAGCTACTGTATGGGTCGTGATCTCCGGGGAGACTCGGGGCTCTCTGAAGGCTTGGTGCTTTTGTGGCTGGGTTAGGTGCAGACGAGCCTCAGGTAAGTTCCTGAGGGACGGACATAAGCAGATTTAGTAAACTGTTTAAATATTCCATGCCTAACATTTTCTGAATTGGGGGATAACTACACATAATTTCCTTTGGCTTCGGTATAATACAGATCAGGCTTAATAAATACACCAAGAAGGAACTAAGCCAATTGCTGGAACGTGACTGCATTTAGTTGATAATAGAAAAAATAAATGATGGCATGTCATTACTTAAATGAAGCACAGAACAAACTCTGAGTTAATCACCTTCCAGGCTTTTTCTCCAGATAATGTTCTTTTCCTTTTCTACAGATGTCTATTCTCTAGTTCTAGGGGGTTTTGTCCTTTTTCCTCATGTTGCGGCAGATGCAATGGGAGATCAGCTAGATACTCCTGTTATTTCTGCAGCTCTTATATTCAACTTCTGGTGGGCGGGGAGAGCACTGCCCCAGCCTCCAGGGGCAACATGTCTTCTCTCTTCCTGGTTTCTCCTTGAAAATTAATCTGAGATTGATGGGTACGTGGGGGAAATCCATTCCTGGATATTCTTCCTTACCATACTTCTAATTGCCTTTGCTCTATCATCCTTAGGACTACCAGGAGGCTTCCAATTTGGAACAATTTGTAACTCGATTTTTATTGAAGGAGACCTTGAATCAGCTGCAGTCTCTCCAGAATTCTCTGGAATGTGCCATGGAAACTACTGAGGAGCAAACCCGTCAAGAAAGGCAAGTTAAATATGTTCACGTGATATCTCTTTAGTGACTAGGAAAGACCAGTGGAGGGGCATCATGCTTAAGCTAGTGAAAACTAAAAATGAGAATTAATAAAATTAAAGAATTACAGGAACCTCCTTTGGGTGCTCGCCTTACATTTGCCACTAAAAGAAGCCATTCTACTTTTACTGTCCATTTATTCAAATTTAAGTTGCAAATTTAGTAGACACTGTGATACTGTAGAGTTACATTTTACATAGTCCTGACTTCAGGAGGCTACAGTCTATTATGTAAATAAGACATGAAGACTAAAACCATAGTGTAAGGTGCAAAGTGATATATATCATACAGAAGGGTAAATAAGGTGCCAAGGATTTAGGAAGAGTAAAAGATTTCATGGAATTTCCTGACGATATTTGGGCTCATCTTGCAAATGAGTATTATGTGAAAATGTGGAACTGATAGAAACTTAGAGGCTAAGTGGACCTGGATGTACCTGAGGACTTGGGAATCGAATCAGCCTATTTATTTAAGGGAATAAAGAAAAGTGAATGGTAGGAAAAGATTTCCAAATTCAAGACCACCAGTTAATATCACTGAGAAGATAAGTAATGCTACTATAATAGTTACGTAAATAAAGGTGCTGACTGAAGAGGAACCTGAATTAGAACCGTGTAAAGCAGACATCAAAATTATTCCACCCAACGGTTGGTCCTTTCTGGAGTTGCCATTGTTTATACTGTGCAAGCTAGAGAAGGGCTCGGCGACACGCTGGCATGTGCAACATATTTTGCATGTGTTACTTCAAACCTATACATTTGACCATCTAACTTTTGCATTTTAAATTAGGGAGAACCACACAGTAACTTTTTTGAACAGGCTGATAACAGACTGCTCAGTAGGACCAATTTCTCTAAACAAACTAATAGATACGTAGTTATTAGGACATCTCAGAGAAACAGTAGAATTTTCAGCCATGTGTTTACAGTGTCAAAATGAGTGAGCACCACCAAATTCTAACAAAAAGCCTCTAATCTCAAATCTAATGAGCTCATGCAGCTGTTGAACATGTGTCTGCACTGGGCCATGGATCTTGCAGCATTTTCACATTATAAACTTCTTATTTTCACTGCCTTGAATGATTCTGTATCAAATGGCAGGCGTAACAAATAGCTTTAGAAAAGCAAAAACTCCGTTCTTCAAGTTTGAGCAGAGGATAACGAAATATCTTGAAATACAGTGAAACTGATTTTATGTTCCAAATGGGAAAATGAGGTTGATTTCTCTGTTTTGTTTAGGATTTTCTTGATGTGAAGTGGATTCTCGCTTTTTAGAATCAATTATTTGTCACCTGAGAGGAAGCCTGCAAAAGCGCTGTGCTTCCCTTCTTCACCTGCACTTTGGGTTTTTTCTGTAGTCATCTCCTGCAAACTTGAGTTCTGCACTCACCACCATATAGTGGATGGTGAATATATGATGAATAGCTATTCTTTGTGTCAGGCCACAGGCTAGCCTTGGCTTCCTGTGAGAGCTACCAACACCTGCACAGCAGCTGTGTTTAATGAGAAGGAATGTGATAATGCAGAACTTAAGGAAAGTAGAAGACACTAAAGGACTAATTAATATTTTATTTATAGACTTCTAGCTCAGAGCTTGGAAGAATGAGAACTATTACAGGTCTGATGTAAATTTGGGTGGTGCTATTGTATGGTATTTGACTAAGGAACCCAGGGATGCCCAGATCCCACCCCAAATCCATGATACTCCCCGGGGAGGTTTTCATTAAAAAATGAATAAATAAAAAGCAAATAAAAAAACTAGTTTCCACTATGGGTTTGTGCCCATAATCCAACTTGAAGTGTCTGGTGACCCTGACTGAAGAGTGGGAATTAGGCTCATGCTTAAAAAGTATCATGTCTCCTCTCCCTAGCTCCGTCTAGCAATCAGCTGGTCACCAGAAACCAAAGTAAGGAGAGCCCCAGGGGCCCTCACCAGTGGAGAAAAAAAAACAGGACAGGAAAGATGGCTGTCCTTTTTCCATGATATTTGACAAGAGACCAGTAAATAATCCTCGTAGGAGATAAGACTTGAACGGGATCTTTAGGGTAGATTTAATGGCAGAGGATATTCTCCCTGAAGGGATGGGTCTCCTCAGCCACCCCATAGTACCCATCTTCTTCCTTCTGGCTGGCTCTTCCTCGTCTGTTTGGCCACTGCTTGGACAGCACTTGCTCTGGAAAACCTTCACCTACGACTCCACCACTGTTTACTTCCTCAGTGCCCTCTACTTAGACTTACCTACAAACTCAATCCTTTACTTATCTCTACCATTAGACTTTGAGTTTCTAAATGGAAGGGGCTTTGCCTTGTTTCCCTGTACCTGGCACAACTACATGTTAAATATACGAAACTGAATGAATGAAAGGGAATCCCAGGTAGAAGGAACTACATAGAACAGCAATGGGTGAGGACCTGGGACAGTGAGAACAACACATCTGGCATCTAAGGTTAAGAAAGGTCTTAAAAGCTAGACAAATGCATTTAGATTTCATATGATCAGAGATTGTCTTGGTGGTTGTAAATAAAAGAGAAATATAATGAAAATAAATTTTAAGGGAAATTAGTCTCATAACAGTATATAGCAAAGATTTGGGAAGAGTTAGAACAAGGTCAGAGAGGAGAGAGGTCAAATCAATGTACCGCAGAACTCATCCGTTTTTTAATAACACAAAGGAAGATTCCACGATGCCCTGCATAGTCAACAGTTGCAACCTGCAGATAGCATTAAAAATCCCAGGGTTATAATAATTTGCTTCCCCTTAAGCATCAGTGTTACTTTGGGGCTTAATATTTGTGAAACCTAAGGATACAAAACTTCATTGGAATATAGGAAATTTTGAGAAGTCATCTGTTCTAGCTATCAACCCCAGGGAGGAATCACATAGTATCACTCATCCTGCAGTAACGAGTTAGACATGCAGTGTTGGGCAGAATGTCTGTGTCTATTCATGTGAAAATGGCAATTTCAGAGAGAAGGGGTGCATACAGCTGGAATGCCACAGAGGTGAGATTTTCAGATGGTGTTCTACAGCATTCTTTGTATCTGTCCTGGCATACTAGCTAAATTAATTCCATGTCTCCTGAAAGTACCTAACAGCCAATGACAAGAATAATCATCACATTACACTGAAGCTTCCCTCAAGAGGCCCCTGTCCTCTTACATAAGCCTCTCTTCTTCACAAACCAGATTTCTGGGAACACAGTTTAATTATATGTGAATTTCTTTTTATAATGGAATCTGAAAATTTACTCTATTTTCCAAAGTTGTTCTTTATCCACAGTAATTCCTTCTAGGTTTAGAAGTTATTCTTCTCCTTTTGATGGTTGTCTGTTATAGAAGTAAGGGAAGGCTTTAATTTTGCTTGCAGGTGATTATAAAACTTCAGACAGTCTACCTTCCCTTAGCTTGAACATAGAGTACTGCTCTAGTCACCTATTCTTATGACCAGTAAAGCTGCGAGAAAGTTGTTTTTTAAATGCCAAAGGAAAATTCATAGGGTGGTCTAGTTAAAGACTGGAGAGTAAACATATGATTTCTTTTCTTTCCTACCTTCTTTCAGAGAAGGCATTAACAGAGTGTGGACAACAAGGAGTCATAAAGGTGCTGCAAAGATAAGGATAGACGAACCAAAGGGGTAGAAACTTGGAATATGGAAAGAAAATGTAGTGGTGACTAATGTTGAAGCTCTGAGAAGGACAAAACACAGGCAACGTGTGAAGCCAAGAGGCAATGTAATTTGTATCACAGAACCTCAGAGAGGTTCATGAATTGGCTTCACTGTGTGCAGTGGGGGTGACGTTGGGGCTAACATCTTGCTGAAAGCTCCATCTAATACTGTGTAAGTGCCCCTCCCCAGTCCTTGAGGAGCCTAGAGATGTGCTTTCTGGAGAAGGTGAACAGATATATAGCTAGCACAGCAGGGGTCAGGACATGATACTAAAACACAGGCATTGAGTGAAAGTCTCCATACTGAACAATGAGATTTGAAAGCCACTCAGCATACTGTACTCCCAAAGCACTGACAGCTGGGCTTATACACTCTGGTTGGGAGATGCTTCTCTCACTTTTCTGTGGGATCCCGTCAGTCCAAGAGAAAGACTTAAAAGTACCAAGAGATGGTGTCTCTTAATGAATAGGCCTAGCCAGGCACCCTACAGTGGGGGCTGCACGTTGGCAATCCTCACCTCCCCCCCACCCTAAAGACACACTCTCATCATCCATGTTTCCTTCCTCCGAAATAGACAGGGACAACCAAGAGAATAAAGCAAACACAAGAAAAGAAACTTAGAAGAAACAGATATAATCCAGAGAGCAGAAGAAAACTTCCAAAAAAAAAAAAAAAAAAGAAAGCAATACCCTCAGAAAGCAAAGAAAATATTGCATTTATGAATTAAGGGCAGGATGCTATTTTAAAAAATAATATTCATGGGGTGACTGGGTGGCTCAGTCATTAAGCGTCTGCCTTCGGCTTGGGTCATGATCCCAGGGTCCTGGGATCGAGCCCCGCATCGGGTTCCCTGCTTGTCGGGGAGCCTGCTTCTCCCTCTCCCACTCCCCCTGATTGTGTTCCCTCTCTCGCTGTGTGTCTCTCTCTCTGTCAAATAAGTAAATAAAATCTTTAAGAAAAACAAATGAATAAAATAAAAAATATTCAAAGCACACAGAGCTTTTTTGGAAATTATGATTGCAGAAATAAACTGTGAACAAGATTTGGAGATAAAAGTGTGATGGCATTTCCACAAAGAGGTGAAAAATAGGAAAGAAAAAAATAAATAAAACTATAGGATAGTCCAAAAGGCCCAATATTTGAAAAGTAGTAATTCCAGAAAGAGAAAAAAGGAGAGAAATTGTCTAAGAAATAATTCTCAGAACAAGGACATGAGTTTCCAGGTTGATAAAACAGACTGAGAGCCCATTACAATGAATCCTAAAATCTGACACCAAGGCATGCCATTATAAGATTTCAGAATACCAAAGACAGAGAAGTGTCTAAAATCTTCCAGACAGAAAAACCAGGTCAAATACAAAGGATGAAGAAAACAATAGATTTTTTTCAATAATGACACTGGAAGCTAGAAATGCGATCAAACAGCTTTTTCAAAATTTGAAGGGAAAATGATTTGCAACCTAAATCTTTGTACTCTGACTTCAGGGGAAGATGGCAGAGTAGGAGGATGCTAGGCTCACACTGTCCTATTGATACACCTAAATAACACCCACATCAGTGTAAATAACCCAGAAAACGACCAGAAGACTAGCAGAACAGACTCTCACAGCTAAATGTAGAGAAGAGGCCACACTGAAAATGGTAGGAAGGGTGGAGCTGCAGTCAGGAGCCAAACAGACCTGCAAGACCATCTCGGGGAGGGAGGGACGCTGCAAGCATGGAGGGGGGAAAAGAGCAGACCCCACCCCAGGCACCCCAGACACAAGGGACCCACATAGGGAAGATGAACCTCTTATAACATTTGGATTTGAAAACCAGAGGGGCTTGATTTTGTAAGTTTTTACAGTCAGTGGGGCTTAAGACCTAGAACTTTCTTTTTTTTAAAGATCTTATTTATTTGAAAGAGAGAAAGCATGAGAGAGGGTGGAGGGTCAGAGGGAGAAGACTCCCCACTGGGTCTACCTCAAGAAGCGAGAAAAATCTAAAATAAACTAACCTTACACCTAAAGGAGCTAGGAAAGGAAGAATAAATAAAACCCAAAACCAGTAGAAGGAAGGAAATAAAGATTAGAGCAGAAATAAATAAAATAGAAACTAAAAACAAAAACAAAGATCAATGAAACCGGGAGCTGGTTCTTTGAAAAGATTAACAAAAATGATAAACTTTTAGTCAGACTCATAAATAACTCAAAATCAGAAGTGAAAGAGGAGAAATACGAACCAAAACCATAGAAATACAATGGATTATTAGAGCATATTATGAATAATTATATGGCAACAAATTGGACAATCTAGAAGAAATGGATAAATTCCAGAAACATATAACCTTCCAAAACTGAGTTGGAAAGAAATAGAAAATTTGATAGACCAATTACCAGCAATGAAGTTGAACAGTAATCAAAAACTCCCCATAAACAAAAGTCCAAGACCAGATGGCTTTGCAGGTAAATTTTACCAAACATTTAAAGAAGTATTAATACCTATTCTTAAATATTCCAAAAAATAGAAGAGAAAGGAAAACTTCCAAATTCATTCTGTGATGCCAGCATTACCCTGATACCAAAACCAGATAAAGACAGTACAATAAATGAGAACTACAAGCCAGTATCTCTGAAGAACATAGATGTAAAATTCCCCAACAAAATATTAATAAACTGAATCCCCCAATATATTAAAAAAATCATTCCCCACAATCAAGTGGGATTAAAACTTCTGCACAGCAAAGGGAATAATCAGCAAAACAAAAGGACAACCTACTGAATGGGAGGAGATATTTGCAAGTAATATATTCAATAAAGGGTTAATATCCAAAATGTATAAAGAATATATAAAATGTATACAACTCAACATCAAAAGAATATCCAATTATTTCATCAGTTAAAAATGGGCAGAAGACAAGAACAAATATTCCTCCACAGAAGGCATATAGGTGACCAACCGACACATGAAAAGATGGTCAACTCACTAACCATCAGTGAAATGAAAATCAGAGCTAGAGTGAGCTATCACCTCATTCCTGCATAATGGCTAAAATCAAAAACACAAGAAACAAGCATTGGCGAGAATGTGGAGAAAAAGGAACCCTCGTGCACTGTTGGTGGAAATGCAAACTGGTACAGTCACTGTGGAAAATGGTATGGAGGTTCCTCAAAAAATTAAAAATAGAATTACCATATGATGCAGTAATTCCACTCCTGGGTATTTACCCAAGGAATATGAAAACACTAATTTGAGAAGATATATGCACCCCTGTGATTATTGCAGCATTATTTACAATAGCCAAAATACACAAGAAACCCAAGTATCCATCAATAGATGAGCAGATAAAGAAAATACACACACACACACACACACAATGGAATATTACTCAGCCATAAAGAAATCTTGCCATTTGCAGCAACATGGATGGATCCGGAGAGTATAATGCTAAATGAAATGTCAGTAAGAGAAAGACAAATACCGTATAATTTCACTCATGTAGAATTTAAAAAATAAAACAAAAAAGCCAAGCAAATTACAGACTGTTTTTTTAAGGTTTTATTTATTAGAGAGAGATAGCAAGAGAGAGCACAAGCAGGGAGAAGAGGGAGAAGCAGCCTTCTTGCTCAGGAAGCTGAGACTGGGACTCGATCCCAGGACCCTGAGATCGTGACCTGAGCTGAAGGCAGTCGCTTAACCAACTGAGCCACCCAGGTGCCCCCAAATTACAGACTCTTAAGTGTAGCGAAAAAAACCTGATGGTTACCAGAGGGGAAGTGAGTGGGAGAATGGGTGAAATAGGTGAAGGAGATTAAGTGTACGCTTATGATGATGAGCACTGAGTACTGCATAGAATTGTTGAATCACTATATTATACACCTGAAAATAATATACCACTGTACATTAATTATATTGGAAATTTAAAAAATAAAGTTCTTTATCCCATAAAACCACCAATAAAGTAGAATAAAATAAAAGTATCTTTTTAATATGCAGTATCTCAAAAATTTGAAGACTACATCAAAAACAAATGATGTACCATATGCTGGCTAATTGAACATAATAAAAAAATAGAGAATCAGCATAAAAGAAAGAAAAAGCAATTAAGTTCATTTATTGAAAAAAAAAATTTACCTCTCATGGTGCACCATTTTCTATGAAGCAGTTGAGGTTCTTTTCCACCAAAACAAAGAGAAAATGAAATCCAATTTAAAAGGGGGGCCGGGGGGACCAGCATTAGAAAAAGGCTAAAGAAATTTTCCCTTACTGATAGTAAAGGAAGATTTTTGGTTGAGTGAATTAGTATTAGATTTGGCTGCATGTAACAGGAAAAAAAAAGTGACTTAAACACATAAGGGCTTATTATCAAGAAAGAGCTTGGTGGTGGCAGCCTAAGCAGGTATGACAGCTCTACGGATTTATCATAGACCTCCTGTTTCCTCAAGTTTGCCTCATGGTCCAGGATGGTTGCTGCAGTTCCAGCTATCACATGTGTATTCCAACCAGGAGAGAATAATAGGGAAAGACCAAAGGCTTGCTTCACAAGTTGAATCCATTCTTTCAAACAGTTTTCCTGTAAGTTCCTTATAATATTTCCTTGTATATACCATTGACCTGAACTTTTCTTATTGGGAAGTTAATAGATACATTTAAAACTGAAGAATAAAGTGATAGCAATTTAAGCATATTATATACAGATATGAGGATAAATACCCAAATTAACATTTCTTGAAAACATTCCCTCTGTGAAAGGGGAATGGGCATGATATGGAGATGGGGGAGTAGGAGCTCCTTTTTGTTAAAATAAGCTTGTCATCAAAAACTAATGATGTACTGTATGGTGACTAACATAGCTAACATAACATAATAAATTACAATTTAAATAAATAAAATAAGCTTTGTAGAATTATTTGACTTTTAAAATTGTATGGACACATAGCCTTGATTTAAAAAATTTAAAACTGAACACCATAGGTATTCTCAAACTAAATACATCAGCACACACAAAAACATTTTTCCCATTGATGGTTTGGTCAAGAAACGAAAGATGTTTTTCTTAAGTCACAAATGAAGATACAATTTTTACTCAAACTCTGAAAAAATAAAGACAGCTCACAGTTTCTCCTTTAGGTTTACATTTATAAAACCAGATCATGTGGGTCTTTAGAGCATGTTGGCAAGCAGTAATTCTCCTAACTTTTCATTTCACTACACCAGAAAACCTTTGTGATTGATGGTTAAAGATCTGTTTCTCGAAGCAAGAAACACGCTGTGGTTAAATGTTGTCTCTCTTGTTCAAGGCAAGGGCCGACCAAGCCAGAAGTCCTGTTGATTCAGTGGCCTGGAAAGCGATCAAGTCGCCGAGTCCAGAGACACAACAGCTTCTCCCCTAAAAGCCCTCAGTTTAGTGCCTGTGGTCCAGGTAATGAAGCTTTGTCATTTTTCTTCTTCCAGACTGACCCAGTTTGTATTTTCACGTTGACATACTTTTTAAGCAAGTGAAACAGCAATAGTAATGGAAAGCTTTTCTCATACCAGATAAGTTTGTCTGAAACCACAGTGGCAGAGAGCCTGTGGTATTAAGAACAGGGTGATGATCCCCCTGTTGTTTCCATCAGAATCCCACAGCTGCACCCAGCAGTGCACAGAAGGATGATGGGTAGGGAAGAAAGCGGCTTGGTCACCTAATACACGAGGGACTGGAGACCTGTAGAAGTCCCCATTAGTTTCAAGGAAGGAGGCACACTTTAGTTTGTACCCTAGTTTGCTCCAGATCCCCTAAAGCCTGCCTAAACATATGCAAAGGATTTTCAGGAAAATCCTTTGAGGAAAAGGATTTTTATTTCCTTTCATGATGGGATTAAAGTCATAGCTGGCATTTTTGAAGTGTGTAGTGTAATATAACATTTATTGGACTAAAACCTTAGTAATATCTTAGGTTATTTTAATTGTGTCATTTGTAATAATTACTTTAAAATTCATTTGAAATATATAATTCATGTTGCAAAATATCAGTAATTCTGTAAAGCATGGGTATGCATATATATGTATATGTGTGTGTGTGTGTGTATATATATAAACCTCACTTGAACATATCGTTTTAACACAGATTAACCTTGAAATATCTAATATTTCAGAAAATCAAAGTACTAACTATAGTCTATATTTACACAGACTGTATTTGAAAGGTTTCAAAGTGCTTTCTTGAACACTGTCTTATTTTATTCTAATACCTTATAAGATAGATGTTAGTATCTTTATTTCCCCAGAAGTGAAGCAGTTTGACCAAGGGCATGTGGTTTATTAGTCCATTTTTATGGCGAAACAACCGCAAAAGCTCAGTGATTGCCATTGCAAATATTTGTCTATTTTCGTTCATGGTCTGTAGTTGATGGTGATTTGGGTGATCTCAGCTGCATGTGTGCTCCCCAGCCTGTAGATTGGGTTCAGCTCTGCTTCTCCTGTGGCCTCTTGGGATCAGTGACTACTTGGAGCAAGCAGTTTCTTTTGGTGGGTGTCAGAAGCACAACCAGCCAGGCCACCTCACACAGCTCACTTGAAACCACTGTTTGCATCTTACCGGCTAACTCTCCATTGGCCAAATGAGTCCCCTGCCGAACCCAGTAACAGTGGGAAGGGACACGTACTCCACCCGTTGTGGTAGGAGATACTGCAAAGTGGAGGGGCAAAGACTTGTAGTGTACATAGAATTCTATACCAGGAAGAAAGGGGGAAATTGTGAGCAATTACACAGTCTACCATGTGTTGTTAGGAAATGACAATACTAGACTCCTGAGTCAAAATACAGATTGTTCTTTACACTTTAACCTTTAGAAAACAGAGCAAAACCCAAAATTTCCTTCTAAGGAAATTTGATGTGACAGCCACCTTAAATTCTGTGAGGAACAAGCCAGAATGGAAATGTGTTAACTGATTTGTAAATTAAAAAGTAAACCTAAATTTTGTTTCTACAGTTACAATGTTTTGTATTATAAAGCACACTTATTCTGATTTTTTTTTTAGAGCCACTTCTGTGTGACTGTTCTCCTGCTTAGTTTTGCATCATAATTTATGTGATGGGCCTTGAGTTTTACCCCAGAATACAGAGAGAAAAGTGAATTCTAATGTAAAGTACTACCTCTTTATAATTTGGTTTTACGTTCCTAACATTCAAAGCTAAAACAAGGCTTTACAGTTTGAATTCAATGACATCCTCCCATCGAAAAATATTCAATAATAATATTTCAGCAAATGCCTATGAAAGCATTTTGAGCAAGCTGCCGTAAGGATACACAAGGATGCCAGGATGTTTGTGCAGGGGCTCAGACCACAACTCTTCCCTTTGCATCTTTGAATAATTCCAGGTCATGAGTTCCAACCCCACCTTGGGTGTAGAGCTTACTTGAAAAAGCAATAATAAAATAAAAGATACTTAAGAAATTTTTTGAATTAAAAAATAATTACAGCAACAATAATAGCAAAGGGACTTACGTGATGGTTGACTGGGTGCTAGATATAGATGTGTGTTTGTATGTATGTTCACACAGACGTACATATGTATGTCACGTGTGTGTGTGTGTGTGTATACATATATATTCTGATTTAATCCTCACAATGACTATGTGGCCAGTGATGATATTATTGCTGAGGCCAGAGGAGTCAAGTCATCTGAGCAAGATCAATAGGTTCCAGATTCTGTGCTCTTAATCCCTATGCCATGACCATAGTGTGAGTGTTTATTCAGGTTAGCCCCTAGGAAAGGAGACACCAGCTCCCTTGCTGTGGTCAGTCCTGTTACTTCCCTGGCGCCTGCCACTGTCACCAAAGTAAGTTTAAAATTATTGATGGATGCTTTCCTTTTTTCAAAAGAAAAATCAGCCGTCTCATGGGGTGGTGAAAATGGCTCAGCGGGATCTGTTCTTTGACTATCAAAGGCCAGTACAGGCAACGACATAAAAAGCGCAGACTTGCGAAAATGAACCCACTGGGCCGCGCGGATCTATGGAAACCGGTAACTCGGAAAGCACTTGTGTGAATATATTTCTTTAAAAGGTGACTAGCCAGTGACACTGTGTGCTTCCTTCAGGGTAAAAGGAAAGTTCTGAGATGCCAAAGCATTCCTGCTCTGTTTAATACATTGCCCTCATGATTTTCCCCTCAAGGCTTATTAGAAGAAGATAACCAGTGGATGACCCAGATCAATAGACTCCAGAAATTAATTGATCGACTGGAAAAGAAGGTAGGTGCTTCCTTTCCTTTCTTCTCCCTCTCACTTTTCAGTACATTCTGAGCCATTTTTCCTCATGGCAGTAATATATCCAGAGAGAATAACAGACAGGAGCCCCGTGATTCTACAAATGGCTGCTTGGTAGTTATCTGGGCGTTTCTGTTAAAGCAAATATAGAAGCTCATGTTAGTTCTTAGTCCCCCCACCTCCACCCCTAGTTCTATTTAAAATAGGTTGTAGGGGCGCCCGGGTGGCTCAGTTGGTTGGGCGACTGCCTTCGGCTCAGGTCATGATCCTGGAGTCCCAGGATCGAGTCCCACATTGGGCTCCCTGCTCCGCGGGGAGTCTGCTTCTCCCTCTGACCCTCCCCCCTTTCATGCTCTGTCTCTCATTCTTTCTCCCTCAAATAAATAAATCTTTAAAAAATAAAATAGGTTGTAGAGGAGTGCCTGGGTGGCTCAGTCAGTTAAGCATCTACCTTCGGCTCAGGTCATGATCTCAGGGTCCTGGGATCGAGCCCCACGTGGGCTCCCTGCTCGGGGGGGAGCCTGCTTCTCCCTCTGCTTCTGCCCCTCCACCCATGCTCGTGTTCTCTCTCTCTCTCTCAAATAAATATTTTTTAAAAAATTAAAAATAGAATGTAGAGTTACAAGTTAAATAAATGTACTGCATTGCCGTCCTCTCTGGTTATCAGTGCAGTAGGTAGCAGTGTGCTTGAAAGATGCAGATGGCAGCTCTTAGGGATGACCTGGCCCATATCTTGGGAATGTTTCAGAGTGATCCAGGTTGTGTGATATACTAAAAGATGAAATTACATTCTCAACTTCCATAAATTAGCATGTTAGCTGATGATTTTTGGCATTGGAACTACCCAGTGAGCAAGCAAGTAGGGATGTGACGAGTTTTTCAGATCTATTATTTTATGTTTCTAGTTATTTTATTGACTAATTCAGTTAGTACATGCAGTCCTAATATTGTAGTGGTGTTCCCCTGAAACAGCTTTGATGGAAGAGGCAGGTTTTGTCAGTCAGTAAGAATATGTGTTTTCTGTGCACACCAGGCGCCAGGGAAGAAATGTTTATGTTTGAGACAGTTACTGACTTTGAAGAACCCACAGTCTGCTCGTAAAATTAAGCATTATTATCAAAGTTAACAGATTTTTTTTTAAAGTATGTGGTAGCACAGAACCAGCTTCATAGTTAATGCTCAGTCAATTCTTGCTGACTGAGACATGCCAAAGGAATGGAACAGATGCTAATTACAATCTACAGATGCTTCCTGAGGGAATGATCACTGCGAGCTAGGGTGCTTGGCAAGGACTTAGTGTGGCAGGAGGGGCTTGACTCGGGCCTTTAAATGATGACAATTAAGAATTTTGTTGGCAAGCGATAGAAATCACCTCTGTAATCAAAATTTTTTTCTGGAAGGGTATGGGAGTGCTCACAGAATCAACAGACGGTATAGAAACTGGGATTCAGGAAAAGTTGGGAGACAAAATAACTCAGTGGTCTTTCAGGCTACCTCTACTGGAACAAATGAGTTCCAACCATCTCTAGTCTGTTGACATTATGCTCACGATTCCACTTTCCAGGGAGTAGTATCAGGTTGGTCTTGTTAGGGTCCCAGGCTGATTACTTACATAAGGGAAGGAAGAACATCTTGATTAACGGTCCCAGAGCACTGTATTGAAAGGAGAAGAGAGAATTCACTGAAAAGTAAATATAATGTCATTAGAATTGGAATAAATGCTGGTCTGCTAACAAACCAGTGAACGAACAAATATTTGCTATGGAGAAGTAAAATTTCAATACAGAACACTGTATTGAAAGAAGAGAGAATTCACTGAAAGGTAAATATGTTGTCATTAAAATTGGAATAAATGCTGGTCTGCTAACAAACCAGTGGACAAACAAATATTTGCTATGGAGAAGTAAAATTATAGAAGAAGAGCAGCTAGAGAGGACATTGGGTAAGGGTGATAGCATGAGTCAACCTTAAGTAGGCCAGCCTGGTTAGATTCTTTCCTTTAGGGAAGTGGTAAGAAATAAGATTGTGTGGTTGGATAGGGGCCATATTATGGATGGTGTTAAATAACAGAGTAAGGGATTTGGACTCATCTTCTAGACAAGAGGAAACATTTATTATTTTTCAACAGATAAGTGACATAACCAGAAAGATCTTTTAGTTAGAAAATTGGACAGCAAGAATACAAAATGAATGCAAACAAGAAAACTCACAGCCACCAAAGCCAGCTCAAGCAGTGACATTAAAGAGCAAGTTGCATATCTGAGCCCACTGGGATCAGGTATGGCAAGAGATGGGCCTGTAATATATGACTGAAAAGAAAATGGCAGATTTGAAAGACTTCAGTGAAATTAACAGGACCATTGAATGGGTATGATGGATAAAGGACAGGGGAATCTCAAATAGGACTCTGAGGATTTAAGCCTGAGTGCCTTAGTCAACTGTATCATTAGTAGAATGGAAGAGACTAGTAAGAAATAATGGGTGAGGTGAGGTGAACTGATTGTGATTGATTAGATATGTTAATTTCAAGATCCAGTAGGACACAGGCAGAAATGTTCAGTTAGATGTTACAAGCAAGAAGTCAGGCCAACAGTTTAAGATCTCTCGAGCCATCTCCACAAAGATGAAAGCTCCATGTCCTGAGTTGAGGAGGATCTCTGAGAAGGAGATTCTGTACAAGGAACCAAGTCCAGGGGAAGAAACCTTAGAGAGTTCCCGTCGCTCTGCTGCCATGTCATCATTTGTACATTTACACTGACCACTAACTGGGCAAATAACCTAAACTTAGAGCTTGTTGTAATTCAACTTTCTTCCTTCCTAATTTTATTGATATATGAGCTGAGATTAAACATAATCATAGGAAAAATGGTGGCTATGAAAATTAGCTTCTCAGTCATGGAAGACATGGAAATACATGGCCTCTATTTGGAAAACAAACCTCATTAAAACATAAAGAGTCAATTATTACATAATTTTAGATTCATTTAAAGAACATAAGTACCTCCTTTTAAAATAGTTTCAAAGTTCTTGGCAAACCTGTCTTTATTTGGTGTCTTAACTTTTACAGCTATTTTTAAAGGAATAGCTTTAACTTAGGTCATGCCTTTTTTTCCAACTTTAAATCAAAGTATTATCACATCTCTTTCTTTCCTAGATTTTTTCTCCCTCCCTTCCTATGAAAGGGTTCCGTTTTGAGGACAGTGTCTGGGAGGTTTGCTGAAAGTATGATGTGATGGTCTTGGGCATTGGGTCCCAGCTGTGTGGGGCTCAGCATGATCTGTCTTAATGAATGGAGAGGCAGTGCAAGTCCCGTGTCCTTCTACAACTTATTCTGTACTGCGAATTAGGCTTTTAGAGGAAAAACTACCCAATCGCCAAACAGTAGCTAAGTGCATGTCATTTCACAGCTGACTCTCTTGTCTCTTGCAGTTATTGGCACCGGGTTTGATCTCCCCCTTAGAAGGAAGTATTCCTGCAGTGGAGCACCTGTTCTCTTTTCTCTGCACTTAGTATGATAAATCCTTCCTGCCCCATAAACCAAGCCTGGTACCATTCATGTGGGGGGAGAAATCATCCTTGAAATTTCTACAAGTTCCTTCAGGCATTCTTTCTTCCCATTTCAGCCTCTATGAGGATTTATGGGGATATATTGAGATTATATTTTATGTTGTGCTTGAGCTCTGCAGAAAATTTTTTCAAACATTCTCATTTGAAGGTGTAGAACGAAGGATGTTGCATTCATAGCATTTGTTTTAAGTTGTTCTTATCTTCGATCAAAGAAGGTGGAAGTGAAAAGTGTACCTGAGTTGGTGTTAGGGAAAGAGTGGTCAAGGAGAGCCCTGTTGTTACAGTTTCTATCTGTAGAGTATTCTTTAAGATTCAGCTCATGTCCGTATGCATTCCATCACCTTGCCTTCATGGAAAAGCTATGATTTCAGTGGGGCATTCATTCAGCCATTCATTTATTCAACTAACGTTTATTGAGCATCTGCTTTATGCCAGGTATTATTCTGGCAGTGAAAGTACAACTGTGATCAAAACAGGTAAGGTTCTTGGTCCAGTAGAGACTGAGGAAAATCAGTAAACAATCAATAAAATAAGGCAATTTCAGAGAGCAAAAAGCACTGCAAAGACAAAGTGAGGCAGTATGGTAATGATGAGGGGTTGGATACCTAAAACGGGTGATCCAGGAAGGAGGTGATACTGGAGTTGAAGTGTGAGAGAGGAGAGGGAGTCAGCTAGGTGAATCCCTAAGAATGGAGAGTTCAAGGCAGAGGAAACAGTAAAAGCGAATCCTAGAAAAGATAAATGAGGTTTTACCACAAGTGAACAGCAACGCTAGAGCTATATAGCTCTGTTTTTAACAAGCTTATGTTATTTCAGACGGTCTGGATTTCTACAACTTTCAGTTTATTTCTTATGTACTTGAAGGAATTATTGTGCATAATACTTACTTCAAATGCTAGGATATATATTCTTAGAATGAAGTCCTCAGAGATTACATGCTTGGTTTCACTGGAGATATTAGCATCATCCATTGATGATTGCAGAAAATTCTAGGGTCTTTTAGTAGTCCTTGATTTTTAGAAAATATCAATAGTGTTTTCATTTGCTTTTGAATTCATCTTTTTTTAGAGTGATCATGTTTTAGTAATGTCAAATTATCACTAGGGTATAAAAGTATTATAGCAATTGCACTAATGTCCATCAAGATCTCCCAAGAAAAGTGGCAATCAGCACTAACAGCAAAAGAAGTCAGCCTCATCTTTCTCTGTCCTTTCCCTATTTTAATGAATCCACTCCATTTTGTTCTCTTTTAATGTTATCAGTAAACTTAAAGTAATAACAAACACATCTGAAATGGCTTTTTACCATTGATAAATGGGTAAAAAGGCTTTACTGGAACGGCTTCATTTTTAAACTCAGAATTATTCATTTCCTTTGAGATAATGAGGTTCTTTTGGTACATTAGCCATAAAAGACTTAACATTCAAGTATATTGTGTTTTCTTTATCTCATTTCTGGTCCCTTCCTTCCCGATTTCTTTCTCCACCTGAAGGATCTCAAACTTGAACCACGGGAAGAAGAAATTATTGAAGGGAATACTAAATCTGTAAGTACTTTTTTCTAGGTCAAAATGTCAGAAATAATATACTTTGAAAACATCATTTAATTTCTTCAACATTAGTTACTATCTCAGTGAAAATTTGAAAAATTAGTACAAAGGCATATTTTATTTTGCATGGCTAAGTAGTACTGAAGTTGTGATTTGTGGAAACCTAAATTTACAGGGTTTTTATGTAAGTACTTAGCATATGATATGTGCAAAATGAGAATTTTATGCATATGTAAACCAATGAGTTATTGAATAATTGAATGAATGTGACTGACAGAGAAGGGCAACATTCAAATTATATCAAGAACAACATTTTGTCAACCCTACGAGCCTGAGTGCTACACCTGAGCTGAAACTTGACGCTATTCAGTATTGTATCTCCAGCTTTTATCCTAGGGCCAGGCGCATTGTAAGTGCTCAGAAGTCATTTTTTTTTTTCCAGAAAAAAAAATTGACGTTTAGAGAAAAAGGAACATTTACGTTCCTAGGGAAAAGATGTCCATCCAGAGTGGGGGCAACTTACAGAGACTGAGAGAGAATGGACAAAGTGATGCTAATAGGCACTAAAAACACAATAAAAATAAATTTATGAATAGGTTAACTAATTGAAAACACATGTCATGATTTGGTATTTTACTTTGAGGCAAGTATTTGTAACACATTCTGTTGGGGGAAAGTGGATCTTTGCATTCACATTTAGTGGAAATTTGGATTTTAAAATCTTGGCAACCCACAGAAAATCACTTTTTTCTTAATACCTTAAATGTATATTGTATAGATCATCTAGGATCCATCACATTTACCTAAAACAAAGATAGGAAAACCTTTCATCTCTGTGCCAGGCACTTACGCCACGGGCACTGCCCATGTGATAGAAGGCAAGGCTCACCTTTCTTTTGGCTCCTGCTCCTCTGTCCGGACTCAAAGCACAGAGAGTCTTCAAAGGGGAAGCTGTACAGGGTTCTGAGAAAAGCTTAATAATGGTGTTACGATTAGAATCCTATGGATATGGCCACTTTGCCCAAAGGTAACCTATATTTCACTACATGCTCAGTGCTCTGTTCCTCCAAAGATGGGATGTGGTCTGTATTAATTCGTCAGGCACCCAGAATTCTAAAGGAATAGGTTTTGGTGGGAAGCCAAATCATTTTTGAGAAGGAGAGAAGGCTGTCGTTGGGTGCACATACTAGGAGTACTATTGCTAGCGGTCCCTTAGGCACAGGATGGTGACCTTGCGATCTTGCATCTCTAGCACCAATTAGATTTGCTTGTAGGGAAAACTACACTTCAGTCAAGAAAACTGAACATAACATTTCTAATGTTGAGAGAGACCATTGTCTATTACATAATTTCCTAACGTGAGACTATTTCTTCTCTGTCACTAAGTGGGAGAAAAAAAATCATCTAAGGACTGTTGATGGAGGGTGGCAGACTGTTCCCTTCTCTGGGCCCTGGCAGGAGAGAGGCCAATGTCAATTTTAAAATATTTATCAACCCACACAGCATTACTAACTCAGTAATGCATAGAAGTACTTAACAAAGTAGGATCGGGCAAGGTGCTTCAGTAGTTAATATTATTGAAAAGCAGGGAAGGATATTCCTTAACTATTTTCAACCACATGTAAAGGTAAAATAATAACGGTCTTTGGGAATACACATATAGTATAGTAATGATTTGAATAAGTTTGTTTTTCTCAAAGATACCAATAGGCTCCTTGTCATTAGAGGTTGTACTTTATCATTAGTGGCCTTATGCCTCACCATCGATTCTTATAAAACCTTCCCTATTCGGAATGACTAAAACAGATCTCCACTGTTCACAGCCAGCACCCAGCATCGCATGCTCCTCTGGGTTCAGTGATTTCTCTCGGTGTCCAAAACCAGTTTTAGTCTTCTTTGACTAGAGAGGTGATTTTCCCTTTCCATTAGTGAATACATGAGAACCTTGAAAAATAAATTCCATACTAGAAAGCAAAGAATATATGGTTATGATAGATTTTATTTTTTAAAAGCTAGTCTTTACTGAGCCTTTGCTATGTGCTGAGTATTGTGTCAAACAAACACATCTGTAATTCACTCCATCCTCATCATAGCCATCTGAAGTGGTGCCATCACTAACCCCACTTTGCAGGTGGAAAATTAAGGTGTGGAAGGATTTCAGTACCCTAGCCAGACACCAGCAGTTCTACGCTAGACCTGCACCCCACACTGTGTAGTAGTCCCACTCCAGTGTTTGGTGCATCTCTGGACATTAAAGTGGAGTTGTTCTTTGCCAGTGAGGTTGTGAGCTGACAGATGACTTATTTTCATGAGATTTCCTACCCTTAGAGCAGAACAGTAGTATCTGGCAGGCTTATTTAAGCACACAGCCAAAGTCCCAAACCCTACTAGCTGCCATATCGAGTTTTCTGGAACGTGAATCATTACATAATGATGAGTCTAGGATATGATTTCTTTTTTTTTTTTTTTTAGGTCCTTTTTTTTTTTTCCTCAGTGAGCAGAGTATGAGAAGTAACATCTATTGAGTATCCTGGGCAAGATTTTTACATACACTATTCCATTTAATCTTCCCCCAAACTCTGTGATATAAGTACCACTGTTCCAATTTCATTTGGTGACTTAAGATGAAAAGATGCAGTAACTGGTTCAAGGCCTCATAGCTAGTAAAAGTGAAGCTAAGTGTGCTCTTTGCCCTTAAAGGGGAAAGGGAAGAGAACGAGATGATGTAGGTAGATGAAAGAAGATGATGCAGGGCTCTGGAGTCAGCAGGACCACCTCAAATCCTTTCCTGGAATGAAACGTGCATAAATAACATTTATGAAAGAGCTTTTAAGAATGGTCACTGGCTAAAAGCAAAAGCAGCATTTGCTTGTTTGTGCCATGAATAACCCGATCACCAGCTATGTGTCAGACCCTGGGGGAGGGCCTAGATAAAGGGGTGAATATTACAGGCGCTACAAGACGGACCAGAAGGACCTGCAGTGATTCAACGGTGATCTACAGTACACTGTGATGAGGATTATTATAGGAAAGTATAGATTTGCACAGCAAGGGAACACAACCTAATTTAGGAGGCCAGGGAATGCTTCAAGAATGACATAGTATTTAAGGTGAAGTCAAAAAGAATAAATAGGAGTTTGAAAAAATATTTACATATCTCTTATAACATTGAATTTTTCAAATGTTGCACTAAAACAACAACACTAAGGGGCTGTGTAGGAAGATCAAAATGTTCCAAATGATTTGTAATAAGCATGTTATAAAGATCGCAACCTTCAGAATTCATAATTTTACTCTTGTTATAATAGAATAGGAAAGGTACATCAGAGATAAACCCAGATCTAAGATCCCAGATTGTGACTTTATGACTCATGGAAGATGTGGGGGTAATTTATTGTCTTCTAGCTGTCAAGTACTAGGCAGGGAGTATGAATCATTGAAAGGTCAATATAGTTTTTGAAGGGAATCCATCCAGACCACATCCAGGCCACACATCCTGGATCTAGCCAGGTGTATTTACCCAACCAAATCCTTTCTGCTTGGTGCCATTGAATGCCTTGCATGGCACTTCTTAACAAACAACTATTAGAAAAAGATGATGATTTCCTAGATATTTCCTATATTCAAAAGGGTTCTTTTTGGAGTCAGTATAATTTTAAACAAGGTTTGATCCCATTCCAGTATTCTTCAAAAGCTGTAACTTTTCTTGAGCACATTGTTGTTGTTTATACCAGAATAGCTTATACAATAGGAGTTTACAAATCTAATATACTTTTCTGTCTTTCTACCCTCATAAAGTCTGTGAATGATAATATTTTTAAAGTAAATTAATCCTGCCATACAATATCATGTGTATTGGGGGTTATTGCCACCAAATATGTCAGGAACTATTAAAACATAGTTTTGCTTTGCAATAGCTATTATAAGATTGAACAAGAGCACACAAGAAAGGCTGTTATTCTGAAGACATGCTTGGAACACCATGGTAAATGTAGTAAATAGAGCTAGAAAACATGAAACAAATTAGTTGCATTTAAAATATTTGTCTCCAGAGATGTAAAAAGCTGAAATTTCTCAAAAAAAAAAAAAAATCAAATCAAAGGTAGATGCAGCTAACCTAACGTGACTAGCAAAAACTGTTCTGTAAATATTCCACCATAATTCCATCATAACAAAATCCCCATTGAGTAAATAATAAAGGGTTCACTACCCCTTCTAAAGCAGAGAAACAAAAATGCTCTGGGCTGGCCATTCACACCAGATTTCAGTAAGGATCTCAGGTTGTGTATTTGACATAAGGGACACACAGAAATGTCATGAAGGTATTAGGACTCCTCTACCAAACCAAGTTATAAGGCTGGCCCAGATCCAAGGGAAAGGAAAATCGGATCTATGTTTTGATAGAAGAAGCTAAAAAGTCACATTTCAAAGGGCATGCCTTCAGGGAGTAGTGTAGGATTCTGTTCATGTTTGCAATTTAGATCACATAAGAATTGCCTTCAGACTAAAAGAATTTCAGTGGAATAGGTAGATATATTTATATATCTCACTAGGAAGGCCCATGAGAAATCATCTGAGTCATTGTTAATAACAAATACATGATCAAGAAGTCTCTGTAGATTTCTGCCAAAAGAACATGTCCACAGTTATTTTGGCAGAGATTAACCTAAACTCTTCATTACTGACACTAAAACCAGGTCCTGGGAGAGTGGTCCAGGAGGCTGATTGTTCATTACATAATCTTAGGAGATAGTTATAGGCTCATATCTACTGATTCTTGATCTCTGATCCTAAAGGGAAATAAAACAAAGCTCAATTAAAATTACCGAACTCACTAAGGTGACTGGGCTGTGGAAACAAATAGACCCAAATGGAAAATGATTCCAATATAATAAAAGTTTCTTCCTTGCCCAGTAAAACAGTCCACACAATGATTCAGGGACACAGGCTCCTCTCACGTGTGGCTCTGCTATTCCTAAGGCAGGTCATTCTATCAACAGAAAAGGGGACGAGAATGTGGAGGGGGTTCACATCCCTCTTGAAAGTCTTGGCCCAAAAGCAATACACAGCACTTCTCATATTCTATTGGTGAAAACTCATCAGTTGGTTATACCTAACTGTAAAGGATGATGGACTATGTACTCTACTGTACCTAGAAAGAAGAGGAAATGGATTTTGGGGGAATAGTTTGGAGTTTCTGCCACAGTGAGCCTTCTGATCATCAAATATTCTTTTCACATATATAGAACACATAGACCCCTTCACAAGGGAGACCACCCTAAGTCTCATCCAGTTACTGCTTCTAGCTCAAAGCCTGGCATTCCTGGGTGATGATCAGTCCTCCCTGTAAGATCAAGATGTAGTCCCTTGCAGTCTGACGCACTTATGAATAAAAATAAGGTTATCTCCCCTCGCCACTCCCCACAAACACACAGATAAAATATACAATGATAAAACTGGGCCAGGAGAAATGTAAAAACTGTAATTCAGGAAAGGCATGGATAGGAAGCATACAGCATTCACTGGTTCATTGCAACAATGAATTCATGCTGCGAAGGTATTTGTCAGTGAAGGAAGTTCTGTGATTAGACACTGGATCTCCATTCTGGGAGGAACTCTTGTTTCCATTGTTGTTTTGAGAGTTTCTTTTGGTTCATTTTCCTCCATGACCACATCGGGAGCAGCTTATCAGAGAGTATTGCCCTTTTTAGGGGTTATATGATATTGATAGCCTGCTTCCTATTCATGTGAGTTTGGAGGCCCATATATTACCTTAAGGTTTATGCAATCAAAGGATTTTGAGACTGGGATCAAGACTTATTTGATAATACACTTCTTTCAAGAATTTAGTAGACTTGTGGTCAGTTTACATATAGGCAGTTTCATGTGCTAGTATCAATACCTAAAATTATAGCATAGACATAGTTTTCAAACCTTGTTGATTTCTTGGGGCGCCTGGGTGGCTCAGTCAGTGTCTGCCTTCGGCTCAGGGTCCTGGGATGGAGCCCTGCGTTGGGCTTCCTGCTTGGCGGGGAGCCTGCTTCTCCCTCTCCTCCCCACTCCTCTCTGTCGCTATCTCTGTCTCCCTCAAATAAATAAATAAAATCTTTATTAAAAAAACACAAAACAACATTGTTGATTTATTTACTAAACCTTATGAAGGTAAGGATTCTATCTTGATTCGTCACTGTATACCCAGAACCCAGCACCTACCATTTACCTGTAGAAAAACAAAGTAGGAACAATTATTGGATATATAAAGTGTCTAATATGATAGCTCTGATAGAACTGGTCTCCAACAATGGTAACTATTAACATGAAGTGAGAAGCTCATTGAAGAGGAGACAGCAAACCAGGGGCTTACTTCTGGCTCTACCACTACACAGCTGGGTAATATTGTGCAAGTTATTTTCCTCATATTCTAAATTGTCCTTACATTGTTGTTGTTTTGCACTTTTATAATTCACTCCCAATCCTTACTTTTTTTTTTTTTGCACTTCTATCATTCATTCCTAACTCTTGATGGAGAAAAGGCGTAATCTTGAGAGCAAAGTGCCATAAGAAGCCCGTAGGCAGATCTATAGGGAAGTCTTCAAACTACAAGTGCTATAACCATAATAGGATTTGTTACAAGAAGCAGTTGCCATCCAGCCCCTGTGACCCATTAAACACAGGCTCCATCTGATGCCAAGAGATTTTGAGCAGGGCCTGTGGTAGGTGGTCAGTGGTTAATGTACCTTTGGAAATGCAGCACTGAACACACATTTTGAAATTTGGTTGTTTGTAATGATACACATGTCTAATATGAAATATTTAAGGTGAAGCTAGAGAGCTGTCCAGGTGTAGAGTAAGACCACTCTTTCAAAATGACTGTAGGCTGGTCATCCCAGCCCTGGCTGCCCATTAGGGTCACTTTGCGGGGCAAAGCGGGGGGAGGGCAGGCTTGTGTGAATACTGTGCTTGGACCCCACTTCCAGAGATTCTGATGTAAGTGCAATTTTGAAACTGCTTCAGTGCTTCTAATTGAGAACCACTGCTTTTGAAAGGGAAGTATATCATCGAGAGGCACTGTCTTTAGCACCTGCTACTAGAGGCAAGAAAGGTATCCTGCCTGCATTACAGCTTGTATAGATCATATTACTTGGATTAGTCATGGCCTTCCTTTTGGTCATATCTCTAGATGAGAGTTGTTTGCTTCATGAGGAGGGGAGGGATGGGCTGCAGGGGGTCAGCCGAAGCGAGGCTCTGTGACAGCCAGACTGTAACACTTGCCTATTCCTCGGCAGCACATCATGCTTGTCCAGCGTCAGATGTCTGTGATAGAAGAGGACTTGGAAGAGTTCCAGCTTGCTCTGAAGCACTATGTGGAGAGCGCTTCCTCCCAGAGTGGATGTTTGCGGTAAGCGCTCCTGCACGGTCCTTAGATGAAGGCGGGGTCTGGAAGACAGACAGTTGAGAATCCTCCTGTGTCGATCATTCCAGTGCTCTGGGTGATGCATTTTGCAGATTTTAACTGGGTATTTTCTCTTTTATCCTTGACGCTGTGTGGATTTGATCACTGGGGACACCAAGGGAAATAAAATGGTGAGAACAGTTTGAAGAGGGGAGTTTCATATCAACTGGCATCTCCCCTTTTGCATCCAGGCAGGCCCACACTGATTTAAAATCATCTCTGATAGATGAGCCCCAACTCCAGTGCATCTAGCTCTGATTGCTCCCTTGGTAGCATGCCCTGTAGCCTCATACTCATTTCAGCCATTATGAAATTGCACGATGTCTGAAGTCTTGATTGCAGACCTTGGTCATAAAAATAAATAAAGAACTCTTCCCATAGCCACCCCAGCTCAGGCTTCAATTATCTTAGGCTACTAAAATTTATGAACTATTCCTCATTTTCAGTTTCTCCACTCCAAGTGGTCCAATAAACAGCTACTAGAATAATTTTACAGAAACAATTATAGAGTTCCCTTCATCAGGAACTGCAGTAACTCTGAGTGTCTTAACCAAATGCTAGATATTTCTTTGACCCTACGTTTATCCTACTCGAAAGTACACAGCACTGCTACCATTGGTTCTCTCTACCTGAGCGTCAGCAGTGCCTGGCTGCCCATTGTCTTTTCAGCATAACCTGGGCCTTCGACCTGGGCACTCTCCTCCCCAGAAATGTATGCCCAGCCGGTAGGTTTCTGCCAAGCCCATGTTCTGCCTCAAGTTCAAAGCCCAGCCCCAAACTCACCTGCTTCTGGAAAACTACAGCCAAATCTATCCCTACCTTGGGATTTGTTTAAACTGTATTTCATAATGCTCTTTGAATATTGCTTTAGCACATGTGTGCATACACACACACGGAGGAATGCATACTTTATGTCTTTGAGTGCCTTGGTGTTACTCCCGGTAATTATATTGTACTTATACTCCAGCAGAATAGCTCCCCAGTTAAGAAGTCTGGCTCTGGAGTTAAACATGGGATTGTATTCATTTCGTGATTTAGGGAAAGATCCTTACAGGCTCTAAGCCTCAGTTCCTCATTAAGATGGCTGTGGGGATTAACTGAGTGTTCAGCACCCCGAGGCCCAGAAAACATGAGCAGGGTTACGATCCCTTCATCATCTGGCTGGCTGACCTCTGACCTACTCTTTAGAGTTGCAGGGGACTTGCTCAGTGTTGTTACTGTCTGACCGCTCACAATCTTCCCGTCATGCCTTTGTGAATGCTGAGTTTGCTTTGTTGTTGTTATTCTTCACAACAAACTCAGAACAGCTCAAATCGAAACCATTTTAGCCGTTTTAGTTCAGTGACGTAGGGATCTCCCAAAATGTGAGCATATGTAGTTTTAAAAGCCTCCTCATCTGAAACTGAAATTGAATGATTGGAAAATGCAAAAAGAGTGTGCGTGCGTGCGTGTGGTATACACCATCCACAGTAGGAACTGCAGAAAATAGAGCACAGAACTAACCGAAGAAGTGGGGACATAAGGAAGATAAAGTCTGGTTTGGTGTATCATGATCTCCGGGAATGGATTAGACTTTTTTTACATTTATAAATAGGGCACACAGTTTGATTATTTCTTAAGGTTCAGAGATAGTGCTTTAATGTGTGCCGGGAAAAGGGCCCGAAGCTCTGCAACCAGGGTCATGGGGTGATGGAAGCAGCAGTGGGGAGAGCAGCTGAGGAGACAGATCTGTGCTACCGGACTGTTCTCTCAGCAGCCACGGAAAATTGCTCCCTGGGCTCCAGCTGTGAAGTACAGGGAGGGAGAGAATCCTCTTCCAGTGAGATAAGTTGAGACTCTCAGTCTCTCCTTTTCCTTTGCAAGACTGGTTTGTTTTTTAAGGACTCTTCATTCACTGCTTGCTGATTTTTCAACTGATTTCTTTCTTTTGTTAGAATTATCAAAAAGTAGACTTTATCAGATGGAATGAGCATCAGAGAATCAGTCCACATGGCTGGAAACCATGTGAAACACCCATTATGCTGGCCTGCCTGTCTAAATTCAGTTCATCAAATCCAGTTTTCTTCTCTCTCAATTGATGAGCAATCGAATGGGCCATTCATGTTGTTAGTCATGCACTATCGCCTTGTGCTTGCCTGATGAAATAAAACTCAGAATGATCAGTTTTGCAGTTTCTTCACCTCCCCTAATGTCAGGCTCAGCTTCACCATAGCTAGACCTAGGAAATGCTGCCATAAAACAAAGTAGAAATTAAGGATGTATGACTAGGCAGTTAGTATCCATTTTCTTATTTGATCTTCACTGCAATCATCTGAAGTGTGTATCACGTCCGCTGAAGGAGGGAATAAGCCCAGATGCGTTAAACATCTTGCCCCAGCGTGTCTGACCCCAAAACCCACATTTAATCCTTCTTGCCAGTACTTGGTCATCCTTGAATTAAAGTTTTCTGGACTTTCTGTGGTTAACCAGGGGTAGAATGGACAAGATCCCGCCTCTTCCAATTATAAGGTCAGGCAACTGAATTAGAGAGGCTTTTGCCCGGAAGGTATTTGACCACCACACTCAGAGGTTTAGAGGCTGACTGAGTCCTTGTTAGAGTATTCATCAGTTGAGTTTCAAAATAAGTTGTTAGTGGAAAAGCCAAGTAAATCGTGTGACCCATTTCTCACACACACACACACACACACACACATACATACACACAAACACTGAAGATCTTTTTGCTTATTTATTTTAAAGATTTTTTTGAGAGAGAAAGAGCAAGTGGGAGGGGCAGAGGGAGAGAATCTTCAGGTAGACTCTCTGCTGAGCATGGAGCCCTACGTGGGGCTCAGTCTCACGACCTGACCCGTGAGATCATGACCTGAGCTGAGAACAAGAGTTGGATGCTTGACTGACTGAGCCAGCCAGGTGCCCCTCGTTTTGCTTATTTTGTAATCATGACAGCTTATTAATCCCTATGGGGAGGTAGCAATTGAATATATGTGATATACACAGTGTATTCTTAGAACATGCTGGATGCCAGAAAAAGTGAGAAAAGGTTCTGCTTTCAAGGATCTTAGAATCCAGTTGGGAAAATGGGTTACTCATTCATAGCCTAAAATTTCACGGCTGTTAAATAGAATAAGATGATTTCGGAAGTCACCCTTAGATATGAATTCTAGAATTCGTATGTGTCCTAAACTCTATGTCTCTATGTCAAGGGCCTAGGGAACATGAATGTAGAATTATAAGACTTGACCCAAACTGAACATAAAAAAAAAAAACTTAACCCTGAGACTTTGCCATGGCCAAAGAAAGATCTTTAAGAACAAATGATACCCTGTGGCATATTGACCATGAATAAGTTATCAGCATTTTTATGCAGGTGAAATAAATTGGTGGCTGGAGCTTGGTGTGGAGAAATGGGGCAGGACCCTTCCTCCTGTTGTGCCTTTTCTCCAGTGGCTAGGTTCTGTGAGTTAAAGTAGGGCATGAGGGGAAAGGAGGAAGCCAAGAGGGAGAGAGTCTTATGTAACTTCTCTTCAACCCCAGCTGTTCCTGAGCCATATCCTTTCCCCCTGGAAGCTATTTCACTGCCTTTTTCCAGCTGCTGGGAATATTTAAAGTTTCCTAGGGCTCAGGGTGAAGCTCTTAGTGACTACATCCAGGGACAGCTTAGCCAAAGAATTCTGGCTTCTGCCATTGAGTGGTAAGTGTCACAGGAAGCCTAAACACAACGAGGAGGAAGACTGAAGCACATTAGCAACAGCTCAGAAATGTTCTATGTAATTCTAAGTTTGTAGATAATTGAAAGCTAATCATTCAAGCTCTAAGCCTTTTCAACAGAAATATTGTGGACAGAATTTTTTCATAATTAACCTTAGTGTCATCATTTCATACGTATCGTTATCTGTATTGTACGGTCTTAAATAGCAATGTCCTGAAATGTCATTGCTATGTATTGATTAGTTGCACTCTTAACTGAAAGCACCCAGTCTGCAGAACATTTCTGATTAGCATTTTCACCCATGTCCCTTTGAGTCAAAATCTTTCAAAATGCTTTCGGTTCTGCCATCTGGCTCTTCACTAGATGGCCTATAGTCGAGAAGAAAGGGAAGGGAGCAATACCAACAGGCCCTCCTCTTATGTCTGAGCCTCAGGATGCAAGCATTTCCCAGAAGCCCTTGCTTCCCAGCAGACATTTCTTGGTATCTCATTGGCCCAGCTCAAGTCACATGGCCGTTCTTGACTCCAGGGGAGATGAGGAAACCAGTATCCAACAGAAAAGAGTGAGATGTCTCAGTCCAGTGCTGACTGGTACATTGGATAATACTGTGAACTCAATAGTGGCAGGGTTCTGTTAAGAAAGAGATGAGAGTAATAGTTGGGGCAACAGACAGTGTCTGCTGTATCACTCCCAGAGTCACTGTGAAGGTGACTAAATTCCTTAATCCATGTAGAGTGCTTAGACCAGGGTCTGGAACAGAGCAATACGTGTTAACAACTATCACCATCGCTTTTAGTGCGTATAATAATATAACAATTATCATCATTATTATTGGCTTGCTGCTTTACATTGTTTTCACAGATACGTCTTTTTCCTTCAGTTTTTTTTTTTTTTTTCTGGTCTTGTTTTCTCTCCAGTTCCTTTTACTTCTGTCATGCTCCCCAGCTTTGACACCATTTAAGACTTAGCCTTTGTAACTACTCATTCCATGGAAGTGCCACTTTCTTCTGGGCTGTTGAGCTAACAGCTGACTAAAAACACAAAATTTGCCAAGAACTGGGCTAAGCACTCTACATGCAACACTTTAATCCTCCCTGTACTGTTATTATCACCATTTTACAGGTGAAGAAACTGAGGTAAGTAATGGGCCCAGAGTGACAAAGCTACAAAGTTGTAGAGAAGGGTAGGCCTGCTGCTCTGTACTTCAGACCACTGCCCCGATCACACTGATGCTTCCTTCAGTCCTTTAAAAGCTTGAGAATGATGCTGAAATTTTTTTAATTTTTTACAGTTTTATGGATGTCCAGGAAAATGGGAGGTCCAGATCGCAAGATAAATTGGTTTTTAATGTAATAAGTAATATAAATGAATCAGGTTAGAGCAGGCGGTTCTTGAAGAGCTTAAAATGCTAAGCTGGGTATTTTAAACTTTATCCTAAAAAAACAGTCATGGGTTGAAATTTGTCCAGTACATTGTCAAATTATGTTTGGAGATTACAAACTCTTTGAGAGTATTGTGGAAGCTATAGATTTTTCTTTCCAGAAAAAAAAAATATGCACATCAATTTGCAGCGCATTTCCGGGATTTCCAGGAAACACCCCCCCACCCCCACTCATTCATGAACTCCTAGAATTAGAAAATCCCTGATTTCACTTTCTATCCAATTCCTTTGATTCTCTTATAAATTATTCCCTGAAAGTCTGAAATTGAGCCAGCAACATTTGCTACATCATACCTTAATTAAGCAAGCTAGATAAACAACTATGAAAAAC
This sequence comes from Eumetopias jubatus, assembly GCF_037043125.1. Classification (NCBI taxonomy): domain Eukaryota; kingdom Metazoa; phylum Chordata; class Mammalia; order Carnivora; family Otariidae; genus Eumetopias; species Eumetopias jubatus. The sequence continues at coordinate 152,153,984 of NW_028274810.1, read as the reverse complement.
TTTATTTACAGGCAAAGAGCTAAAGGAAAAAAGTATTAAAATTTCTGTGTGTAGTTACCACCACCTGCTGGTCACACTTAGGTAAATCCTAAACTACATTTAGCTTGACTTTTACACTGATACATTCTTTATTCTCTTAAATCAATATCCTTGCTGTTAGTTTATACTCTTATTTTGGTTTCCAATCTGAATATAAAACTTTAGACTGAACAAGCTGGACTTAGGGAATGTATTTTTTTACTTTTAATTCCAGTACTCATGGAATTTCTTTCTCTGAAATAATTTGCTTAGCATTATACTCTCTAAATCCATCCATGTTGTTGCAATGGCAAGATTCTATTCTTTTTATGGCTGAATAGTATTACATTGTGTGAGTGTAAATAATGTTGCAATAAACATAGGGGTGCACATATCATTTCGAATTAGTGTTTTTTGTATTCTTTGTGTAAATACCCAGTAGTGGAATTACTGGGTCATATGGTAATTCTATTTGGAATTTTTTGAGGAACCTCAAACTCTTTCCCACAGTGGCTGCATCTGTTTGCATACCCACGAACAGTGCACAAGGGTTCCTTTTTTCTCCACATCCTCGCCAACTCTTGTTTGTTATGTTTTTTATTTTAGCCATTCTCACAGGTGTGAGGTAATATCTCATTGTGGTTTTGATTAGCATTTCCCTGAGGATTAGTGATGTTGAGCATCTCTTCATGTGTCTGTTGGCCATCTGGATGTCTTCTTTGGAGAAAGTTCATGTTCATGTCTTCCGCCCGTTTTTAATTAGATTTGTAGGGTTTTTGTGTTGAGTTGTATAAGTTTTTTATGTGTTTTGGATACTAACCCTTTATCGGAGATGTCATTTTAGTTATCTTTTCCCATTCCATAGGCTGCCTCTTTGTTGATTGTTTGCTCTGCAGAAGCTATTTATTTTGATTTGGTCCTAATTTTACTTTTGTTTCCCTTGCCTCAGGAGACATATCTAGAAAAATGTTGCTAAGGCTGATGTCAGAGAACTTATTGCCTGTGCTCTCTTCTAGGATTTTTATGGTTAGAGGTCTCACATTTAGATCATTAATCCATTTTATTTTTTGTGTATGGTGTAAGAAAGTGGTCCAATTTGCGTGTGGCTGTCCAGTTTTCCCAGTACCATTTTTTGAAAAGATTGTCTTTTTCCCAATGCATATTCTTGCCTCCTTTAATTAATTGACCATATACTCATGGTGGGTTTCTTTCTGGGTTGTCTGTGCTGCCCCATTGATCTGTGTGTGTATTTTCGTGCCAGGACCATATTGCTTTGACTCTGACAGGTTTGTAGTATAACTTGAAATCTGGGATTGTGATGCCTCCAGCTTTGCTTTTTTCAAGATTGCTTTGGCTATTCAGAGTCTTTTGTGGTTGCATATAAATTTAGGATTATTTGTTCTAGCTCTGTGAAAAATGCTATTGGTCTTTTGACAGGGATTGCATTAAATCTGTAGATTGCTTCAGGTAGTAGTGGCCATTTTAACAATATTGGTGTTCCCAGTCCATGAGCATGGAACATCTTCCCATTTGTTTGCGCCTTCAGTTTCTTTCGTCAGTGTTTTATAGTTTTCATAGTACAGGTCTTTCACCTCCTTGGTTAAGTTTACTCCTATGTATTTTACTTTTGATGTAAATGGGATTGGTTTCTAAATTTTTCTTTTTGCTACTTCATTATTAGTGTATAGAAATGCAACAGATTTCTCTCTATTGATTTTCTATCCTGTGGTGACCTTACTAAATTCAGTTATCACTTCTAGCAGTTTTTTGGTGGAGTCTTTAGGGTTTTCTATATATAGTATCATGTCATCTGCAAATAGTAAAAGTCTTACTCCTTCCTTACTATTTGGATGCTTTTTATTCCTTTTTTGTTGTCTGATTGCTGTAATTAGGACTTTCAGTACTATTATGTTGAATAAAAGTGGTGAAAGTGGACATCCTTGACTTATTCCTGATCTTAGGGGGAAAGCTCTCAGTTTTTCCCTATTGAGCATGATGTTCACTGTGAGTTTTTCATATATGTCGAGGTATGTTCCCTCTAAACCTACTTTGTTGAGAGTTTTTATCATGAATGGGTTCTGTCCTTTGTCAAATGCTTTTTCTACATTTATTGAAATGATTATATAAAGTTTTTATCCTTTTTCTTAGTGATGTGGTGTATTCACATTGATTGGTTTGTGAAATTTTGAACCATCCTTGCATCCAAGGAATAAATCCCACTTGATTGTGGTGAATGATTTTTTTTAATATATTGTTGGGTTCGGTTTGTTAATATTTTGTTGAATTTTGTATCTTTGTTCTTCAGAGATATTGGCTTGTAGTTCTCTTTTCTCTTTTATTGTAGTATCTTTATCTGGTTTTGGTATCAGGGTAATACTGGCTTTATAGAAGGAATTTGGAAGCTTTGCCTCCTCTTCTATATTTTTGGAATAGTTTGAGAAGAATAGGTATTCGCTCTTCCTTAAATGTTTGGTAGAATTCACCTGTGAAGCTATCTGGTCCTGGACTTTTGTTTGTTGGAGTTTTTTGATTACTGATGCAATTTCATTGCTAGTAATCAGTCTGTTTAAATTTTCTGTTTCTTTCTTCTTCAGTTTTGGGAAGTTCTGTTTCTAGGAATTTATCAATTTGTCCTAGTTGTCTAATATGTTGGCATATAATTGCTCATAATACCCTCTTAATTATTTGTATTTCTGTGGTATTGGTTGTTATTTCTCCTCTTTCATTTCTGATTTTATTTGGGTCCTCTCTCTCTCTCTCTCTCCCTTTCTTTCTCTCTCTTTCTCTGATGAGTTCTGGGTAAAGTTTATCAATTTTGTTGATCTTTTCAAAGACCCAGCTCCTAGTTTCATTGATATGTTGTATTGATTTTTTTTTTTTTAGTTTCTATTTTGTTTACTTCTACTTTAATCTTTAATATTTCCTTCCTTCTACTGGTTTGGGGTTTTGTTTATTCTTTTTCTAGCTCTTTTAGGAGACTTTTCTTCTTGAGGTAGGCCTATATTGCTATAAACCTCCGTCTTAGAACCATTTTTGCTGTATCCAAAAGACTTGGACCATTGCATTTTCATTTTCATTTGTTTCCATGTACTTTTAAAGTTCCTCTTCGATTTTGTGGTTGACCCACTGATTGTTAGTAGCATGTTATTAAATCTCCATGTATTTGTGCTCTTTCCAGATTTATTCTTATGGTTGATTTCTAGTTTCATAGCATTCTGTTCAAAAAAGATGAATGATATGAAATCAGTCTTTTTGAATTCATTGAGGCTAATTTTGCGACCTAACATGTGATCTATTCTGGAGAATGTTCCATGTGCCCTTGAAAAGAATGTGTATTCTGCTGTTTTAGGATGGACTGTTCTGAATATATCTCTTGGATTCTTCTGGTCCAGTGTGTCATTCAAAGGCACTGTTTCCTTATTTTTTTCCTATTTGGATGATCCATTCATTGATGTAAGTGGGGTGTTAAAGTCCCCTACTATTACTGTATTACTCTTGATTACTTCACATTTGTTAATCACTGCTTTATGTATGTGGGTGCTCCCATGTTGGGTACATAAATGTTTACAATTGTTATATCTCCTTGTTGGATTATTCCCTTTATGATTATGTGGTGTCCTTGTCTTTTTTATAATTTTCATTTTAAATTCTATTTTGCCAGATGTAAGTATTCCTACCTCAGCTTTCTTTTCATGTCCATTTGCATGATAAATGTTTTTCCATCCCTTTACTTTCAATATGCATGTGTCTTTAGGTCTGAAATGCTTCTCTTGTAGGCAACCTGTAGATGGGTCTGGATTTTTTATCCATTCTGTCACCCTGTGTCTTTTGATTGGAGCATTTAATCCATTTACTTTCAAAGTAATTATTAATAGATACAAACTTGCTGACATTTTGTTACTTGTTTTATGGTCATTTTTGTAGATTTTCTTGTTCTTCTCTTGCTCTTTTGTTGTGATTAGTTGGCTTTCTTTGGTGATATACTTGGATTCCTTTCTTTATATTTTTTGCGTATCTATTATTGGTTTTTTATTTGTGGCTATTCAGTTTGCATATAACATCTTCTGCATCTAGCACTCTATGTTGATGGTTGCTTCGGTATGAACTCATTCTTTACTCCTCTACCCCCAAATTTTAGGTATATGGTGCCATGCTTTACAACCTTTTGTGAGTCTCTTGACCAGTTTTTACATATGTACTTAATTTTACTCTTTTGTGCTTCTTACTTTTCTTACTCCTACTTATGGTCTTTGCTTTCCACTCAGAGAGTCCCCTTTAACATTTCTTGTCAGGCTGGCTTAATGGTGATGAATTTAGCTTTTATCAGGGAAACTCTTTCTCTCTCCTTCTATTCTGAATGATAGCCTTGCTGGATAGAGTATTCTTGGCTGCAGATTCTTTTGTTTTCAGCACTTTGAATGTATCGCACCACTCCTTTCCAGCCTGTAATCTTTTTGCTAAAAAATCAGCTCATAGCTTTGTGTGGTCTCCCTTATATATGTTTTCTTTCTTTCCTGCTGCTTTTAAATTCTCTCTCACTACTTTTTGCCATTTTAATTATTATGTGTCATGGTGTGGACCTTCTTGGGTTGATTTCATTAGGGTCTTTCTGTGCTTTTTGGATCTGGATATCTGTTTCCTTCCCTAGAATCAGGGTTATTATTTATTCAAATAAATTTTCTGCCCTGTTTTCCCTCTCTTCTACTTCTGGGATCCCTATAATGTGAATGTTAGTACACTTGATGGTGTTGTTGAGATCCCTAAGTCTATTTTCATTTTGTATTATTTTTTTCTTTCTCCTGTTCAGCTTGATGGCTTTCCATTACTGTCCTCCCAAGTCACTGACCTGTTTTTCTGCTTCCTCTAGTCTCCTTATTCCATCTACTATATTTTTATTTCATTTATTGAGTTCATTTCTAATTATTTTTTTGTTTTCTGTCTCACTGTTAAGGGTCTCACTGATGTCTTCCACTCTTTTCTCATACCAAGTGAGTATCCTTATGATCAGTATTTTACATTCTCCATCAGGCATATTACTTATCTCCATTTCAGTTAGGCCTCTTGCTGTGATTTTGTCCTGTTTTTCCATTTGGGATGTGTTCCTCTGTCTCTTCATGTCTGTTTCTGTGTATTAGGAAAGTCAGCTCTGTCTCCTGCTCCTGAATGTAGTGGCCTTATGAAGAAGAGGTCCTGTAGTGCCCTCCAGTGCAGTGTCCCTTGTTCACCCGAACCTGGCACTTCAAGGGTGTCTCCTGTGTGTGTTTTGTGCACCCTGCTATTGTGACTGACTGAGCCACTTTTTCCTTTAGTCCAGTCATCAGCAATGGCTCTTTTAGCCTGTTGTCAGCAGTAGTCTGGTCCCTGTGCTGTTAGTGAGCCAGTTTTGGGCCGCCTTGGGCTTGAGTTGAGTCAGACCAGACGTTTGCCAGAAATATAGTAGCACTGAACGCAGGGCACTTTCACTGTTTTGTCTCCTGGGAAGTTTTTGTTCATTGTTGAGCAGGGCTTGCAGTCAGACCAGACGTCTGTCCTCAGCCCACTGCTGGGGCTGTAGTTGGACTGGTGTGTATGTGGTTATCTCCCCCTTTCCCAGGGGCAGGCGTCACCTTGGAGTGGTGCTGGCCTCTCAGAGCTGCTTGTACACAGCCAAGCTTATGGCTCTGCTTTGGATAGGCTCCGGCCAAGAGCATCTAGGAGGGGGCAGATCTGCCGAACAGGGGCTGGTTGCGTGGTGTTAGCAAGGTTTGTCCTGGTCTGCTGTGGGAAGGACCTGCAGCCACCAGAACCAAGACAGGCCAAGTTGGAGAGGGCAGATCCGCCTAAGTGCAGGGATGCAGGGTGGCTGGGGCTGGGCAGGATGCACAGTATTAGCAAGTCATGTAGGGATTGTCCATGCTGCTCTGGTTCCCACAGGTGGCTGTGTATTTATACTGGGGATCAGGGGAGGGAAATGGCACCTGCCTGTTCCTGTGTTCCTGCAGAAGTCTGCCAATGATCCCTGCCCCTCCAGCACATGCCCTGAAATTAGTAAACAAGTATATTCCAGGCATTTTTTTCAAACTGCTGCTTCTATGCTGTATCTTCATGGAGCTGTTTGTTGTGCTCTTTAAGGGTAGGGATTCAGTTTCTCTGAATCCCTCCAGGCTCTCCCAGAGCCAACCCTGCTGATTTTTTACATTCTAAGTTTTAAGACCCACTGGTGTTAAGAACTCACGAAATTTGGCCCTTCTGATTTTCAAAGCCAAATTCATCTTCCCCTTGCAGGCTTCCCACTGTGAAGGTCTGTTTCTCTCTCCTCCTACCCCCATGTGTCCCTCCCCTCTGCCGGCAGTCCAACAGTCCCTATAGCTCCCAACAGTTAGATGTGGTCTCCTCTCTACATTTAGCTATGGAGAATCTGTTCTGCCAGTCTATGGGTCATTTTCTGAGTTACTTATACTGAGGTGGCTGTTATCTAGTTCTGTCTGTGGGACAAGGTGAATTTGGGGTCCTCATACTCCACCATCTTCCCTGGAAGTCCCTGGAATTAATTTTTTAAAGGCATCTTTGTATTTGTCTCCCATTCTCCCTTAAATTTATAAATCTGTCCCCTTCTCCTTTCTACCTTAATTTGGATCTTTGTCATCACTCACCTAAGCGATTTCACTACCTTTCTAGCTTTTCTTCTTGTGTTGTATTGACTATTCTCCATGGGAAACCTCACACCACCATCGGAAGGATCTTTTAAAATCCACCTCTAACCCTGATACCTCCCTGTTTTAAATCCTTCCGTGGTTCTTTATTGCTCCAGGATTAAATCCAGCCTTCACCCCAATGTCTTTTCAGCACACCCCCAATCCAACTCCTCCAAAACACATAGCCTTTTTGCCACTCTCAGGCTGGTCAGAGAATTGCAAGGAACAAATCTGCCCTAAATTGGAAAAGCACACAAAGAAAAAAACTACAATTATGGCTAGAATGTGGACTCTCCAAGTTGGAGAGAAAACTGAGAGGTATGTGTGTGAGAGAGAGAGAATGAACCATGGGCACTGGCAAACCAGAAGCCTTACAGCAGTCAATCCAAGGAGAGATAAGGCCAGGAATTTGGGGAAAGAGCTATGGAGGCAGACAGGATTCAAAGAGCTGCACTTGAGGGCAGGGGCAGTGGCATGCACTTGACATTTTTTGGAACCGTAACACAACAGATACTCAATCTTTTGAATGAATGAAATTTTACAGAAGTTGTATTTGCGATGTCCATAATATACTGAGATGATTTTCATGATGCCAAACCAGAAAATTAAAAAATTATGTCAAACAATACAGACCTATTGAACTAATCAATTCTTCACAAAACTTTCATTTTCATGCAGGCACCATAGGTGTTTCCCATATGAATATGTAAGTTTGTTTCATACCACATACAGAGATGATTAGAAAAGTTAGTTTTCTCCTTCGGGCGCCTGTGTGGCTGTCGATTAAGCATCCAACTCTTGATTTCAGCTCAGGTCATGATCTCAGGGTCATGAGATCAAGTCCCATGTAGGGCTCCTTGCTCAACGTGAACCGTGCTTGAGATTCTCTCCCTCCACTCGATCTTGCTCGCACTCTAAAATAACCAAAATCTTTTTTAAAAAAGAAAAATTAGTTTGCTTCTTGTCTTTAATTTCCTGTGGCTACTTACTCTTTTTCTTTTCCATTTCAGTATTTCCATACAGAAGCTTTCCAATGAATCTCGGTACATAATTTATGAGTTTTGGGAGAACAGCAGTGTGTGGAATAGGTGAGTAATAACAGGCTTTTTGGGGGGGCAGGGAGAGGGAAATATACATAATGTTTTTAGAACTTGTAGGAAAAGCTCTATTCCTTTTACCTCACCTTAAAATCTGTCCCATTTGTTTGTTTTCCTAAATCCCACCCTTTTAGGAATTTATCTCATGGATTAGAAACCACTTTCTTCTTAAAGCACAAATACTTTTGGTAATGATCCTACTTTAAGTATAACCATTTTACTGATGCTTTCAACTAAGAGTTAGATATGGGTCCTGGGTGTCTGAAGTGTCAGGAGGGTGGGTGGACAAAGGACACAGAAAAGGAAGGATGAGAAAATAATTTTACTTTCTAATTTTTCATAAATTCTGTGGTATTTTACTTTACAGTAAAACTATATATAATGGTTAAGACCATTGTAGCTTAATTTTTCTAAATGTCTTTAAACTGCAAAAAAAGGAAATTAAAGACACTGGAAACGATAAAAAAACCAACTTCTCTTGGTAACTATTCTGCAGTATATAATGTGTATCAAATCATGTTGTACAAGTAATAGAATACCTGGGAATTTAGTTATACATATTTCACCTATAAGTTTTTTTTCTGTGACTATTTTAAAACTATAATACATAATGACACCAATAGATTTTCAAACACAGAAGGGAGCTTTAAAGGCCACTTACTCAATTTTGTACTCCAGGCCTACACTTTAAGAGAGATGATCTTTTTCCCCTAGGAAGAGAAAATCTATAGTCTCTCTCCTTAGCTATCCTATTTTTTTCATCATCCAGACAGCCAATATATTCTTTCTTCTTTTTAAACGTCTTTCTGTAATTAAAGTCTTTCTCCTTTTGTTCTGTTTTCCATGGGAATTAATGTTCTTCTGTTTTTAAAAGTCTTTAATACGAAATTTTTTTCTGATGACAATTGTTAAATAACCATAAAAAGAAGTCTATATTCAGACACTTAATCCAAATCATCCAAAACCTTGCCATCTTGACTGAATTCAAACTCTGTTGCACTCTACTTAAAAAGATTGTAATAAAAGTGTACAACCTTAACCTATAATTATTTATACAGCCACCTGCAGACGAATTATAGCAAGACATTCCAAAGAAGCAACGTGGATTTCTTGGAAACTCCAGAACTCACATCTACTATGCTAGTTCCTGGTAATTACCCTGGTTTCAGTGCTTCTGTATGCTTTTGTATTGTCTTTTGCTTTTTAAAAGATAGTATTTTCTTACCCCCAAACTTGATCAGTGGCGCTGTCTTTATTAGATCTTAAAATCTAAAAGTGGGGGGAAGAAATAAGAGATCTATATATTCTATTGTCTTTACTCCTTAGTTGATCCTGTTTGTATTCCTGACTATATTAAACCTAATATTAGTCATTTTCTTGTCATATTCAGTAACCTGACAAACCTGGAGTCAAATCATGACATTTCCAAAACAATTATTCAAATGCTTTAACATACTATAATTTAGTATTTGAAATGTGTGACCTATAGACTGCAGATTAGAATTATGCTGGAAATATTTTAATAGCTGTTAAAATATTATTTGTAATTGGAAAGCAGAATGGAAAGAAATTTGAAATGAAATTGTCTAAGAAGTCTGGCCTGGCCAAGGCTTAAGATAATTGAGAACCAAAATTAATTTGTTCATCTACCCTTCCAGTCACCAATTAAATATATTTAATGAGTGTTTTATGTGCTAGGTACTGGGGATACTGGGGTGCTTACTAGTGCTGAGTTCCAATTTTGAATAAACATTATGTCGGGAGCTAGAGAGAATGCAAAGTAAAAATTTAGTCCCTTCCCATAAAATGCTTTCTGTTCAGTAGGAAAGACAAATGCTTGCAGAAAAAAAAACAAGCTCAGGGCATAACATAGTAGTTACCGCTGGTCATAATATGCATGTGAATTTAGAGAACGGTTTGCTTCTTTAAGGTTTTTAAAAAGAGATGACTCTGGAGCTGGAACTTAAAATGTGAGTTGGGCAAATAAAGATGGAGGAAGCTTTGCTAGAAGTAAATTGTAGACATGAACAAATGCAAGAAATGTTAAATGTTCTTGGCTCATTGGTGCAAAGGTAAGACTTAGGCATAGGGCCTATCCTATATATGGTACCTGTAGAGAGAGAAGAGTGTAGGAAATGAGGTTGAAAATACAATGAGTTAAAACTTAGTAATAAGGAATCATTAAAGGTTTTTGAGAGGGGTAGTGAATGCTCTAATCAGTAGTAATTGGCAGGAGGGAGAAAGGTATCATGGAGAGGTGAGAGACTGGTCAGGTAGGGCAATAATCTAGGCCAGGAAAAAGAAGGCACCTGAACCAGGAGCTACCCAGAGAGTTCCCTTGCCAATACAGTTTTCAGGAGTTAACCACAGCAAGTTGATATTTGAAGCCTGGATTTAGTGAGAAAGGGTATAGGTCAGAACAAAATACCTGACAGAAGCCTAGGAAAATGCCTTTATTTAAAAGGGAGGGAAAAGCCTCCTTTATTAAGGAGACAGAGGGGAACCACTCAGAGGTGGAGAATCAGAGTAGTAGATAAGCAAGGAAACCAAAAGAGAAATAACCGTGCAATGCACAGTGCTTGTCAGGGGCCTGTGTAGTGGGGTTGGACTGAAGAGAATGGGACTGAAAACTGGATTTGACAAGAGGTCACTGTTCAAGAGAACAGTTTTAATACAGTGGTAGGAATTTAAAAATTGGGGTAGATTTAATGGAAAGTGAAAAGATAAATTCTGGAATTGAAGGTAGGTGAGATGGGGGAGATCAGGTGTGAATGCTTTCCAGTCAGCAGACCTATCATCTCTGCCTGAGCTTTAGGTACTTACTCTAGCTCTTAAGGACAGGATTGTGGACTTGCAAAATTTCTCTTGCTGAATATCTCTGATTTAATCCTCAAATAAGGAAGCCATTAACATGGCTGAAATTTTTCTATTATTCTTTCTCTCTCACAGCATTTCCTAATTTAGAGAGAAAAGTTGGGCACAAATAATATTGGATCAGTTCTTATTCTCAGAACCCAAATTCAATGCAGTTTAATGCTTTTGTTACCCTAATTTTCTTATCACATCTAATTTCAAAAGTGACCACTGAAATTTGGAAGAACGAAAAGACAAGACAGGTTTGATTTCTAACAGTTTTTTAAATCTCAAGATTTTTAACATCTATTTGGGGCATCCTATTTTTTTTTTAATGTGAAAGTTTTATAAATTGCAACAGCAGACACACCTCTCTGCACAAACAGCTGGAATTAGCTTATAAATATTAAAGTTTTAATGGCCATATGACTTCTAATATTTTTAGTAACCAGTCTTACGAGTTTTGTTATATGAAGGCTAAAATAAAAACAAAAGCATTTCAGCTGCACATATTTAGACCTAAAATAAAAACCTGAAAAAAAATACCTATTATACAGAGATGGGTAGGTTTGTATTTTTAATTTAACTCACAAATTATGATTTCTGATAAGATTGTTTTTATTAAGTTTCTAAGTGGTTTACCTAAGAAACATCTTAAGAAATATATTCCTATGGACTCTCAAATATCAAAATCATTCAAATGAGACATAATGGAGTACAGCCAAACAGGCTCACTAGCCATCATAAAACCCCCAGGCCAAAATATGAAGAATTCGGTCTGTGGAGCAGAATATCCCTTGGCAAATGAGAAAGGCCTTGGCTATGAGAAAAGAAGATACACCAGAAAGTTAAGATCCTATTGCCAACCAGTATATCTCAAATAGATTTGCAAACAAATTTCAATCCTTTCCATTTGTCTGTTTCTCACAGCATTCTACCAGTCTTACTTCTTTGCCACAGATTTGTCTTTGGGATATTTATATTCACTAGGGAAAACATTTTCAATTTTACAATATATACTAAAAAATATTTAAAACACATCCACGTGCTTATACCCAATTTTTCTGAAATTGTTATGTAAAAGTATCTTACATTCCCAAACTGCTGCCAGTACTGGGTAGATAAAAACAACATGATTTCATCTTCAGGGCATTTATAATCTCATTACCAAGATAAGCTCCATTCATACCTAACAAACAGACTATGACCAAGTGCCAAAAGATCTGGTACAAATACTGCATAGGAAGAGTTCAATCTTGGTTCAAACAGGAAATAGTGACTAACTTGAAAGATAATTATGCAGACTAAAGGTGAGAGAAAATAGTCTCTTTAAGAATGATTACACCTTGAACTAACTTACCCTGACAATTATTTTCATTTAATAATAGTTGTTTTTCTCTTTTCAGCTTCATGGTGGATCCTGAACAACTAGATGTTCCTAGACATTTTCTTTATGGTTCCAAGTGCAAAACAAGTATTCTTATCTAAAATGTGAATTAGAAAATTCTCTGCAGTTACTAATCTACTCTATACTTTTAATATATTAAAGATGTGCACTCTTCTAAAATGTCTTCTATATCTTTCATGTGAAGTTTAGCTAAATTTTTGAAGTTCACTACTCTCAATTTTTGCTGTTTTGCTACATTGTAACCTAAAACCCTTTAGTGGCAAAATCCTAATATGTGAAAAAAAGTACACATAAAGGAAAAAAATTGTGAAAAAGAAATGATAAAAAATAATCGAAGTGGAAACTTTTAGAGTATCACTGCATAGGATATAGCTTTTGTAGATTTGTCATAAACTATCAAGGTTAAATCAGTGTTTTGTCATTTTTAAGTAACTGATTTTCTGTGAATGAAGTTTATTCTTTGGTAGTGCTCACTCCATTCCCAACTCATGATCTTATGAGTATTCACTTTACTGAAAAAGCTAATATGTGACCCAAAATGGTGTCCTTATGTGCAGAGAGAGCGACAGCAAGTGCACAGAGAAAGGGTCACATGAGGTCACAGTAAGAAGGTGCCAACAGCCAGCCAGGAGAGGCCTCAGAAGAAATCAACCTTGCTAGCACCTTGATCTTGGACTTCCAGTCTCTAGAACTGTAAGAAAACACTTTTCTGTTGTTTAAGCTAAAAAAAAAAAAATGTTAATATTAATACATGAGCATACAACAGTCTTGGCTGTAATCTATAGACTCTATATACCTATCAGGTTATAAACTGGTTTTTCACAAGTGAACAATTCTGTGATAGGGTACCATTTAGTACTGTAACACCATTATATCATTTATTAGCATCATAATTCCCTTATATGTAAGTTCAACAAATCAAGAAAATGGGAGAATTTTACTTTGAGAAAATCTGATTCAAATTTTTTGGCATATGATCCAGAGGACTAATCTTCTTGCGAAAAATAGACATTTGCATTTAAATAATTTCAAAATATTTAAATAATAAAATTTTAACCTAAGTAAACAAGAAATATAAAACAAGCACAAAACTTTAATAAAATAGGGAAGGTACTAGACAGAAAACTTTTTTCCAATTTCAACACTAGAATGACAATTCTAGTTTCACCAGAACAGTTGGTGTGTTCTGTGTACCTAATATATTTGCTATACAAGCTCATATATTTTTAATAAAATGTATTCTGATAGATGCTGCTAATAAAAATCCAGTGCATATGAAGTTTGTTACCATGTTATCCTATAGTCCAAATTCCTTTGAAACCACAGGTCTTCAAGGAAAAACTAATTTTTTTTTTTTTTTTTTTACTGTTGGGAAAACTCAGAAGATTGAACTAAATTATAAATATAAAATTTGACCTAAAATATTTTCTCAAACGAATTTATGGAATATTAGCTTCAATCAAAGGTGTACCTTTGTATACCCCTCAGTCCTCATCCATCTAAGTAAAAATTGTTTTCATAGCTTCTACGAGACAAGGGCAGTAAATTTTGACATACACACACACACACACACAAATGTGTGTGTGTGTGTGTGTATATATATCTGTCTGTCTGTCTCTGGTCATTTCTAAAGATGACAAACACTATGAAACAACACCTGGCTAAACTCTTTTAATTTATATACAAAGCAGAGAACATTAATGGAGATGTACAATGATTATTCAAACAAGCTATACATATGTACAAAGGCAAACAGATAATAAAACAGTCTTTGCAATCTCACTCTGATTATATACAGTAACTTTTGACATAAAACTCTTCTTGAAAGGGTTGGTTATGAATGGTTTCAAAAAATACAAATTATAGCCAATCAAGACATATTTCAGTATTAGATTCAGAAAGTTCCTAAGTCTTTTTAAGTGTGAGGCAGTTTCCAAAGTACAATGGTGGTATGACTTTAAAAAGATTTCTGCCCTCAGTAACAGTGCTGAGCGGAAGGGCTCTTTAGATTCCAAACTGGAATAGGTTCTATCATCGTTTTTTTAACTAGAGTCAAAAAAAAAAAACTTTGAAAATAGGTAAATAATAAAGCAAACCAATTTAATTATGGTAATATTGGCTCCAGCTCTTATACAAATTATGCATAAATTGTGTGTGTGTATATATATACATATATACACACTGGAATCTACAGTAATATAAAGGGAAAACAGGACAAAAAATAAATGAAAAATCTGGGCCCTAGGTTTAAATGTATCATTTTTAAGTAACCCGTATATTTATGGTTTTACTGTATTTTTTTCCCTATTTACAAAAAAAAATTTTCTGGGGGACAAAGTAATGAAAAGTAGTGTACTAAAAGACCAAGATGGGAAGCCTACCACGGACTAAAGCTTGAATCCAGGTAACAAGCCCAAAGACCAGTGGTTTTAGGAGTTCAGAATTCAGTTTATGATAAACTTTCTGCTAAATGATGGTCTTGAATGCCTTGCCAGTAGACCTGGGGATCTGAGAGAATAGAAATAGGGAGAGTTTACACTTACCTTTAAATCAGCATTTTTTTTTTTGACATTATGCTGGAAGAAACTTTTTCATTAGTAACATCCAGAGTGACAAAATGCAGGAGATTATATAAAATTTCTAGGAGCTAAAAGTTTAGCCCCCAAATTCTTCATCCATACATGTTCTTGTCATAAGAAATTATAGAATTGAAACTTAATATACCTCAGTTATTTGCAAATGCCTAAATTTTTCCTCTTTTGGAAATATCAATTTTGCAATTGCCCAACTTTTTCTGTTCATGGGGTCTGATTAGAGACAACAAGTAGCAGCTATTTTTCACCTTGAGTTTCATTGTTTCCAAACTGTCAATCTCTGCTAGTAATTATGAATCTTAAACAATTTTATCAAAAACCTAGAGACTAAAGAGATGCCTATTAAAATATTCTCCTTCCTGTCATTGAGAACTATGCATTGTTTTAAGCCTCTGGAGAGATTGTGAAGATCCTTTCAGAGTGCTGGTAGGAAATCAGTGGAATACAGAACAAAAGCCAACTTTAAAAGCAACAAGAAATTATGTACCATATATACATCATAGCGTATATATTTGAGAATCTTTACAGCTTACATTTCCATTATTACAAGAGATGAAAAACAAAAAATTGCAAGTAGCATGCAAATTATAAATACAGCTTTCCCACTTTACTAACCAAATTCTTACTTTCCAGTGTTACTTTCCAATTTATGCAGGAAACTACCTGCAAAGCTGAAACTGATTAGAAAAATTTTTATAGTTTAAAATATCTTTCTCATTTTAGGAGAAACCAAATACCCAACCATCAAAATTAAAAATAAACTGAATTGTCACAGTCCATTACAGTTATCGTTACTAGATCCACTTCATTTGCAGGTGTCCAAAATAGAAAACGAATAATTCTTTATCTTCAAATTCATCTGTTCTTAAAATGCTACTTAAAACTTTGGTGGTTTTCCTGTAACATAGAAGAAAAGTTAATTTATCAATTAATTTGAATGAATACAGTTTTTACTACTTAATCAAACCAAATACTGTGATCCTATTAAGTGTTTACAGATCTTAAGTGCATGTTACTATAGAAAGTATTAAAGTAACTGGAATTTGTCATAACAGTTCTATGTTTGAAAAATATGTAATTCATTTTTAAATATACTAGATTGTATTCCAAACCTGTTCTGTTGTTGTGGTACCTGGCGTGTTCAAAATAATATGTCAAAATTTTATTTACAAAATAAAAGAGATGAAATAAGTCTGCAAATGAAAAAGTGGCCATATTTTATATAGCACTCAAGTTAAATTTATTCATACATACTCCTAAGATTCCTAAGGTGGGAAAATTTTCCCATCAACATTTTTCATGATAAAATATTCCTGTGTGCGAGGTTATGAAAGAAACCTAAATTTCTGCTTAAAGGTTCTACAAGTTTAGGGAGTTTTAAGAGGAAAAGAGGCTTTGTATTCCAAAGGGCTAGAAATCCCAAAAATGGAGAGCACGGGTGGTATGTTATTTGAGCCACTCTCAGCATACTTATATTCTGAGTTCATCTCAATAGAATACTTTTACCCATATAAAAAAAGTTTGTGGAAACTCTAAATTGTAGTCAAAATGGAAATAGACAATTTACTAAGTGCATAATGAGAACGCTAAGTACTATCCAAGTCCTTCTATACATTATCCAACCTCATCGGCAATCACAAAACTGAGGTTCAAGGTTAAGTGACTTAAGTTTGAGCGGTACACTAGAACACAAGGTGAAGCTACAATTTGAACCCAAGCCTGATACCAAAACTCCTGTCAGTTTCCAATCAATGTGCTAAAAGAGGTGTATTTATTTTGATGAAATTTGATGCAGTGACACAAATATAAAGCACTAAGAACAGCAAAAACACACCAAAGAATAAGTGGGGTGACTTGTTTTACTATATAAAAAGACGAACTGAGAAGAGTAAAGGGCCCAGAAACAGACCACACATATATTGCCGCAAAGGTGGCAGAGGACTGTCCTTTCAGTAAATATTGCTAGGATCTAGACTAGATATCCATGTAGAAAAAAATAAAACTTGACCCCTACCTTACATCATACAGTAAAATCATCTGCAGATGGATTATAGAACTTAAATGAAAAACAATACAACTCTGAGGCTCTTTATCTTTCAATGGAAAAAATATTTCTTAAAATTCCATTCTATTTCTTGACCAGCGTGGTAATTACTTAAGAGTAATTGGTTATATTATACATTTAGACTTACCTACTTTTCTGAATTATAGTCCACAATAAGATTTAAAATCTAGGGAGATAATCCAGTGAAAATACTAAAGACAAATATTTTAGAGTTAATACAAAATTAGAACTACTTACTGGTTTTTGAAGTACAATGGGATGATCAGGCAGAAAGTCTGGTTTTTTTCTGCAGATGGAAACACTTGAGAGCTTCAACAGGAAATCTCTGCTGTATTTAATTCTCTCTATAGATATTAAACATAAGATTAATGTTATAAAATAAAGAACTTTCGCAGAACACTTTTTGGCTCATTGTTTTCTGAATGTCCCTTAATAGTCCATTATTTTATAAAATGAGTTTCTGTGCAAAAGAGAAGAGAAGCAAATAATTTTGATAAGTATCTACTGCCTCCTTTTTTCCTTTTACATGGAAAGGAAGCCAGATAACGAAGGAAAAATGGGAGAGAAACATTTCAAAAAATCAGTAATGCATGGTTTCTTTCATCTGGTTATTCATATCTAGTGAAGGGATGTTATAAAGTTTAACGGCAATAATACATGTTGGACAATTCTGATCCTGCCAAAATAGAACTCTAATAAGTAAATTAAGACTAGAAAGGCTTAAGATGTAATACAATCAAAATAAATTCAAGAAAAATTTATTGTACATCTACACATCAGAGATGTGCTAGGTAATGGTGAAAAAGATCCAAGACAGGGTCCTTATCTTTAAAGGAGAATAAAAACAATGCTTCAAATATCTGCATATTTCTCATCAGAAACTGTCACCATAAAAGATCACTTGCTGAGCCAGAAACAGCAGAGCAATATCTTTAAAGTGCTAATAGAAAAGAACTGACAAGCTAGAATCCCGTACTGTGAAACAGAAAAAAATATCTACCGGTCTCCATCCCTGGTTCCTTGCACAAAGCTCCTAAAACCCTTGTAATTTCTTTAAATGATAAGAGTACTTAGGAGCATCTTTTGTTCTAGTATTTGGTTTTTGACCCTACTTCCTGACATAGAGCTCTTAAATCCCTTGAATTTTCCTGGGTGACAGAAATGACCTTCGTTCTAATGAGGTGACTTCTGGTGGGCTTCTGGACAGAGGTTGGTCAACAGAAAGATCAAGCCATGATTAGAAGATTGAGACTTTCAGTCCTACCCCCAACCTCTTCCTAGAAGGGGAAGGGCTAGAGATTGAGTTAATGATTGATCATGCCACATGATGATGCCTCCATAAAAATCCCCAAAGTATGGGGTTTGGAGAGTTTCTGGGTTGATGAACACATCCATGTACCAGGAGGGTGGCACGCCCCAACTCCACAGGGACAGAAGCTCCTGCACTTGGGTCTTCTAGACCTCGCCCTATGTATCTCTTCATTTGGTTCTTCATCTGTATCCTTGTATCTTTTATTATATAATAAGCTGGTTAAGTGTTAGTTTTCCCTAAGTTCTGTGAGCTGTTCTAGCAAATGATCAAGACCAAGAAGGGAGACTTAACCTCTAATTTATAGCCAAGTTGGACAGAAGTTTTGAATATCTGGGGACCTACTACTTGCAACTGTCATCTGAAGTAAAGGGTAGTCGTGTGAGATTGAGTCATGTGAGGTTAAAAGACATTTTCAGAGAAGAGAAAATCTGAACAAATTATTAGTAAGGAGATTGTATCAGTAATCAAAAACCTCCCAACAAACAAAACTCTAGGACCAGACGAATTCTACCAAACATTCAAACAAGAATTAATACCAATCCTTCTGAAACTCTTCTAAACTCATGAGACTAGCATTACCCTGATACATCCTTTTCTTAAAGGATGCCACAAAAAAATTCAGGCCTTGATTAACATAGATGCAAAAATCCTCAAAATATTAGCAAACAAAATTCAACTATACATTAAATAGGTCACAGTGGGTACAGAGGAAACATTCCTCAACATAATAAAACACAAGGAGGATGAACCCACAGTTAAAATCATACCCAATGGTAAAAGTTGAAAGCTTATTTTTTTTAATTTTTTTATTATGTTAATCACCATATATTACATTAGTTTTTGATGTAGTGTTCCCTGATTAATTGCTTGCATATAACACCCAGTGCTCCATTCTCTAAGATCAGGAACAAGACAAGGATATCCGACAAGACAAGGATATCCACTCTTGTCACTTTTATTCAGCATAATACAGGAAATCATAGCCACAACAATTAGACAAGTAATACAAAGCATTCAAATTGGTAAGGAAGATGTAAAGCTGTCACTATTTGCAGATGACATGATACTTTATATGGAAAACCCTAAAGACTCCATAAAAAACCTATTAAGTGAATTCAGTAAGATGCAGAATACAATTAAAATACAGAAATCTATTGTTTCTATACACTAATTACAAATTAACAGGAAGACAAATTAAGAAAACAATCCCATTTACAACTGCATTAGAAAAATAAAATAGGAATAAATTTAGCCAAGGAGATAAAAAACCCTATACTCTAAAAACTATAGCACATTGATGAAAGAAACTGAAGATGACACAAATAAATGGAAAGATATTCCATGCTCATGGACTGGAAGAATTGATATTGTTAAAATGTTCACATTACTCAAAGCAATTTACAGATTTAATGCAATCCCTACTAAAATACTAATGGCATTTTTCACAGAACTAGAACAACAACAACAAAAAATCCTAAAACATGTGGAACCAAAAAAGACCATGAGCAGCCAAATCTATCTTGAAGAAAGAACAAAACTAGAGGAATCACACTCCAATTTCAAACTATACTAGAAAGCTATGAAAACATTGTGGTACCCGCTCCAGAAAAAGACCTAGAGATCAAATGGAACAGAATAGGAAGCCCAGAAACAAACCCACACTTATATGGTCAATTAATCTATGATAAAGAGTCAAAAATACACAATGGGGAAAGACAGTCTCTTCAAGGAGGACCTGGGTGGTTCAGTCGGTTAAGTGTCTGCCTTTGGTTTAGGATTGAGCACCGCGTCAGGCTCCCCACTCAGCAGGGAGTCTCCTCCCTCTCCCTCTGCCAAGCACCACCCCACCCCCCGTGCGTACTCTGACCACTCTCTCTCAAATAAACAAATAAAATCTTTTAAAAAAAAATTCTTCAATATGGTGCTGGAAAACTGGATGGCAATATACAAAAGAATGAAACTTGACTGCTTTCTTATACCACACACAAAAATAAACTCAAAATGGATGAAAGAGCTAAAAGTAAGACTTAAAACCATAAAACTCCTAAAATAAAATAAAAGGTAGTAATCTCTTGGACCTCAGTCTTAGCAATATTATTTTAGACCTGTCTCATTAGGCAAGGGAAACAAAAGCAAAAATAAACAATTGGGACTACATCAAATTAAAAAGCTTTTGCAACGCAAAAGAAATCAACAAAATTAAAAGACAACCTACCAAATAGAAGATATTTGAAAATGATACACTGATAAGGGGTTAATATCTAAAATATATAAAGAATTCTACAACTCAACACCAAAATAAATCCAATTAAAGATGGTCAGAACCTGAATAGAGATTTTTCCAAAGAAGACATACAGATGGCAAAAAGACACATGAAAATATGCTCAATATTTAAGCATCAGAGAAATATAAATCAAAACCACAATGAGCTATCACTTCACACCAGTCAAAATAGCTAGTCTATCAAAAAGACAAAAAAATAGCAAACATTGACAAGGATATGGAGAAAAGGAAACTCATGCAGTCTGTGAGAATGTAAACTGGTACAGCCAATATGAAACGTAGTATTGAAGGTTCTTCAAAAAAAATAAAAATAGAAATATAAAATCCAGCTTCTGGATATTTACCCATGGAAAACAAAAACACTAATTCGAAAACATAATGTACCCCCACGTTCACCACAGCATTATTTACAATAGCCAAAGTATGGAAACAACTTGTTTACTGATATAGGAATGGATAAAGAAAATGGATAAAGAAAAGAAAACACACTAGAATATTACTCAACCATAAAAAAGAATGAAATCTTGCCATTTTTGACAACATGGATGAACTTAGAGGGTATTAAGTGAAAGAAGTCAAATGGAGAAACACAAATACAGCACAGCCTCACTTATATGTGGAATCTTAAAGAAAAACTAAGGTCACTGAACAAATTGGAGGTTGCCAGAGTCAGGAGGTGGAACACATGCAAAGTGGGGAAAGGTGGTAAAAAGGTACAAATTTTCAGTTATAAAATAAGTAAGTCATGGGAATAATATGCACCATGGTGACTGTAGTTAATAATATTGTACCACACATATGAAAGGTGCCAAGAGAGTACAACAGGAGAAAAAAAATTTGGAAATATGTATGGTGACAGATGTTAAGTTGACTTATTGAAATGGTCATTTCCCAATATATACAAATTTTGAATCATTATGTTGTACACCTGAAACTAATATAATGTATATGTCAATTGTGTTCCAATAAAACAATGCTAAAAAAATTAAGAGACTTGAAATCATAAAGACTATATTCTCTGATAACAAAGTTAAGAAATCTATAATCCAGAAAAACTTCAAGTATCTTAGAAATTAAATAACATACTTTAAAATAACTCACAAGTCAAAGATAAAATAATGAGGAAATTAAAACTATTTTAAAGTGAATGACGACACCAAAATTTGTGGAGTATATCTAAAGCGGTGCTCCAATAGAAATTTATAAATTCTTATAAGAATATATCTACAACAAATGACCTAACAATCCATTTTAAAATGCTAGAAAAAGAACTAAACCTTAAGTATAAGAAAAAAATTTATAAGTAGATATCACCAAAATAGAAAATATGTAAAATTAAAATGCCAAAGCTGGTTCTTTGAAAAAGAGAAATGAATTTGACAAATCTTGGGCTAGATTAATTGATGCAGAAAAGAACACAAAAAACAAATGCCAAGGATCAAAAACGGGTTGTCCAGGGGCACCTGGGTGGCACAATTAAGTGTCCTGTTCTTGGTTTTGGCTCAAGTCACAATCTCAGGGTCATGGGATCAAGCCCCATGTCAGGCTCTGCTTAAGATTCTCTCTACCCTGTCCCTCCGCCCCTCTTTCCGCACCCCTGCCCCCGGCTCTTTCTCCCTCTCTAAAATACATAATTTAAAAAAAAAAAAAGGGGTTGACCACAGATTGTACAGATGTTGAATAGAAAAAAAGAGATACTATGAATAACTATAAGCCAACATTTGACAACTTGGATAAAATGGATATAAGTTTTTGTGTGGATACATTTTTTTCATTTCTCTTTGGTAAAAAACCAGTAATGAAATTGCTGGGTTTATAGTACTTTGGAAACCAGGACCTCTTAGAATTGCTATAACTAGGGGCGCCTGGGTGGCTCAGTCGTTAAGCGTCTGCCTTTGGCTCAGGTCATGATCCCAGAGTCCTGGGATCGAGTCCTGCATCGGGCGCCCTGCTCCGCAGGAAGCCTGCTTCTCCCTCTCACACTCCCTCTGCTTGGGTTTCCTCTCTTGCTATGTCTCTTTCTGTCAAATAAATAAATAAAATCTTTAAAAAAAAATTGCTATAACTAAAAAATCGTATGAATTGTCAATACTAAGTGTTGGCAAGGACTAAAAACAACTAGAATTTCCAGATATTGCTGGTGATAGTCACTTGGAACAAATTTGTCATGAAATTAGGCATACATTTACCATATGACCCAGTAATCCCACTTCTACCCAAGAGAATGAAAACGTATCCACACAAAAACTTTTACAGGAATGTTCATAGGAACATTATTCATGCTTTCCAAAACTGAAAACAACAAAAATGTCCATCAGCTGGTAAACAGATCAACAAAATGTGGTATAGCCATACAATGAACATACTTACTCAGCAATAAAAAGGAAGGAACTATTGGTTAGTGCTACAACACAGATGAGCCTGAAAAACATTATGTTAAGTGAAAGAAGTCATATGTAAAAGATTTATTTATATGATTCCATTTACATGAAATGTCCAGAACAGGCAAATCAATAGAGATAATGATTAATATTAGTTGCCTGGGGCTGGGTGGTATGAGAATGGGTCCTGACTGTAAATGTGGACAGGATTCTTTTTGTGGTGATAAGTATGTTCTAAAACCGAATTGTGTTAATGGTCACACAACTCTGCAAATTTACTTAAAAAGACAGTAGTTAAAATGGTGTATTTTATAGTATGTAAATCATTCCTCAGTAAAAATCTTTCTGTTGGTTTTTTTTTTTTTTTTAGATTTATTTATGTTAGTGGGGGGAGAAGCAGAGAGAGGAGAGAGAATCTTAAGCAGACTCTACACTGAGCAGGGAGCCCGACATGGGGCTTGATCTCATGACCCTGAGATCATGACCTGGGCTGAAATCAAGAGTCAGATGCTTAAACCAACTGTGCCACCCAGGTGCCCCAATAAAGATCTTTTAAAAAGTAATAGGCACTGGGGGCTAAGGATTCTAAACTTAGACAATGAAAAAGAGAGGGAAAGAACAAGAACCTGGGCAGCTGTTGCTGCTGTAGTACATGTAAAAGCTGAATGAGAATTTTCCAGTGATGCAAATGACTTGTGGCTTTTAAAAGAACTAACGGCTAATACTCAATTACAAGTTGTTCTCTGGGCTACGCTGCCAGATAAAGAAATTGGGGAAAGCTATTAGGAAGCAAAACAAAAGAATGAGAAGATAGAAAATAAGAAAGAAAATTAGAGAATCAAGTAGACTAATATCACTAATATCTGACTATAATAGACATTTCAGGAAGAAAATAGAGAAGATGGAGATGAGAAAATTATCAAAGAAATATCCACAAAATTCCACATCAGAAGAACCAAAGTGCACCAACTTCCCAGGAAAAAAAAATTGAGGGGAAAAAAACCTACACAAAGGAAATTTAGAAGAGCAAAGATAAACACAAAATCCGAAATACTTCCAAAGCCAATAACAGCAAAAACAAAAACAAGAACAGAAAACAAGGCCATTTGTAAGTACTGGGGACCTGAATGGCACTGAACTTTGTAGAATTAAAAGCCAATTAATACAGCCTGCTGGAAAATGAAGCTAAATGCCTTAAAATTTTAGAATGAAAATAATTTTCAACCTGGATTTTTGTTAATCAAATTTTACATTTAATCCATACTATGAAAACTCAGCTAGTTCTGTAAGAATGTGTGTTCCAAAAGTACAGCCTCCTGAGGTTGAAGACATTCCCTGCCTCAGGAAGGTTTCACTTGGCAAGTTTTGACAATACTACCAAGCAATCCTGCAAATTCTCCTTTTCCTCCTCCTCCATAGCTTTATTGAAGTATAATTCACATACTATACAATTCATTCCTTTTGAGTGTGCAACTGAATGATTTTTAGTATATTTACAGAGCTGGGAAATCACTGCCACAATCTAGCTTTAGAATATTTATATCAACTACCCTCTGATACCTCATTCCCATTTGTAGTTACTCTCCATTCTCAATCCCATCTAAGCAATCATTCTTTCTATGAATTTGCATTTTCTAGATATTTTATATAAATGGAATCATACAATATCCAACCTTCTGTGTTTG
Organism: Eumetopias jubatus; assembly: GCF_037043125.1. NCBI lineage: Eukaryota > Metazoa > Chordata > Mammalia > Carnivora > Otariidae > Eumetopias > Eumetopias jubatus. Next base: position 152,129,613 of record NW_028274810.1, on the reverse strand, counting down.
ACTTTTAGAGGTTCATTCTACCTGGAATTTTCTATCTAACCAAACTATCAATCAAGCATGTAATTAGTACATTTTCAAATACACAAATTCAAAGAATTCACAAACCAATACCCTTTTTTGAAGCTCCTGGAAAATGCACTGAGCAAAATGAGGAAGTAAATCAGAAAAGAAGAAAAACCTAAGAGTCAAGAAACAAGCGAGTAACCAAGCAAAAATAACCAAGAAAGAAACCCTAAAAGTCTATCCCTCCACCAAAGCAACAAACTGTCAAAAACTTCCAGAACCAACTTTTTCTGGAATCAAAAGCTTACACAACCAGGGGAATGCTTAGTAAAGAAAAGAACAGCTAAATTTGCTAAAGAGTTTTGTGGCATTTTAACTTGCCTGAGAATATCTCCCCTAATCCAGCTTGGCGATGGCCTTGAAAACAACTCCTCTCATTCCTGGTACAGGTTCCCAGTACTGGAGAGAGCAGTGCAAATCATATTCTCAGAGAACCGTGGTTGTTCATTTTGATCTGTCTGGTGGCTCCCTAAAGAACCATCTCAAAGGACTTGCCTTTATCTCACCTAAGAACTCTCCTGGACCTGAGGGTGCTATCTGAATCCATTTGTCAAAACATTTATAGGGAAATGTATTAGCCAATTCCACCTGGGAGAAGGGATAACAATTAAAACAAATAGGAAAACCCAAAAAGCTTAGGAATAAAGATTAGGGGAAAAGATGCTTTGGGGAATAAGGGCACAGAAAGACTCAGATTTTCCTAGGAATCTACAAGGCTACATGCAATGTAAAGGCTAGGCTCATGCTCATAGAAAGACTTAAGAAGGTCCTAAGCTGTCACCTCTGGCTGACCTTCCAGTTTCTCAGAAGCAAGAAGTAAAGTCAAAGGAAGAGTTGTAAACTGCCCGATCCAGTACTTACTAAAGGCACACCCCAACACACATATAGAAGCCATATGCAAAGATTGGGAGAGGTTTTTTTTTTTTCCTTTTCTGTTTTTTGATTCTAGGCATTAAAGGAATTCTCTGCCAAATCATCAGCTGACCATGAATATATCACAACAGAGACATGAGTGGCCACATGGAACATAGACTTTACAACATTAGTTCACAAAAGTCACTAGACAAACAACAAAAATTACAACAAGCAGTAACAGACCCTTCAAAAAGGAGAAAATCTGATTTCCAGAGTTAATACATTATACTCAAAATACTCAGTTTTCAAAAACAACAACAAAATACAATGCATGCAAAGAATGAAGAAAGTATGGCCCATACATAGGAAAAAGAGAAATTAACAGAAACTTTCTCTGAGGATGCAGAGATACTGGATTTACTAGAGAAAGACTTTATTGTTTTAAAGATTTTATTTATTTATTTGACAGAGAGAGAGACACAGAGAGAGAGGGAACACAAGCAGGGGGAGTGGGAGAGGGAGAAGCAGGCTTCCCACTGAACAGGGAGCCCGATGTGGGACTCAATCCCAGGAACCTGGGATCATGACCTGAGCCAAAGGCAGACACTTAACAACTGAGCCACCCAGGCGCCCAAGAGAAAGACTTTAAATAAACTATTTTAAGTGTGCTCAAAGAACTAAAGGAAACCATAAGAACGTGTCTTGCCAAAAAGAAAATATCCACAAAGAAATAAAAAGTATAAAAAGGAACCAAACAAATTCTGGAAAAAAAAGTACAATAACCGAAGTGAAAACTTCACTAGAATGGTTCAATAGCAAATATGAGCAGGCAGAAGAGTCAGCAAATTTAAAGTCAATTGACATTACCCAGTCTGAGAAGTATAAAGAAAAAAAAATGAAGAACGTACAGAACCTAAGATACTTGTGAGAGCACAGCGAGATACCAGCAAACGCATAATGGGAGTCACAGGAGGAGAGGGGAGAGAGAAAGGACAAAAAAAAATATTTAAAGAAATAATGGCAGAAAACTCCCCAATTTGATGAAATACATACACTGACACAACAAAGAAGCTCGATGAACTACAAATTGAATACACTCAAAGAGGTTCACACTGAGATGCATTATAAGCAAACTGTTATAAGACAATCTTTGCCTTAGAAAAAATGCTAAAGGGAATCCTTTAAGCTGAAATAAGAAAGTACAAAGTAACTGGAATCCACATTGAGAAGTAAACACCAGTAAACCTAACTACACTGGCAAGTTAAAAACTAGTATCAATGAATTTTTGGATGTAACTCCCCTTTATTTCTATATGACTTGAAAGACAAATACATAAAATTGCAGAATTATAAATCTAGGTTAATAGATTATACAACATTGGAAGGTGGAATTTGTGACAATGGCATTGTAAAGTGGGATGAAACTATATAGGGGAAAGTTTTGTATAATATTGAAACTAAATTGATATTTACACTAGATTTTTGTAAATTAAGTAATTCCCCAGTGTAACTACTAGGAAAATAATATATATATATAATAAGGGATAAAAATATATATATAAATATATATTATATATAAATATGTAATATATAAATATATAATAAGGGATTAAAAAAGGAAATAAAAATGATGGAGATCTATTAAACACAAAAGAAGGCATTAATGGAGGAAATGAAAAACAAAAAAGATATAAGACTTATAGAAGACAAACAGCAAAATGGGTGAAATTAATCCTTTCTTATTCAGTAATTTCAATTAAATGTCAGTGATAAGCACTCCAATTAAAGGGCAGAGATTGGAGGAACGGATTAAAAATATGATCCAATTATATGCTGTCTCAAGATACTTTAGATCCAATCACAAAAATAAGTTAAAAGTGAATGAATGAAGAAGAAGTTTTTTCCTGCTGCTAGGTTTGATTTACTGGTATTTTTGTACCTAATATTCTAAGGATTACTGAGCTATAGTTTTCTTTTCATATGATGTCTTTGTCTGGCTTTGGTATCAGAGTAATATTGGCCTAACAGGATAGTTGAGAAGTATTCCTCTTCAATATTTTGGAAGAGTTTGAGAAAGTCGTGTTACTTCTTCTTTAAATGTTTGGTAGAATTCACCAGTGGAGCCATCAAGTCCTGGACTCTTCTTTGTTAGGAGACCTTTTATTACAAATTCAATCTCCATACTTGCTATATATTTATTTAGATATTCTATTTCATCTTAAGGAAGTTTTGGTAATTTCCATGTTTTTAGTAATTTTTCTATTGAACCTAGGTTATCTAATTTGTTGGCATATACTTAAATGTATTTTCTTATAATCCTTTTTTTTAATTTTATTATGTTATGTTAATCACCATACATTACATCATTAGTTTTTTTTTTTAAAGATTTATTTATTTGACAGAGAGAGACACAGCGAGAGAGGGAACATAAGCAGGGGGAGTGGGAGAGGGAGAAGCAGGCTTCCCGCTGAGCAGGGAGCCCGATGTGGGACTTGATCCCAGGACTCTGGGATCATGACCTGAGCCGAGGGCAGACGCTTAACGACTGAGCCACCCAGGCACCCTACAGCATTACTTTTTGACTGGGATCATTCCCTGCATATTTTCAGACCACAGTGCTTTGAAACTAGAACTCAATCACAAGAGTAAGTCGAAAAGAACTCAAATACATGGAGGCTAAAGAGCATCCTACTAAAGAATGAATGGGTCAACCAGGAAATTAAAGAATTAAAAAAAAAAACTCATGGAAACAAATGAAAATGAAATCACAACTGTTCAAAATCTTTGGGATGCAGCAAAGGCAGTCCTAAGAAGAAAGTATATAGCAATACAAACCTTTCTCAAGAAACAAGAAAGGTCTCAAATACACAACCTAACCCTACACCTAAAGGAGCTGGAGAACGAACAGCAAATAAAGCCTAAACCCAGCAGGAGAAAAGTTGAAAACAGAGCTACCATATGACCCAGCAATTGCACTACTGGGTATTCTTATAATCCTTTTTATTTCTGTAAGCTCAATGTCCCCACACAAAATCAGTTGTATTTCCTACACTATCAATAAACAGTCCAAAAAGGAAATTAAGAAAACAGTTCCATTAGCATGACAAAGAATAATTAGGAGTAAATTTAACTGAAGAGGTACAAGACTTATACACTGAAAACCAAGACACTAATAAAATAAAGATTGAAATAAATGGAAATACACTCCATGTTCATGGACTGAAAAATTTAATATTGTTAACATCCCCCAAAGTGATCTACAAGTTCACTATTATTAGCCCTATCAAAATTCCTTTTGAAAGAAAAGGAGCCTTTTTTGCAGAAATGGGAAAGCTGATCCTAAAAATCACATGGAATTGCAAGAAATCCCAAATAGCCAAAACAATCTTGAAAAAGAACAAAGTTGGAGACTCACACTTCCCAATTTCAAAACTTACTATATAAAGCTACAGTAATCAAAACAGTGTGGTACTGGTATAGGACAGACATACAGATCAAGGAAACAAAACTGAAAGTTGAGGAATAAAAACATACTCCTGTGCTCAAATGATTTTCAACAAAGGTGCCAAGATCATCCAATGGAGAAAAAAATAGTCTCTTTAACAAATGGTGATGAGACAACTGGATATCCAAGGCAAAAAAAAAAAAACAAAACTGAATTTGGGCTTATACTTAACACTATATATAAAAACTAATTCAAAATGGAAAAAAAGACCTAAATGTAAGAGCTAAAACTATAAAACTTATAGGGGTAAATCTCCATGACTTGAGATTTGGCAATGATTTCTTAAACACGACATCAAAACCATGAGCAACAAAAAAGAAACTAGACTTCATCAATTTTTTTTAATTTGTACAGATACGTACACTATCAAAAGAATGAAAAGAAACTCTAGGAGAAAATATGTGTAAATTATATATCTGATAAGTATATATCTGATAAGAGCCTAATATATCTGATAAAGGTCTAATATATATATCTCAAATACCTTATATACACACACGTACGTGTGTGTGTGTGTGTGTGTGTGTGTATGGAGGGGAAGAAAGGAACTGAGCATGCAGGTGGGGGGAGGGAGAGGCAGAGAGAAAATAAATGAAAGTGTAGTATCCAAAACTTGTAACTCAACCACAAAAATAAAATAACCCAATTAAAATATGGTCAAGGGACTTGGATAGACCTTTCTCCAAAGAAAAAATACAAATGGCCAATAAGCACATGAAAAGACACTCAAAATCATTAGTCATCAGAGAAATGTAAATCAAAATCACAACAAGATACCACTTCACACCCACTGAAATGACTATAATAAAAAAAGATCCTAGGGGCACGCCTGGGTGGCTCCGTCAGTTAAGCGTCTGCCTTCGGCTCAGGTCATGATCCCAGGGTCTTGGGATCGAGCCCCACATCGGGCTCCCTGCTCGGCAGGGAGTCTGCTTCTCTTTCTCCCTCCACCCCTCCCCATGCTTGTGCTCTCATGCTTGTGCTCTCTTCTCTTGCTTCTCTCTCTCTCAAATACATAAATCTTTTTTAAAAATTTAAAAAATAAAAAAATTTTAAAAAGACCCTAACAAAGACATCAAGAAATTGGAACCCTTACATATTGCTACTGGGAATGTAAAATGGTATAGCCACTGTGGAAAACAGTTTGGCAATTCCTCAAAAAATTAAACATAGAATTACCACGTGACCTGGCAAGTCCAATCCCAGGTGTATATCCAAGAGAAATGAAAACAGGTGTTCAAACATGACAAATATTCATAGCAACATTATTCATAATAGCCAAAAAGTTTACAACCCAAATGTCCATCAACTGAAAGTTAAACAAAATGTGACATATCAATACAAGAAAATATCATTTAGCCATAAAAAGGAATGAAGAATGAAGTACTGATACATGCTACACATGGATGAACCTTGAAAATCTTACGGTAAGTGAACGAAGCCAGACACAAAAGGTCACAAATAATATAATTCCATTAGAGGAGATGTTCAGAATAAGTATATCCATTAAGACAAAAAGTAAATTAGGGTTTGTCAGTGGCTGGGCAAAGGGGAGAATGGAAAATGACCATTTAAGGGGTATGAGGTTCCTTTTGGGATTATAAAAATGTTCTGAAACTAGATAGTGGTGGTGTTTGTACAATATTGTACTAAAAGCTACCAAATTATACATTTTAAAGTGGTTTAAATGGTGAATTGTACTTCAATTTAAAAAGGAGAAAGAAGAGATGCCTGGGTGGCTCAGTTGGTTAAGCCGCTGACTCTTGATTTCAACTCAGGTCATGGTCTCAGTGTCGTGAGACTGAGCCCCACACTGGGCTCTGCACTCAGTATAGAGTCTGCTTGAGATTCTTTCTCCCGCCCCCTCTGCTCCTCCACCAGGTCACACGTGCTCTCTCTCATAAATGAAATGAAATGAAATGAAATAAAAATTAAAAGAAGAAAGAAACCAAAGAATTACAATGGGGTATCCCAAGATAATAGTCAAAGTACATTCCAGGACAACAGTACTGAAGAGTAAACAGCCCATACGAGAACAGGATAATGGAGGATTCTGAAAGAGAAGTCTCCTCAGGTGGAAAAAAAATACCAACTGATATATTTGTGCATAAGAAAAATATTATAGGTAAGTGTGACAGAGTTTTTGGAGCATTTAAGGGGAAAAGTTAACAGCAGTTGCACAGAAAAACAATGCAAACATTAGCTCCAAGAAAAATGATGGATTGTATGAAACAGATATGCATCTCTTGGCTAAGCACCTGTATTTACATAAAGAGTGGTAATTCAGTTAAAACTGAAACTTGTGAAATAACTATATGGTAGTGAGGGAAGATAGACGGGTAAAGAAGTGAGGGAACTGATGTGGAAGATGTTCTCATTTTCCAAAAGAGGCTGCCAATATCAAAAAATAAAAAAATTAGAAACAATTTAAACATTTTATTTAGAAATACAGAGTTAAATACTAGAAGAAAAAGCTAATAGAGTATTTTCATATCTTTTAAATTTTACAGACTGACAAAAATTTGGAAACTAAATTAATAAATAATTTTTCTTTTATTAAAAAGTAGCTAGTGGGAAAGACTACTTGTTATCCCCAAGAGCAGTTCTTCCCTTCTGCTTCAGTAACAGAGTTAGCAGTCTAGACAGCTAAAGATTACAATTTCCAGTCTGCTTTGTATAGTATGACTAAGTTCTGCCCAATGAGATATTCAGTGAAACTGATAGATGCTACTTATGGGTCATACTTTTAAGGAGAACTACCTCTCCTCCCCTTACCTCCTTCCTGATGGCTAGACAGGGAATATGGCGGCTGGAGGAAAAGCATTCATCTTGGGCAATGAGACAGAGCCATACACTAAAGTTGGCAAAGCAATGAGATTGAGTCCAATAACACTTCACCAGAGCAGAATGAATACACCAGCTCAATTATGAGCTATTACAGAAAATACAGAAATAAGCTTCTATCTTGTTTAAGCCTTGTTATTATGGTCTTTCTTATAAAGCAGTCAAACCTATAGCATTTCTAATATAGACTGAAATCAACCGAAAGAATATAATAAAATTTCTTATGTAGATAAGGTTTGCACCTAGGCAACTATTAACAGGAATGCTAAGACTTCCTTACGAAATTTAGGAATAATGGTAAAAAATTTACCTTTTTTAACTGGAGACTGATGTTGCTGTTGTTCATTATGACCTTGAGAAAAGGCTTGCATTCCATTTGTCTTACACTATTAAAAAAAAAAAAAGAAAATATACTTTTTAACTATGGCTTAAAAATTTTATATAACCCTTTTTGTTTTACCATCCAAAACTATTTTCCCAAACAAAGTATTAGTCAAGACATATTTCTGGCCTAAATGATAAGCAATCTTGTAAGAATGCTTATTAAAAATAAGCAAAAAAAACTTTCAAAATACATTCACATATATCTTTAACTATTTTGTCATGATTTTTTAACTAACTCCTCTTCTGATTCCATGCTCACCAAGAAGTACCCGGATTACAATTTAGCTTCCCATATATCTCCCTAGTGCATATAATAAACTAGTAGAACCAATAAGAAAATATGCAGCACAAGACAGTAAGATTTCTCATGATAAAAAAAAAATGGGTTTTCTGATTTTATAATCAGTTTCACAAATTTGGTCAATACAATCAATCCTTAAGATAATCTCTTACATTGACCCATTTCATTTTGTTGGTTGCTTTTGCTGTACAGAAGCTTTTTAGTTTGATGTAGTCCCACTTATTTTTGCTTTTGTTGCTTATGCTTTTGAGGTAATATTCAAAAAAATCATTGCCAAGACCAGTGTCAAGGAGCTATTATAGTTTGCAAACAGTAGGCCGTACTCTGAACCATCGTAATTCATTAAGGTAGGTTTCTCTGAAGACATCTATCCTGAAAAATGAACATCTCCACTCTATCAATCACTATAGTAGCAAGTTGTAGCCCATTCCTTAAACACCTGCAAATTCTACCAAGGTAACTCTGCAAGAAGTCAGAAAGATTAGTTATCTAGCCCTATGACACAATGAAGAGTAATGAGATAACCCTACAATACTGAGTCATCAAAATAAGTTATCAGGAAAAAATCAAATTTTAGCAAAATCTTTAGTTTTAAGTAGAGGTAGAAAAATATAAAAATGTCAAAGATTTTCATTCTCCAAAGTTTCTCTTCCTGTTAGATTTAATAAACAACATGAACTACCATATGGCCCTTTTTAAAAATTAATTTTTTAAATTTGACAATTTCAGCAGAGGCACACTTCACTAACACTAAAATGCAAGACCTAAAATCAAATTCAAAAGTAAACTGTAATCTGAAAAAAAATTAAGAAACAATTTCTTTTTAAAATAGTATTTAAACGAAAATACTTAGGAATAAATTTAACGAAGGTGGTGTAATATTTGTACATGGAAAACTATAAGACACTAAAGAAACTAAAGATAACATAAATAAATGGAAAGATATCCTATGTTCACAGATTGAAAGAATACTGTTAAAATGTCCTTACTATCTAAAGTGATCTACAGATTCAATGCAATCCCTTTCAAAATTCCAGTAGCATTTTCTATAGGTAAAGCAGTCCTAAAATTTACATTGAAAAACAAAAGAAGCCAAAGTAATCTTGAGTAAGAACAAAGCTGGAGGCATCACACTTCCTGATTTAAAACTATGTTACAAAGCTATAATAATCAAGACACTGTAATACTGTCATAAAAAGACACATAATGGGACACCTGGCCTGATCTCAGGGTTGTGAGTTTGAGCCCCATGTTGGGTATAGAGATTAGTTAAAAATAAAATCTTTAAAAAAAAAAAAGAAAGACACATAAATCTGTGGAATAAAATAGACAACCCAGAAATAAACACACCCCTATACTCAACTAATCTTTGATGAGGGAACCAAGAATACACAATGGAGAAGGGATAGTCTCTTCAACATACAGTGTTGAGGGGCATCTGGGTGGCTCAGTCAGTTAAACGGCTGCCTTTCAGCTCAGGTCATGATCTCAGGGTCCTGAGATCGAGGCCCACATCAGGCTCCCTGCTCAGTGAGGAGTCTGCTTCTCCTTCTCCCTCTGCTGCTCCCCCTGGTTGTGCTCTCTCGCTTGCGTTCTCTCTCTCAAATAAACAAATAAAATCTTTAAAAAAAAAAAGTGTTGAGGAAATTGTATATCCATGTGCAAAAGAAATTTTATCCTTATGTTATACTATACACAAAAATGAATTGAAAATGGATCAAAACCTAATGTAAGACCATAAAAACCATAGAAGAAAGCATATGGAAAAAGCTCCTTGACACTCGTCTTGGCAACAATTTTTTTGAATGACATCAAAAGCATAAGCAACAAAAGCAAAAATAAGTGGGACTACATCAAACCAAAAAGTTTCTGTACAGCAAAAGCAACCAACAAAATGAAACAGCAACCTACTAAATAGGAAAAAATATTTGCCAACCATATTTCCATTAAGGGGTGAATATCCGAAATATATAAAGATCTCATATAACACAACAGCAAAATAATAATAATAATCTGATTTAAAAATAGGCAGAGGACCTGAATAAACATTTTTCCAGAGAAAACATACAAATGGCCAAGAGGTACATGAAAAGATGCTGGATATTGCTGAATCATCAAGGTAATGCAAATCAAAACTACAAGGAGATACCACCTCACATCTGTTAGGAAGGCTATTATCAAAAAAAGGTGAGGGTTGGCAAGAATGGGAGAGGAAAGGAATTCTTGTACAATGTTGGTGGGAATGTAAATTGGTTCAGCCATTTTGGAAAACAGTATGGAAATTCCTCAAAAAATTAAAAGTAGAACTACTGAAAGATCCAGCAATCCCACTTCTGGGTATACATCCAAAGGAAACAAAAGCCCAATCTTGAAGACTGTGCAATCCCATGTTCATCCACTGCAGCATTTTTCACAATAGCCAAAATAAGGACATAACCTACATATCCATCGACAGATGAATGGGATAAGGAAAATGTGGTAGATTAGATAGATGAAAAATATTTAAATAGACTATTATTCAACCATAAAAAGAGAAGAAAATCCTGCCATATGTTACAACAAGGATGAACCTGGAAGACATTATACTAAGTGAAATAAGCCAGACACAAAGACAAATATTGTATGATCTCACTTACATGTCAAATGTTAAAAATTCAAACTCATAAAATTAGAAAGTAGAATGGTGATTGCCAGGGGCTGAGAATAGGGGGAATGGGGAGAAGCTGGTCAAAAAATACAAATTTTCAATTACGAGATAATTAGGTTCTAGAGATCTAACATACAGCATGGTGGTTATAATTAATATTGTACTATACACTTGAAATTTGCTACGAGGGTAAATCTTAAGTGTTCCCCCCTACATACACACATACAAGTTTGGTAACTGTGAGGTGCTGAACGTGTTAATTAACTTGATTGTTAGGATCACATCACAATGTATACATGCATTAAATCATCAGGTTGTATACTTTTACAAAAAATTATGTTGTATAACCTAAATATATTCAATTTTTGAATCACACCTCAAGAAATCTGGAAAAAAAATGTACTTTGCCATTTCTGCATATATTAGCAACTAAAAATACTGATTATTTTGAATATTTCATAGCATGTAAGAGTACATCTACTAAAATTTCATAATTTTTTCAATTATATTCTTACAATAAAATCATACATCTTACAAATTTTACAATCTTACATAATCAAATCAATAAAATTTGAGAATTCTATAATAAAGATATGCAGAAAGTGTGATGGAAGGAATGAGTAGGAGTCTCAAACTTGGCTTAAAAATGTCAGGAAAGGGGTGCCTGAGTGGCTCAGTCGTTAAGCGTCTGCCTTCGGCTCAGGTCAGGATCCCAGAGCCCTAGGATGGAGCCCCACATCGGGCTCCCTGTTCAGCAGGAAGCCTGCTTCTCCCTCTCCCACTCCCCCTGCTTGTTTCCTCTCTCACTGTCTCTCTGTCAAATAAATAAATAAAATCTTTTTAAAAAAAATGTCAGGAAGGGCTTTACATGATGCTTAAACAATACTTGGAGGATTAGTAGTAGACTGGCTTGACTAGTGAAAAATGAATGTTTATGGAAGAAAAGAACAGCTTTCTTTTGGAAGTATGGGGTGATATGGCTAGTTTAGGAAATGGAAAAATTGAATAGGCTTGAGTAAAGCAAAATAAACACCAGGTCTTTTTTTTTTTTTTCAAGTCAAGGCTCTTTGCAATTTATGGTACAATACCCAATATTCTATTTAGCTTTTTCGTATTTATAGCAAAAATGTTCCCATCTCCTGTCACTCATCTTAAACAAATGTACATCACTGAGATAACAAAGGAGAATGAGAAAAGGTAAATGCATATCAAACTCCACTCCTAGAACAAAAGTTAAACAGGAAAAAAACTAACTCATTGAGAGTAATTTCTGTAGTATAAAAGAGTTCCTACAAAACAATGAAAAAAAAAAGCCTATAATAAAGAATGGGCAAAAACCAGGAAATGGTAATACAGATGAAGGAAAATTCAAATTACTGGGTTTTTTTTTTAAGATTTTATTTATTTTAGAGAGACAGCAAACATGAGCCAGGGTTGGGGGGGAGCACAGGGAGAGCGACAGAGGGAAAGAATCTCAAGCCAACTCTGCTGAGTGCAGAGTCCAACAGGGGGCTCAGTCTCAGGATACTGAGATCACAATCTGAGCCAAAATCAAGAGTCAGATGCTTAACCAACTGAGCCACCTAGGCGCCCCTCAAATTACTCTTAAATAAATAAAAGATGGCTACAAAATCTTGACATTCCTCCCATCAACAGGTAAATTTTTTATCTCTTCCCCTTGAATCTGAGCAAGTTCTTCTCACTGCTCAGACAGATCTAATACAGCAGACATGACACTTTTGCTTATTTCCAGGCCTTAAGAGTCTGGCAGCTTCCACCTCTTATCATTCAGAACATTAGTCATGGAACCCAGATGTGAAAAGCCCAAGCCACTTGGAAAGGCCATTTGTAGGTGTTCCTTCCATTCCACTGAAGCAGCTGAATCATAAGCCAATAGCCAGCATCAACTGTCAGCCATGTAAGTAAGCCATGTGGCTATCCAGTCAAGACTTTAAATGACTCCCATCCTAGATGCTACCTGACTGCAGCCACATTACTGAACTTAGAAAAAGGCCACCTGAGCTCAGTCAACCCACAGAGCCATGAAAAAGAGTAAGAAGCTATTTTTTTAAGTCAAAGTTTTCAAGTATTTTTTATGAGGTAATAATAAAAAACAGAGGTTAAAAGAAGTTATTCAGCAGAGGGAAGATAATATCAAACAGAAACATGGATTTATACAAAGAAATTAAGAGCACTGGAAATGGAGTAAATAAAGGTGAAATAAAACACATTCTTTTATTTCTTAAGTTATTTTAAAAGATAACATGTGAAAGCAAAAATAACAGCAATGCATTATGTATTTATAGTACAAGCTACAGTAAAATTATTCCCATAATAGAACATGAATGGGAGGGAAGAGTCTACAAAAAAAACAGATCTAATAAGTGAATTTAACAAGATTGATATACAAAAACCAATACTATTTATGTATCCTACCAGTCAGCATGTGGAATTTGAAATTTACAAAAAATACCATTTATAATAGTATCAAAAAATATGAAATGCTTATAAATTTGACAAAAGATGTTCAGGACCCCTATGCTAGAAAATACAAAAAAATGGAAAGATATGCTGTGTTCACGAATCAGAAGACTCAATATTGTTAAGATGTTAATTCTTCTCAAATTAATCTTTAGACTCAATCAAAATTCCAGTAGACTTTTTTGTAGAAATTGACAAGCTCATTTAAAACTTATATGGAAATGCAAAAGACCTAGACAACTGAGACAAATTTGAAAAAGACTAAAGTTAGTGAACTTTCACTATCTTATATCAAGACTTATCATAAAGCTACAGCAGTCTGTAAAATGTGATATTGACAAAAAGATGGACATACAGGAGTACCTATGTAGTGTGGTGAATATAGTTAACAACACTGTATTGTATACCTGAAAGTTGCTAAGAAAATAAATCTTAAATGTTCTCCCTGTAACAACAATTGGTTAATTATGTGAAATGAAGAATATTTTAACTAAATTCATTGTGGTAAACATTTTGCAACATATAAGTGTATCAAATCATCACACATCATATCTTAAACTTAGTTACATGTCAATTTTATCTCAATAAAGATGGGGGAAAAAGACATATAAATCAATAAAGCATAATAGAGTTTAGAAATAAACTCACACATGTATACTGATTTTCAATACTCTCACAATTCAATGAACCAAACAACCCAAAATCAAACAACCCAAACAAGGCAATCAACCCAAATATCAAATATATGCAAAATATTTGAACAGACACTTCACAAAAAAAAAAAAGAAAAATACAACTGGAACATAAGCTCATAAGATGCTCAATCTCATTAATCAGTAAGAAAATGCAAATTTAAAATACAATTAGATACTAAAATGGCTAAAAATTGGTGGGCTATGAAGCTATTGGAACTGGCAAATACTACTGGTAGGAATATAAGATAGCCCATCACTTTGAAAAACATTTTGGCAGTTTCTTATAAGTTAAACAAACTCCTCATAAAACCCATCAATTCCATTCCTGTGTATTGGGTGTATGTCCACACACAAACTTGAACACAATCATCCAGAGCAGCATTACTCATTATATCCAATATGTATATTTCATTTACATGACATTCTAGAATAGTCAAAACTAATTTACAGTTAAAGAAAGCAGATCAGTGGATGCCTGGAGCAGGAGGGAGCATTAGGGGTTACTGGAAGCACAAATGATGAATGACTGACTGCAAAGAGATATAAGGGCACTTTGGGGGAAGATAAAAATGTTCTATATCTTCATTGTGGGGTTGGTTATGTAGGGTATATATATTTGTCAAAACTCATTGAACAAATGGGTTCTTTTCACTGTAAATTATACCTTAATAAAGTTGGCTTAAAAATATATATAGTTAGTAAAAAGTATCCAGCATGTATGTGGCACCTCTGACATAGGTTCTGGTAGCTTTTGCATTATAACTGAAGCAGCAGACAAAATTTTAAGTTTAGGAGTAAATTTAATTATATGATTTGGTTTTCCTCTATAAAATCTGCAATGTTAATATACTTTTTTACATATCAAGTTTTTTGAAGACGGTCAATGTTTCCAAAGAGAGTTATAAACATTACTATTGTATTAAGGGGGCATGCTAGCTGATAGAATAAAACAAAACATTACAATGACTTATTAAAAATATAAAGCAAGAGTAATTAAGATATCATGGTACTGACACAGATATGCAATTAGATCAATGGAACAGATTAGAGCCCAAAGACCTTATGTATATGAAAACTTATTATACAATAAAGATGTCATAAATCTTTATGGAAATAATATGTTATTCAATGAATTATACTTGAGAATTGGTCATCTACATTAAAAAAATTAGATTTCGATCTCATATCTTAAAAAAAAATCAATTTCAGGTAGACTATACCTGAACATGTATGTAGGAAAATATCCTTTGATGTTAACAATGGGAAGACTTCACAAACAATGACATAAAAAGTGAAATCATAACGAAAAACACTGATAATGACTACATTAAGATTTAAAACTTCTGAACAAAAACACCACAAAAAAGAAACAATTCTCTCATAAACCATATTCCCAGGAAAGAAAATATTTGCTCTGCATAAAAGAAAAATAATTAAAATCCAAAATACAGTTTAAAGGCATATAAACCAAAAAGAAAAAGACAACCCAAGAAAAACGGGCAAATGATATGAATTGGCAATTCAGACAAAGAGAAAATCCAAATGGCCAACTTAAACATGAAAAGATGCCCCACTTCACAAATAATAGAAAATTAAAAATTAAAACCAACAAAAAGATGTTTCTCAGGGGTGCCTGGGTGTCTCAGTCAGTTAAGTGTTTGCCTTCAGCTCAGGTCATGATCTCAGGGTCCTGGGATCGAGCCCCATGTGGAGCTCCCTGCTCAGCAGGGAAACTGCTTCTCCCTCTGCCCCTCCCCCCCACTCATGTTCGCTCGCTCTCTCAAATAAATAAATAAAAATCTTAAAAAAAAAACCACATGAGTTCTTATCCACTAAACAAGACAAAATCTTGAAGTCTGACAATAACAAGGCAAGGATGTAGAAAAATCAGACCTCTCCTTCATTGCTCATACAAATCACTTTGCAGAGTAATTTAGCAGTAAATAATAACATTGAAGATTACCTGTTAACATAGTACTTCTACTTCAGTTTTATAATGCAGAGAACCTCTCAAACATGTATAAAATATAACATATGGATGGATGTGCATAGCATTTATTATAAAACAGAAACAAGTGCCAAGCCCACCAATAGAAAATGGAACAAAAAATATGGCATATTAATATATATAAAGATTTTTTGTATCAGCACATATAGAACAGCTTTATTCATTTTTAAAGTTGCCTAATATTCTATTTATTATGAATATATTTATGCTTGTGCATACATAATCCATTTCTGGAAGGATCTAGGTGAGAAACTGGTACAATGGTTAGTTTTGATCAGAGGAAGTTGGTGACTTGGGGATAGAGATTGCAGGGAAATTTTTCACTAAATGCCATTTTATATGTCTTCAATTTTCAATTTTGATGATTTTACTTAGTCAAAAAATTATGTTAGAAATTTTAAAATATAAACCTAAATGCAGAAAGAATGGCAAAAACACATGTGGGTATAATACTATTTATATAAAATTATAAAACAGTTGAAACAATTCTATTTGTTGTAGCAAAAGTACTAAAACATTCATGGAAACAACAACAATTTGAAAATAATTGGAGGAGGGTGAGAAGAAAATGGGATGGCGGAGGGGCACAGTCCCTCCAGGAAAACTGTTGCATGTATGGAACGAGCACTTACTACATGCCAGACACAGTGCTAAGACCTTGGTAGCATTAGCTCACTGCTGCCTCCTCCTCACACTTACCTGTGAGAAAGACAGCTATTAGCCCCATTTTCAGGTAAGGAAACTGAGGCTTTGAGAAGTGAAAGAAATCACTCACGTTAAGGTCACAGGGCTGGGAAATGGCAGGGCTGGGGCTCAAGCTCATCTTCCTATCAGAACCTTGGCATGTGGCTATGTGCCCCTCAGGCCAGCCACCACCTCTCTGGGCCCATCTCTGGGACAAGCCTTACTGCACACATTTAATGCAATACTTGGGGATGGCGGGAAATAGAATTCCACTGCACAATGAACACTATTCTCATATACCTACATACGGGTGAGAAGAGGAGGGTGAGGAGAAGATGGGTTAGTGGAGGGGTAAGTAGGGGTTTTGAAATATGTGTTAGGTTTCTTCTTTAACATTTTTAGGTGGGGGAGGGGCAGAAGGAAAGGAAGAGAGAGAATCTTATCTCACAACCCTGAGATCATAACCTGAGCCAAAACCAAGAGTTGGATGCTTAACCAACTGAGCCACCCAGGTACCCCTCTTTAACATTTTCTAAAACAAATATAGCAAAATGTTTAGATTTGAAAATGCTGGGCAACAGATATAATTTCCTTTAATATATTATTGAAATATAACTTTTTAAAAAGTATATAAAGTACCTAGCATGGTACCTGGCACAGCACCATCTAACAAATGTTACTTTCCAGTCTGCAATGCTTCACTTTATTATAATTTCTAGGACTTACTCTGCTAACTCCACTTTGTAAGCACTGAGTGTTGCATGAATATTCATTTTGAAAGTTGAAAGGGAATACTGCTCCTGTTAGAAGGGAAAAAAAAGAAAAATACTTTAAATACCCATTACTTCAATAAATGATATACAACCACCCAAAAACCTTAAGTATGCAGGATATTCTAGGTACTGTTTTAAATTGTTTTCTGATAATTCATTTACTTAACAAATATTTATTAAACACTATGAAATGTAAGCCACTGTGTTAGGGGACGGGTTGTAAGTGTGAAAAGAGTTCAGAGATAAAAGAGTTCATGGTCTATTTTAAAAGACAAGCTCATAAACAATTACTATAATAAAAACAGGTTATATGAGGGCTACAAAGAAGATACTAGGGGAGAGCAGACTGGGCTTTGTGATATAGAGGAAAGCTTCACAAAAGGAAATGATTCTGGGGGGCCTGGGTGGCTCAGCTGGTTCAGTGTCCAGCTCTTGGTTTTGGCTCAGGTGACAATCTCATGGGTCGTGAGATCGAGCCCTGCATTGGTCTCCACGATCAGTGCAGAATCTACTTGAGATTCTCTCCCTCTGCCCCTCCACCCTGCTCAAGCCCAGCTCAAGCTTGGTCTTTCTCTAACTCTTGCTCTCAAATAAATAAATAAATAAGTCTTTAAAAAAAAAAAAAGTAAATAATTCTATCTGGGTCTTGAAGAAAAGTAGAATTCTCTGGGGATGTGAGCTAGCCAGGGAGTACAGAAGTATATTGAAAAAGGCCAAAATTAATTTCTGATTTACTAAGCTTTTCTACCTAATAAAACTACTTATCTCTGGATCTTAAGGGGATATAATTAAATGAGAGATGGGCCCACTACCTTTAACCCCTATAACAGACTTGGAAGGAAAGGATCAATGAAAAACTGAATCTGTACAGATAAGGGAGTGAGGGGTGCTGTAAAAAGGCTGGTCACAGAAAGGAGCTGCTGCCAATGGCTATATACCCTTCCCTTTAGGAGAAAATCTGAGACCTGACCCAAAACTACTGCTTCTTTAGCATACCAGAAGGAGATGGCATCAACACTGCTAAAGCTATGGTCCAGAAGATCCCTAATTCCATTTGTCTGTCTTAAGTCACAGCCATCTTCAGAGGAAACATGACCAAAGTAGAGACAATCTTCCTTGTAAGAACCAAGGATGGGAGAACAAATAGAAGACTGAGGAACTGGTGCCATTTCTATCTTTTCTGCTTCATCGCTGCACCCAATAAAAAGAGCTATTTTTTTCCCCTTTTCTAATCAGTTAGTTGAACACATGGACTAAAGAGTATTTTAATAGGATGGTGACATATATTTATATATTAATATTTAGGAGATATATACATTAATATTTAGGAGATATATATACACATATACATATAAACCTAAGTTAAAATACAAAAGCCATTCTGGCAACAATGAAAAAAATAAAAGGTTAATAATCCAATTAAGGAAAAAGTATTCCAAAAATTTGTCCAAAATACTAGTTTTATAGGCAAAAGAAAAAATCTTTAATTTTAGAAATTTTTGTTTAAATTTCCTGAAAAATGAGACTGTATGTCCTAGCACTGCCCTAATCTGTAACTGTTGTTTTGTTTGTATTCATTCATTTATTCATTCATTTATATGCTGTTAGGAATTTTTTTAAAAGGCTAATTCTCTCTTCAGCATGATTGCTCTGCAGTGATCATAATCACAGGGCACAATTTGTATTGAGAGTATCATTCTAAGCAGAAGCCAGTTAACCATGAAAATGAGACATGAAAAAAAATACAAAAAGTTGTTCTCAGGCAAGAGCCATTCTTCCTACCTTTGTTAGTCTGGTTCACTATGGATTCACAGACTATTAAGAGTCTTTTTCTTCGATTTTTAAATTCTTCAAACAAACAAGATTAGTTTTCATTATTCCTTAACCCACCATAAACAATTACTTCATATATTATTTAGCCTTTCACATACTACTTAGCTATTAAACAATTAATATTTAAAGATATATACCCTAGATTACTCACCAGGGGGAGAAGTCAGATGACGAACAGGTCTTGCTGGTTGAAGCGGTTTACCAATCAATTTTTTGGTTTCCATTATCACAAAGACCTTGAGGTTCCATACTTTAGGAAGGAAAAATGTATCTTATCTTTTCAACAAGATAATTAAGATGCTTTTATATACATACATATATACACACACACACACAAAATTCATTTGAAGATAATCTATTTTTATAAGTTAAGGTGTAAACCTTAGACCCCTTTATACCATCCGTCACAGCGGAACATTCCCTTTTTTGAAACATTTTCCTCCCATAACTTCCCTGACTTTTCTTTTAGTTTGTTTCCTATTTCTTTGACTACCTCTTCTAACTTCCTTGGCTTATTCTTTTCTCCAATTAAATTTAGGAATTCTTCCAAATTTGGCTTTGATCCTCTTTCCTGACCTCAACTATTCTGATGATTTCAACTACCTATCTACATGATAAATATACCCTAATTTACACATTTAGCATCTACCTCTCTTTTAAATTCTATTTTTTAAGATATTTCTATTTACATTTTATCAGACACCTCAAATTCAAGATATCCAAAATCAAATTCATTACTTTGACTCCAAAGATGTTCCTCCTCTGGTATTCCTTAAAGTCTTCAACTGCCCCAGATCACCTTTGGTTAAATAAGATCTAAATAAGAGCCTCCATACCATAATTAGTCTCTAATTCCTGTCCATTCTACTTCCAAAGTACTTCTCAAATTTATTTCCTTCTTTCCCACCACTACTCTTTTAGTTCCACAGTAGCACTGAATTCATCTCCCTGATCACTCAGTCTGATTTAAATACTCCCTTCTCTCCTTATGTTCATGGGACACAGTGAATATGCCTACATCATGGCATTAGGGAACATCGTACTATACTATAATGACTGATTTGTCTTTTATACTTACAAAAGTGAGGAGAGCAAATTCTTTAAGTGAGGAACAATATTTTCATTCACACTCTTTCCCTGGCAACTAACACAGTACCTGGACTGGATCCAAAGTAGGTATAACACAAGCATTTGCTGAACAAATGGGTGAATATAACCTCTTTCTCTCCAAACTATGATCGCTTTACACACACACCTGCTCTAAAAACTTCAATTTCTCCTGAAGGAATAATCCTCCTGGATTATTCAGAATAGAAATAGGAGCCAACATCCAAGTGTCATGCAGAGTAAACCATTTACCTAAGTTACATTATTTAAAATTCAGAATAACTCTATCAATTAGGCACAATTAAAAGTTAGAGGTCGGGTCTCAGGTTGGCCTACATGGGTTCATATTATGGTTCCAGCACCTAGTTATATAACTATGGAAAACAACAGCCTCTGTATCCTAGGTTTGATGTGAAGACTAAATAAGATATATGTATATGCCTGGTACATAGTAAGAGCTTAATAATGTTAGCTTTATTATTTTTTTATAATCCTAATTTTACAGATAAGGCTTGGAGGAATCAGGTAACTTGCCCAAGGTCCTGAATCAAGGAAGTGATGGGATGCCCATGTCCATGCTTCTGGCCAGTAAGAATCAAGAATCTTGCCCAACCTTTTTCCTACCCCACACCCGGGCAGAACTGAACAGGTTCTGGTTAAGTACCCTTATGTGCTCACAAAACACCCCTGTGTCTATCCTCTTCCAATATGGTACTTACTGCACTAGTTGCAATTACCTATCATCTGACCATTAAATTATAGTTCTCTCACACAGGTATATTTCCCGTGTCTAGCACAGTGCCTAGAACACTGTGGGTGTTTAATTAACAGATTGAATTCATAAATATTATTTTGTTTCACCATATATTTATACGTTCGGGAGTTCTTTCACTCTCCCTGCTGCTCTTCTCCCAAAACGCTATTCATCTTTCAAGACCAAAGTCAAGTTCCTGTTACTTCCTTGGAAAAAAAGATCCTCATGTCCAACAGTAATGGAAAATAAAGTAGTTCACCTGAAGCTTTCTAGTTCCTAACACATAGTTGACAGTAAAATAATAATAGTAACTTATTTTTCTTTCTTCTTCCACTAGCCCCTACTGTATTTTATTAATTATTCTAAGATGTATCACAGTAAATCCATTACATGCTTGTTTGATTAGACTTGGTTAATTGAGGCTAAAAAAACTAGATCTTACTTATCTTTGTGTCCTAGTACCTACAACATAGTTTTACTAAATAAATCTATAAATTTAAATACCTCTTAAATATAACTAAAGCCTTCTGATGCCTGAATAGGACACAGATTTCCAAATTATAGTGCCTATTAAAACAAAGCCTAAAGTAAAATTCTGACTTTGTACCTGCTCATCCAGCAGTTGTAACCATATGATTTTAAGCAGATCATTACCCTAAATGACTGTTTCCCAAAGTAAAGAATAGGGTTAATAACGCTTTTAGCTCCAAAGACATGCTTTCATCGATTTAAAAAATGCCTCTGGACATAATTCAAATGTTAAAATCATAAATTTATAAACAACCTCTCAAAGTTAGCACTGATAACTAAGCACAAAATAGTTACTTTTTCTTAAAGTTTGGAGATAAGCCAGCCAGTTAATTAATTAATTAGTTAATTAATACCTATCGAACTTTTGTAATGTGTCTCTTAACTGGTATTTCAACATGGCTATTAACAACCTTCTAAAAAAAACTAATGCGGTCTGTACTTGTTGGCAATACAACTTTGATATAATAAGAAACAAAAAAGTGATAAGCATAGGTAGCAAAAAAAAATACTTCAAATATTGAATATTTTCTATGCAGAAGGAAACATTTTAAATAAGGACCAAAAAGCAATCTAATATTGTGTTATTTAATGTTTATCCTAGACATAATTAGAACCCTAATACTAGTATGTAGTAACTTTCCATCCTGTTTCTCCTATGAAACTAATGAATCAGACTACAATAGAGTACTTTGGCACACACTTTCTTGTTTTTCATTGCTCAGCTGAAATTGAGTTGATAGGTTGTAAAGTCCTTTCCAGTTGCTGAGCAGTGCAAATCCACAGTATTTAAACTAGGGATTTTCAAGAGTTGGGGAGTTACAGAACTATTATATGGTTTTGCAACACAAGTACATAAACAAAAAATAAAAGATCTTTTAATATCACCCACCCTTTCAATTTATAGTAGGAAAACTAAGCAAGGGGTCCAGATATATAAATTCACATCAGTCAAGGAAATGAGAAAAGATAATGCCAGATAGTATTCTATTTAATATTTTTTAAGTAAACTATACCTGCACAGAGATACTGATATTATAGGGAATAAGTTTGGGATGCACAGTATACAAAAGCATCATGTTATGTTATTGTTAACATCATGTTAACGTTAGTGTTTTAACGGAAAAGGCAAGTATTTATAGTAATTATCACTGTAAAACTGATCCACAGGATCATAATCTATGAAGGACAGGACTCCACAAACCAAAGCCTAATTCTCAGTTTAGGTAAAAATAATAAAGACTTAACTGAACTAACAAAATCATTATATAAAATAACTTTAATCTTAAACTCTAAAACCTGCCTCACTCACCCAATGTAGAGCTCCAAATTTTCCTTTGAAGCTACTAGTACTACCTAGGGTAAGCATTTATGGTATCAACTGTTACAAAGGACAACACTTGCCAAAGAAAAAGAATCCTACTAACGACAATGGATAACAAGTAGTGGGCCAATCATGGAGTTGTCTTTTAAACTATGAATATACAGCCTTTAAAATATTTTTTAAAGAACATTTTGATCCAATGTCTCAAAAATTTCATTCTATTAACACATGCTGAGAAACAGCTACTGAATAAAGTTTTTTTCCAAGTTTACACGTTATTTAAAAAATCATCTTAAAAGGCCAACTGCTATGAATAGAATATTGGTCCACATGTCAGGAAGCTTTAGTTGCTATTCTACATCTAGCAATACTTAACTATATCTTAGGTTCCTTTTCTGTTTAAAAAAAATCAAACTAAATATGAATCCTAAAGATCAACCAATTCTGAAATTATAAATTAGCCTAGAATTTTCTAAAATACAGTACAATGGGATAATAAGCACAGATACTGACCAATTGGGACATAATCTTACTATGCAACATATACTATTCTTTTTTAATTCAAACTCCATTTTTTGAGGCCCTATTACATGCTAAATTCTTTATTTAGCATAGAAGAAAACCATTATTAGTAACCTTATAGATGTGAAACCTAATACTCAGAAAAATGAGATTCTCAAGTTCACATAGTATATATTTGGTAAAAATGAGGATTTAACTATAAAGTCCATGCCCTTGTCTCTAAACTTGCATGTTTGCTAAGAGACATCTGGTATTCCATGTGGACATTGCTTACTGGATTTTTTTTAATAAATTATGAGAA
This sequence comes from Eumetopias jubatus, assembly GCF_037043125.1. Lineage (NCBI taxonomy): Eukaryota > Metazoa > Chordata > Mammalia > Carnivora > Otariidae > Eumetopias > Eumetopias jubatus. The sequence goes on along the minus strand of NW_028274810.1, from coordinate 152,106,004 downwards.
GGGACATTTATATATAAAGACTTGCTAAATAAATTGGTAGTTACTAATAATTTCCATTTCCTCAACTTATCACTTTTCTAGAATACTAAATAAATTATAAGATTACTACGCTTTCCTCATTCTGTAGACACGGTACAGTGCCTTAGTTATCATGGGTCACAACATAAGAAACATACATACCATGTACTGTATTTAGAAGCCAAATACTGTACTTAAAATTTCCAACTTAAATTCTACATTTCTTTAGAAAGTGCTGATGGTTTTGCTGCAATTAAAAAATAAGATCAGGGGGGCGCCTGGGTGGCTCAGTCGGCTAAGCGGCTGCCTTCGGCTCAGGTCATGATCCCAGGGTCCTGGGATTGAGCCCCGCATCGGGCTCCCTGCTCAGTGGAGAATCCGCTTCTCCCTCTCCCTCTGCCTGCCTCTCTACTTGTGCTCTCTCTCTCTCTCTGTCAAATAAATAAATAAAATCTTTGAAAAAAAAATAAGATCAGGGGCATCTGGGGCGCCTGGGTGGCTCAGTTGGTTAAGCGACTGCCTTTGGCTCAGGTCATGATCCTGGAGTCCTGGGATCGAGTCCCACATCGGACTCCCTGCTCAGCGGGGAGTCTGCTTCTCCCTCTGACCCTCCCCCCCTCATGCTCTCTCTCTCTCATTCTCTCTCTCAAGTAAATAAATAAAATCTTAAAAAAAAAAAAAGATCAGGGGCAACTGGGTGGCTCAGCTGGTTAAGCGTCTGACTCTTGATTTCGGCTCAGGTCAGGATCTCAGGATCCTGGGATCAGCCCTGCGACAGGCTCTGCACGCAGTGGGGAGTCTGCTGGAAATTTTCTCCCTCTCTCTCTGCCCCTCCCCACCACACACACAGGCACGCATGCTCGCTCGCTCTCAAATAAATGTTTAAAAAAAGTATGAAAGGACAAAAAAATAGTTTTATTAGAACACACAAAAAAGGACCATATAGATGTTTATATACACATATATCTATAGATGTATATATGCACATATATCTATATGTATACACACAAAGGTACATTGGAATATTAAGCCATAAAAGAATGAAATCCTGCCACTTGGAACATGGATGGATCTAGAGTATAATGTTAAAGCCAAATAAGCCAGTCAGAGAAAGACAAATTTCACTGTGTGGAATTTAAGAAACAAAGGAACAAAGGGGAAAAAAAAAGACTCTTAACTATAGAGAACAAACAGATGGGTACCAGAAGAGAGGTGAGTGAAGGGGATGAGAGAAATAGGTGAAGGGGATTAAGAGCACACTTATCTTGATGAGCAATGAGTACTATATGGAATTGCTGACTCACTATATTACACACCTGAAACTAATATAACACTGTGTTAACTACACTGGAATTAAAATAAAAATAAGATCATATAAAATTAAATAATCTGAGAAGTGAAAAGACCATGTTTTCATCTACCCCATATATATTTCCTATATGATAATCAGATAGGATTTAATCTCAATTTTCAACTTCAAAATATTATACAAAATTAGGATTCCTTGAAACCACATGCTGCTCGCAAGTAAACAGCACAAACTGATAAACTGATAGATGAAAAGTAATATAAAGGAAATACAGGTGAGTAAGAGATAAACCAATTATGACTTAGGTGATAAAAGATATTTTATATTCCACAAATCAGGCTGCCACATTCAGGAAAAATTTAAACTATCAAAAAGTTGTAAGAGGAGTGTTCCATATTTTCCATTTCATGCCTTCTCTTTACAACGGATAAAAAAAAATTGTTTTTCTCCGTGATGTATCTTTCAGTAGAAACAAAATTTAACACTTAAGTTGGATAAAACTGTCTAGATAATGGGTGCCTGTGGATATGTAACTTTGCCTAAATTATCAGCAATTAAAACCTTTTGACACAAATATTGAATAATTATATTGTAAACCTGAAACTGTTATATGTCAATTACATCTCAGTTTTTTTAATGGCATATCTTTACATATAAATTATGTGGTATATCTTCATATACTTTCATGAACCATTTGATTTTCTTCTGTGAATTAACCATATATGGTTTCTTGGCACTTTTTTTTCCTGCTGGGTTTTCTTTTCTGTTGAATATAATTTCATCCAATTATTAATTTGCTGTTTATTAATAAAAAACAACTACAATAATGTCAAAGAAAAAAAATTTGCCCAAAATTAGTAGTGACGGTGCCAGGGTATGGGGGACAAAACGTCTTCAAACCATGCCACCACAAAGGACCAGGTCCTGGGACAGAGGGCGCTATGTACTTACTTTTTATCTGGCGTTTCTGTTTTTTGTTTTAATATGCCCTCAGCAGTGTAACTCTCCCTCAGCCACTTGCCCCTCGCCGGGTGTTCCCACACCAGTCACTACCCTATCCTCTCGACGTGCTCGCTCCCTCACACTCTACAACCCACCATGGAGACCCTATGGGGCCCCTGCCTGATTTGTGCCGTCCGACGCCAGAGCCCCCCCTCCCTCATAACTTTCCCGGTGTCCGACCTCAGAGACGGCGCCCACCGCCTCCTCACACCCGGGCCCGACTTCTGCCCCTCCCCCCAGTTCGGCTCATCCTCCTCAGCCACCTACCGCCTCAAGATCGGGGAGGATTTCGGGGCAGCAGCGTCGCCGCGCTCAGCCCAAACGCGGCGACCCAGCGCCCCGCTGCCCGTCGGGGAACGGCTCCCGCCGCGCGTCCGCTCGAGGCCGGGGGCGGCGGGGGGGACGGGGCGGGGGCGGGGTGGGGCGGGGCGAGGGCGGGGCCGACGGCGGCTACCAGGGGCGCGAGGCGGGCGCGGGGCCTCGGGTGACTGGCTTCGAGCGCGGCCTCAGGCCCGCGGGGCCAGAACCGTTAAGCCGGTCGCGCGCGCGCTTCCCAGGGCGTAGTGGGCGTGCGGGACCGGCGTGGGTTTTCTGGCCCCCGCGCGGCGTGCGGAGGAGACCGGGGGTGGCCTCTCCAAGGTGCTGGCAGGCTCGCGCCGTACTGGGCGCGCCCGCATGAACAGCCTTCGGGACCCCAGTCGGCGGCCCTGCTTGCCCGAGAGGGGGAGGGCGAGCGGCGGGCTCCAGGCAGCGACTGTGAGCGAGGCCGCCTCTGTGAGCCAGGCTGCCGGTGTGCTGACGACTGACTGCCTCCCGTGTCAGAGCTGCCGGCCGGCTCCGACGGCGCGGGCGGCTTTTCCCGCCGCCGAGGAGCCCCGGTCGGTGCTAGGATTCCAGCTGTCAGAAACGGTTACCAGGCAGGAATACTTTATCTCAGACTGCTGTCCCCAAAGACCAAGACTAGTTGAAGCAACACCATCCGAATCCTTTATTTTCAGTCTTCACCTTTTTTCTTCCATTCACACTTTTTCTGTTCTTGGAGTGTCCCGTGTGGGTGCCAGCAGTAGGCTGCGGGGACATGGGGGCGCTACCCGGGAGAACAGCAGAGTCCTGCCATCACAGGACTCACCCGCTGGGCGCCTGGGCTAGCTGACGGTTCTGTGCGCCGTGCTCCGGACTGTGATGGAGGAACAGATTCAGGTTGGGAGCACAGTACAAGGGATGCCTAACCCGACCCTTGGGCCTGGGATGTCCGAGTCGTTTTCAGAGCAGTGCCCGGCTGGTGTGTTGCATTTGGCGGAGGGTGGGGTGTGGAAAAGGGAGGAAAGGAAGTGCAAAAGGAAAAGATAACTTGTCTAGTATGGAGTAGCTGGAGTTAGGGAAACGTTAGTGGGGAAATGAAACAGGAGAAGTGGACATGAGTTAGGTCTTAAATTTCTCATAGTTTGTCTTTTTGAATATTTGAAAGATCATTCTCACAGCAGTATGGAGGGCAGGGAGGTAGAGCAATATGAAACAGGCTACAAGACGGCTTCCTTGGCGGCATTTGCTGTAACTCCAGGAAGAAATTATGTCAGACAAGGAGTGAAGATCTGAGAGATGTTGCTGAAGTGAAATCAACAGAGTTTAGTGACAGAATGGCTGGAAGGGGTGACTGAGAAGAATCTAGGTGACTCTTAAGTTTCTGACTTGGGCAAACAAGTGAATAGGTGGTAGTAACATAAGGTAGGGAATGCAAAAGGCAGAACAGATTTGGGGAGGGAAATGATGAATTCAGAGTGGGACCTGTATCAGCTATTTTATAAATTCAGAAAATATATACCCATACATATATAGGCCTACACACATACACACCATATGTCATAGGCATATAATGGACAAAATACAATATTAGGAAAGGGATGCTGATTGAGAAAAATGTATGCATTCTGGAAAGAAGTATTTAGAGAACTCAAGACAGGTAACCTCCAAAGGATGCTGTTTAAAGGCAAAGAAAGCTTGTCTAGAATGGGGTAACTAAAGAAGGAACGCCTCTCTGAAAAGGGATCATCTAAGTACACCTTGAAGCTCATGAAAAATAGGGAAAAAAGTGTCTAGGTAAGCAGAAGAGATCTTAATGCCCTGGAGCAAGAAAAACAAAGTTTGGCAAAATTCAGAAACTGATGTGAGATCAGTATGGCTAGGCAAGAGAAAGAGTATTAAAGATGAGTATGGAGAGATGGGAAAAGCCAAAATCATACAAGGTTTTGTAGGCTCCAGTAGGGAGGTTGAATTTTACTATAAGACTAATGGGACAGTGGGGCAGTAACATGATAGGATTTACCGTTTTAAAAGGTGTGGTTTCAGAATTACTTTCATACATAGTTAAGTTATTGCTATTTAGATGTAGAAATGGCTTCCAGGAACACTCCTACCCCCACTGAGACAACTCATCTGGCATGTCCTATGGCATGAAGCACCAGAAGTCTGTGGACAATGGAGTCAATAAATCCTTCCAATCCCCAGATGTAGAAAACCTACACTTGTCAGTTCTCATCAATCTTGTCAAAATAGAAGTTTTCTTCTTCAAGATAATATTTAACAATATAACATATACAATTATATATACATTATACAATAAAATTATTTTGTATATATTACTATATGAAATGAACAGAAATTATTGTGACAAAAAATTTTTAATTTGAAGAAAAAAAATTTTAGACCAAACCAAAATCAGTAATCCATTGAGAGGAAGTAAATTTTAAATAGAAGTTATAAAGTCCAAAATTTTTTAGTAATCAATTGAAGAAGAATGAATCCTATAAATACATTGAAACTTTGGAAAATTTCTTGTTGCCTTGGCAAGAGATAGTGGCATCTACAAGGATAATCTAGATCTCATAATACACTTCAACAACAGTTTGACAAGTTAGCAAGTACTTTCAAGAATATTTAAGGTTAATCACACTGATCAAGAAAAACTTAAAATGCTCTAAAATCATTGAGTTCACATAAGAAACTCAACAGGTTTCCCCAAACTTAGCAATACCATAAACTGACATGACTAGAGTTTTTATTGAAATTAACCTTTCTAAATTTTCAATAATAAAAAATTTTTATTAACTATGCTGGAGAAAATACCAAACTATTTACTCTCACAAAGGAAATGCATTACAAAATTGTCAAATGAAGAGGCAATCAAAATGCATAAAAGTAAAAATACAGGGAAAAATAGGGATGGTTCAGGTATTTAATTAAAATACTTTTATGGATTTTTTTAATAGCTGGTACTCGTCAGCTTTTTAAAATTTGTAACTGGATGCCATTATATTGCTTCTAAGTAAATATTTACTTTGGTTTAAAAAAGATTTGGAGAATGGATTGAGGAAAAGCAAGAGTGGAAATAGGAATCCCAACTAGAAGGATAATTCACAGTTAAATGAGTCTTTTATTAATTGTAAGTAGAGGTTTTTGTTACCATTATATTTTCATATCTTATCTGACTTGACCTTCACAGTACCTTCCTTTTAGTTAATAAAACCCTATATGAGCACACGTAACACACACAAACTGATTACCTGCTCTCATGTGAGGGTGCAGATTCACAAACAGACAATTCTAATTCATTAAGCTAATTGTTCTGATGAAGGCACTCCCATGGCGTGTGTGTGCCTGGGTGGTGCTACTGAAAGCCTGGGGAGTTGGGAAAAGCTGAAGAGACAGCATTATCTAGTGTTTACCAAATGATCTTACTAGCCTCCTGCCAGTAGTCTGCCTCTCATTCACTTATTCCACAAACATTTACAAAGCATTTTATGGAGGATACATACACACAGACGCACACACTCATATAATCATTAGAGCAATTCATTACAAAACCGTAATAGAGACTTGGTTCTATTCAGCTCAGTTCAGAAAAAAAGTTTTGAAGACCTATGCCTCTTAGGTGCCAGGCACTGAGGATACAAAGACACACTGAAATAAGACAGTATGAGGAAAAATCAGCAAGAAAAGAATGATAGTCTTGAGAGTACCGATAAACTAGGGGTGCTGGGTGGCTCAGTCGGTTAAGTGTCCGGCTCAGGTCATGATCTCAGGGTGGTCAGATCAAGCCCCTGGTCTGGGCTCTGGGCTCTGTGGGGAGCCTGCTTGTGGTTCTCTCTCTCTCCCTCTGCCCCTCCTCCTGCTCATGCTGTGTCTCTGAAATAGCGCTTTTTTTAAAATACCTATAAACTAATAAAATAAGGGTAGTAGTTAGAAGTATATACTTGGAACAGAAGTAGTACAAGGAAAGAAGTAATTCTATTGGGGGTGACAGAAAGAAGAGGGATCATGGAAGGGTTCCTAAAGGAGGTTAACGCCTGAGCAGAATTTTCAAGGATAAAAAGGAGTTATATCCCAACTTAGGGATATTCCTGGCAGGGAGAAGGACATGTCCAAAGGCATACAGAAATGAAACAACAGTGAATACAAAAAACACTAGTAATTCAGCACTGCAGAAACACAAATATGAGGCACAGCTTGAGTAAGTGGTTCAGTATTAGGCTACAGATGGATGAGTCTTCAGAGAGACACTGAAGGACTTTAGATATGAAAAGATCATATGTACATTTGGAAAAGAGTCACCTAAGTAACAGTTTAGGATGGACTGAGGAGAGGGACAGGGAGCAGGCAAAGCAAGAACAGCAGCAGAGGAATCAGTTCAGAGACTTCTAAGGTAACCCCGGCAGTGTTGATAACAAGTAAGGTAGGTCTGGACATGAAGAAAGAGAAGTGCATGAACTTGAGAGAATAAAGGAGACCTGATGGACTGTAAAGGGTGTGAGAATGAGAAGTGAAAATGGTGATGCCAGTTATTGATGGCAGCCAGATGGATAGAAATAATGAAAAGATATTGTGAGTTCCCTGAGGAATGACGGACTGGGATGGATCTCGAGTGTAGGCAGAGGGAAGGGACAGAGGTAAGAATAGGTGAAATCATCTGCTATCAGAGGAAGGGGGTCTGCTGTGGAAAGTATGACAAGGGGCTTTAGGATTTTGAAGTTTTCAAATAGCATCTGTGGGAAATTTGCAGAAACTGCTGGAGATAGGTAAACAATGCTGAGGAGCAGCTGAAGGTGAAAATTAAAAATCTGGGGCACCTGGGTATCTGTCAGTTAAGCATCAGTCCTGGCTCATGTCATGTTCTCAGGGTCCTGGGATCCAGCCCCGAGTCAGGCTCCCTGCTCAGCGGGGAGTCTGCTTCTCCCTCTCCCTCTGCCCCTCTCCACTACTCATGCTCTCTCTCTCTCTCTCTCTCCCTCAAATATATAAAATCTTAAAAAAAGAAAATTAAAAATATATAGTGGTATTAATGTGTGTGATTGTGAGATTCGTTGGAAATAGAGGAGACAGACTGGAAGATAATTTAAAAATGAAGTGCTGAAGGTGATACTCATGAATTAGGGGTACAAAGAGAGCGAAGATTTTATAAGGATAGAAGAGGTACAGGTCCAGAGAGTGGATATCTGAGCATAAGAGTTCAGAGATGGAGTGCTTCTAAGTGTGAGCACCCACCATACAGCTAGAGAGTGGAATGGAAGGTCATTAGACTTGACAGAATCAGAACTGAGTCCAAACCAGAGTATTAGTCCATTCACATTGACATTTAAATCAATGGCATATGGTAAGAATGAAAACCAGGTACTGAAGTCTGCATTAATTATGGGGGAGTGAAAGGAGATTTGTAGATGGCAGATGGTAGGTAGAGAGGAACTTTTGAAGGAGTAAAGGAGGTAGGTGTTCAAGAAGCCAGGAAAAAATAAAGCATTGCATAAGCTAAGGAATTCTCTACAAATATCCTAACCTTACTCTTGCTAAGGTTAAAAACTAATGAAAATGTAACACATTTTCTCCATAATTATTTAAATATCCAATATCTTCAGCCAAAGGTATAACTGATGTAGAAATATCAGACACGGCAGCAAGGTTTTTCAGAAAAAAGTGATTTGAACACTGGGAACTCGCAGTAGCTCTACAACCAACCATTAGTACCTATACATATGCATAAGCCACTCAAGGTAAATTTAAAAATTTGTCAAGAACGTGTGTAATCACTTCTATTTAGCAAGTTACCTTAGATGAGCTTAGTTACACTGACAAGACTGAAAAGACTACCTGTGCGGTAGATCAAAGATTCTCACCTGTCAAATTATAAACCATACTCACTTTTTAGACCTGTAGCCTTATCTGATACCTTAGTCTATGGGCCAGTCCCAAAAGAATATAGGCTTTTTATTTTTCTCTTTTGCACATAGTATTCCACCTCAAGTCAAATATATGTATATTTATCCAAACATAAATAATCTTAGCATTAAATTTGTAACTGAGCATGTAAAATGATTTTTAAAATGAAAAACCTTTACAGATCCTTTTTAGCACTTTGTGCTATTTACCATTTTAATATTGCTATCACAAAAAGAATTTACATTAAAATTTGTTGTATGTCAATTTCCTCATATTTAATATGTAATATTCCTAGCAGTCTTAATGATTTTATGGTAACTATAAAAAAGAAAATAAATACATGTAATAATACTTTGTTACATAAAATGCTCTAAAATAAAGCTGGATATAATATCAAATTCATAAAAATATTTAAAAAGTAGTATTCTATTCTTTGTGAAATGAATACTGAGGGCAAACATTTTTCAATTTTCTTCCCACAAATGAGTTATAGACAATGAACAGCAGGGGGCACAAAATTCAAAAGTTTTTCTCTACAAAGCAAAGCACAATAAAATCTCATGCTGTAGGGGAAAGTAGATAAATTTTGAAGGCAGATTGTTGGATTCCAACTGGCTCCATCACATACGCTGAATGACCTTTAATTATTTAGCCTCTCTGAGCTTCTTCAACGGTAGTCATAACTATGACATAGAGATTAAATAATAACATATACGCAAGGCAGATAAATAAACACCAGGGTTTTTTTTCAGGTCTATTATGTACGTGTGTGTGTGTGTGTGTGTGTGTGTGTGTGTAATATATATATATATATATATATAAGCTTAATTATATGATATATTAACTCTAAAACTTAAGGTTTTATGAATCAAATGCATTAGTTTGGATTTAATAAATTTATTTTAAAGCTCTTCAAGAATCTAAATAAAAATGTAACAAATATTGATGTGATGATCGTAAAACATTCTTATCTATTCGTCAAGAGCAAAATCTAAACCTTGTAACTGTTAATCTAGTACAGAAATTTTTTAAAAAGTTATCTTTTATCACCCAGAGATAACCCCTCTTAATATTTTAGTGTTCCAATTTTCCCTAGTTTTTTGAACACATACACATAAAATCATTTTCTTCAAAAAGTGGATTACACTGTACATTTTGATTTGTAATATGATTTTGTCACACAATATTTTGTGAACCATTGCCAATTCAATTAGGTGAGAAATTTCATCATCTTGTTAATGACTACCTATTATTTCATATTATGAGTGTACCATAATTTATTTCACCTATCCCTTCTTGCTGAATTTTTGGACTTCCTAATTTTAATCCCTATTATAAACAAAAATGTGATAAACACCATTGTACACATATATTTGTTCTTTTATCCAGAACACCTTTAGGATAAATTCCTAGAAACAGAATTACTATGTCAAAGACCATGTTTTTGTGTGTGCTTTCTCATATCCTCAGCATTACAGGGATTAATCACTCTTTTTCATTCTTTGTTAATATGCTGGGTAAAAAATAGTATCTCTGTTTTAACTTATATTCTTTGATTATTAGTAAATTGAAAAGAAATCCGTGTTTTTTACTTATTGTATTTCTTCTTTCATGAATTGATTTTTCATGCCTTTAGTTCCTTCCCGTATTAAAAAGATTAATTCTCTCTATTATTTTGGAAATACAGTTTATCTTTTGGCTTTGCTTATGATTTTTTTCACACAGAAGTTTTTTTTTTTCTTTTTATCATACAATCTATCAATCCTTTTGTATGATTTCTGCTTTGGAGTTTTACTTAGAAAGTTTTTCCTTAACACAAGACTATATGAATATTCACCCATACATTCTGTAACAAAATATAAAGGCCAAATCCAAGGGATAAGAATTCAACATACCAATTCATTCAATCATTTATTCATTCATGAAACAAATATCTACTGAACACAAATGCACTATGTACTGTTCTAAATGCTGAAGATAAAGCAGTGAGCAAGACCACCAAAGTTCCTGCTATCATGGAATTATAGTCCAAAAGGAAAATGATCATGCAGCATATAATTTAATGTGGGATTTCAAATTAGTGGGAAAAGAATGGATTATTCAATATATAATGCTGTTACAAATAGCTAACCATTAAGAAATAAATTAGATTCTTATTTCATACCTTACATCAAAAGTATTACAAATAGATTTAAAATCTGTACTTTTAAAATGAAACCATGAAAATATTAGAAAAAACATAAGTGAATATTATATAAAGAAACATTATATATGTTCTTAAACACGAAAACTCCTTTAGAGTAATAACTCAAGGCAATTTTGGAAACACCATCTTATTTTTAAAAAATGGAACATAACAAGGTAGTTTTGAACAATAATCTTTATTAGTGTATTTTCAAAGGTACATATAATCCTGAGCTACTGCATTTAGACATTTATCATTTACTCTTTGAAGTTTACAAGTATTTTGCTCCAAATTCTCTGATGAGTACATTTTTATACTAGTCAGGAACATAAATAATTTAAATTATTACTCTTATCTCTGGAATAGCCAATTAATTTAGTCATATTATCTCTTTATCTTAAATCTACTACATTAAAGGCTTTAGAACACTATTTCTCAATTAAGCAATTTCTTTTTCAAAACTGCAAAGATGGGCAGTGCAAGAGCTGATTCCTTAAATCCTACTGAATTCTTAGAAAACTATGTTGCTTTTTGTCTTTGATCTACTTTCTTGAATAAATTGGGTAACTATCAGACCAGCTATATTTGAGAAGAATGGTAAGAGTAAATACCTCTAATCTCAACATTTTAGCTAGTGTAAAATGTCATAGGCTCTCTTCTCATATAAGTAGTCCATAATTGGCCCAATAAGAAAAATTTACCATGATCTAATGCAAAGGGGGGCAACCCAGTGTAAATATATCTTTGTTTAAATGGTTAAGTATTATAAAACATGTTATGTGAAATACTTCCTCCAAGATCTAAAAAGGAAAACATACAGCTGATTAACATTAAATTTCATAAATCTAGACCAGAACTTTTATAATTAGTAAATAAAAAAGCAGACAAAAATGAAAGACAAAAGTCCTGTGATCTTTGAGAAAAAACATTTATCCAACATTATCTCCAACTGTGGACAAATAAATATTTCATTCTTGTATTTTAAATTACTACCAAAATATTGTATCTTTCTACAAACAACAAAAAACAAGCATACAGTATCTAGAAGTGGTTTTTATCTGACAAGAATGTCAAGTCTTTGAAAGGTACACTCAATTTTTTTTTCCTGAATAAGGTCACTATGATCTTAGGTTAAAGTTACAGTAAGCAGTTCAAGCAAAATGCATATTGCTTAGATTTTAAAGCAAGCAATTCTGATACTGTTTAATTAAAATGAAAGTACAAATGTGAAGCTATTGTAGAAACATTTATAAACACTCCTTGGGAATACTCACAGATCAGCAAGTAATGGAATAACTGACTTAAAAATAATGGAAGGGTGATGTTATATGTAATGTTTGGTGACAAATCCAAAAATATCTTTAAGAGATGTAAAAGAACATGAAGACATAGTTTTATTATTCGGAGCTTGAAAACCTAGCAGCAAAACAAACTATTTGCATATAATGTAGTACAATGAGCATTTGTTCATAAAATACTCCCAAAGTCTTGAAACTTTATACAGAAACCAGAATGGAATCCATTAGGATGAATGATTCAAAGATGTCCAGAGTAGCTTATCAAGAACTGCTAGATACTCTCACCTGCATCACTGAATTATAAGCAAGCTTACGCAAAACTGTGTTCTGGGTAACTCACTCTTATGGCTCCCCAATAACAAGCTCGGATAAGGCAGATCAAACCTAAGAGATAAGCAATTGCCCAAGAAACATAGGTTGCATGAAATCGCCTTGCAAAATCTTGGGTGCCAACCTAAAATAAAAAGCAATATAATAACAAAGATTACAAACTTCAAGCAAATATTTGCTTACATAGCTTGTGTTGGCTTACATATGATTTTTATAAAATATATCCCTGAGGCCACAATATTCCTATGAAATATGAGTTGATGAATTTGTTGACTATCACTGGCAGAGTAAAATTTAGGACAATACTGCTAGTTATATTAACTATAAATTTTATGAAATAAAAAAGCCCATTTGAACATGTTATTTCTATAAGTAATTAAATCTGTAATCTAAACTCCTTAGTGTTGTATGATACAAGATGGGTGTTTCTAATAATATGGGACCAGGTGGGACAAAGGAGAATGGGAAGTCAATGGTAGCAAAAAAGATCAGTAACTCCTTCTCAGTGCCAACTACTTAGCTTCGGTCTCCTCTAAAAATAAGCCATCCCCATAATGGTAATAAATCTGTGCTTAATTTGAATAAAGAGAACGGTTTTTCAGACCTCCATAGCTGACTGACTATTGCTTTTGCTTTGGTATGGCACTAAATAAAAACAATGGGCCTTTGTTAAATGGGTGGTAAAGCCCCCAATGTCAAGGACCTTTAGAGGAGTCCCAAAACACCATTTCACGGGATGGTCAAGCTCCATTAAAAACAGGTCCGTGGATTGGGCTTCAGATTGCCCACAGTCCTTCAGAAGCTTCTGGGACTGGGATGACAGGGAGGCAGGCTCTCTGGGGGTCACTGAAGGTTGTCCCAGGCCTCATCATTTACTACTGATAAAAGTTGAGGAGAAAGAATTCTAACAGTGAGTAGAGTAATACTCACAGTTAATCCAACTCCAATGAAAATACATATCATTCCAATGGTAATATATGCACAGCAGCGTCTTCGTGGAAGTGCACTACCCACTGAGGAACTGCAAAGTCATGAGCAAAAGAGAGCATTATTTACATGCAGTTTCTCCCTTTCATCTTTGTGAATACTCCTCTATGGCTCTAGTGACATATGTGCTTCCGTTTCTTTCTTTAATTTGAGAGACAAGAACATGCCTAAAAATGCCATTTTTAATGAGTTAATATAATCATAAATGGTAAATTATATTATAGTGCCTTGAACCAAAGTTCAAGCCTTGGTTATTGACAGTATCCACAAAAGAACCACTGTGGTCAATAATGATCTTCCAAGATAAAAATACATTTCAAAAAATGTATTCTAGGATGGAAAATATGTGCTATCTTATAAATAGCACTTGATTTTTTACAGTTATAACAGTTAGTATATGTTTACTATAGAAAATTTGGAAAATAGAGTAAGGAACAAAAAGGAAAAAGAAAATTACCTATAATTCCACTACCATAAATAGTCGCTTAGTGTTTTGGCATCTCTGCCTTCAGCCGGTTTGTTTTGTTTTGGGGTTTTTTTTGGTAATTTGCCAACATAGTATAAGCATTTTTCTGGTCATTAAATATTCTCTAATTAGAATTCTGATGGATGAATATAACATAATTTAACCAATTCCCTACTAACTGGATGCTCAGAGTTTTCATTACTACAAATAATGCCAGATAAACATCATTTAAAAGCATTCTGCTTAGTTTTCTTTGTTTCCTCAAGATAAATTTTTAGAATTAGGATTACATAATTAAAGAGATTTCAAAATCTTTTAATACAAATTGCAAGAAGCCTATGCGAAATTCATAAAAGCATATATTGTTACCCCACTTCTCAACTGAAGTTTTAAATCCAATAGTTTTTATTTACACTTTTAATTTTTGTAATTTTCAAAATGGTACAAATATAGCAGAGATCACACAGCCAAATTCGCACTTCCTTCTTTTCCTAAAGCAGAAATACATAAACACATCATACAGGAGGCACTGTATTAGCAGACAAGATAATGAAGTATCTGATTTGCTTTTGTATGGCCAGTGTCAACATCACGGCTGGCACACAGTAGTTGCTCAAGGAATGTATGCTATGAGTAAGTGGAATATAGAAATGCATTACTTACTAGGCATACTTTAGAAATGGGCTATTCCATAGAGGTTAATTTTGCATAACAGAAAAAATGGTTTCCTTTAAGCTCCAAATCTTTTTTAAAAATTGATGAATAATGTTTCAAATATATATCCTAAATACTCCTGAATTCTTGAACTGAGACATAAACATCTGGGTAACCTGGAGTCATCATCAATGTAGTGTGCAGCTTGCTATCTGGAGTTACCAGGACATAGGAGATTCATTGCCTTTACAGTTAGTCATAAACCACTTTTAGTTTTAATTCTTCTGCCAGCATTTGGTGGTTTTCCCTGCCTTTACACCTCATAGCTGGCTGTCGTTTCTCATTTACCTGTGTATATGCCTCGGCAGTATGATCTGCCATGGATTCCAAGCCAACTCAGTTTATTAGAATTACGTATTAAATAAGTCAAAAGGTCCTAAGTGACTATTGGAGCAGCTTTTCTGTGAACCAAAGAATCCACTTTAGTACATTAATTTCAATGCATGAATTCTCCTTAGAAAACCCAGGCTCATTTTTCATCATCCAGCTCACACAATCACTACCTCTGGGAAGTCTTCCCAGAAAAGAAATAACCTACTGTTACTCTACAACTCAACTGCCGTATTATCACAGGGATAAAGTAATGAGCAACAAGCACCTACTCCCTAGATTAAGAAATCTCGTGGTATCTGCATCCAATATGTAGTACTGTTTTGCATGTGCTAAACCTCTGTATGTGTATGTGCTCAACTATGCCTGTGACTTGCCCTTTTGTGTTTGCTTAATACTCTACATGAGACTCTTCCACACTCCTATGTGGAGATCTAATTCACTCATTTTCAAACTATCTTCTGTTATATGAAAGTACCAGTTTACTCATTCTCCCTGTTAATCGGCAGTCAAGGGTTTTTTTTTTCCTTAAGTTTTGGCTATTATAACAAAGCTGCTTTGAACACTCCTTTATGTTTCCTATGTACATATGCAGGAATTTCTCAAATATATCCCTAGGAACAGAATAGCTGGGTTGTACTGTAGACATATCTTCAACTTTAATAAATGCTAAATTTATATCCTCACCATCTTTATATGAGAGCTTCCAGTGTTCCACCCACATCAACACTTCAACACTTGGTATTGTTTTCATGCTTGACAATTTCATGGGTGTGAATGGTATTTTGCTGCAGTTGTTTTTTTTTTATTTTATTTTTTTAAGATTTTATTTATTTATTTAATTGACAGAGAGAGACAGCGAGAGAGGGAACACAAGCAGGGGGAGGGTCAGAGGGAGAAGCAGGCTTCCCGCGGAGCAGGGAGCCCGATGCGGGGCTCGATCCCAGGATCCCGAGATCACCACCTGAGCTGAAGGCAGTCGCTTAACCAACTGAGCCACCCAGGCGCCCCTGTTTGTTTGTTTGTTTGTTTTTTAAGATTTATTTATTTATTTGTCAGAGAGAGCACAGAAGCAGGGGGAGCGGCAGTCAGAGACAGACTCGATTCCAGAACTCTAGTATCATGACCTGAGCCAAAGGCAGATGCTTAATGGACTGAGCCACCCAGGTGTCCCTCGCTGTGGTTTTAACATGATTTCTAGCAAGATTGAGCATCTTTTCCAATGCTAGTTGCCTACTGGTTTTCTTTTCTCTATTAATTGTTTGTTCATACTATTACTCCTTTGTTTTGGGCTGTCTTTAGCTTACTGACTCACAGATGATATTTACACAATCTGCATACTATTTGAGGAAGCTATCTATTCTGTTTATATCTTCTTTTAGTCTGTGGGTTTGTTTTTTTATCAAGATTAACCTTTACTTAAAAAGCAAACAAAAACCATTACTAAAAAAATAGTTTTAAAATATTATGAAAACCCATGAAAAGAAGACTCAACATAGGTTCTAAACCTGATAAAAGTACATTTTAGAAAGACTATTAATGCTAAACTTCTGCCAAACGATGACCTTAAAATGCCAAACATGAAACAATCTCTTAGGACCATTTTTCAAATAGATAATTTGTCCCTAGCTTGGCCATCCCTTCTTTAACTATACACCAAAAGTCCTGCTGAAAGTATGCAGTTTAGCTGATTTTACAATAGAATGTAACAATGTAAACAGGTTCTTGATGTTGACAATGTTACCAAGGGTTTGTTGTTGTTGTTGTTTTTTAATTTTTGGATCTTAAGAGTTGGTCACAAAGGTGAAGTATTATCAAGGCTCTTTTGTCAGTTCTCAATCATGTCTGACTCATCCATCCTTCAAGTAACATGCAAGGCTCAATAGTTTTCAAGAGGCAGAAGCCTGAGGCAGTTTAATAGGATTGTGGGGCGCCTGGGTGGCTCAGTCATTAAAGCGTCTCCCTTCGGCTCAGGTCATTATCCCAGAGTGCTGGGATGGAGTCCTGCATCGGGCTCCCTGCTCGGCAGGAAGCCTGCTTCTCCCTCTCCCACGCTCCCTGCTTGTGTTCCCTCTCTCGCTGTTAAAAATTAAATAAAATAAAAAAAATAGGATCGTGAGGTGAACCCATCTGAGTAAGAACTTTATCCAGCCACTGGCTGGGGGCATGCAGGTGGAACTCAGTCCAGCAGAGGGTGCTAGTAACATCGTGATAGAGGTATTCTGCGCCTGACCCTTTACAAAGTTCAAGCATACGATACACATTTTAGTGAGTTCATAGATTGTCTCAAAACCATGGTTCACAGTGTGCCAATAACTGAGCAAATTCTTGGTTATTAAAAATTTTTAAACTACACCCACTAGGGATCTTGCAAACATTTAGTGGGGTGAAATCAGCTCAGCTCTGATTTGGCACAAAGATGCTACTGTTGCTGAGGATTCTAGCCTGTGGTTTTCAAAATTCACTTTTAAATAACATCTTCTGATAACGAGTTTTTATTCATGAAATCAATGTAATGTAAGGTAATTCTAATATAGTAAAAATTATCAATATTTTCCTTTCAGGTTTGTGCTTTCTTCTGCCTTGTGTAGGAAATTCTTTCCTACCTGTCTTAAAAATATTTTTAAAATCTTCTAAAAGTATTAGAATTTAATTTTCATACTTATGTCTTGATCTACAAGAGCACAGTCCTTATAATAATCAATTTTTATTTTACTTATTTTGAAGTCATATTATGTGGTGCACACAAATCCAGAATTTATGTGGGGTTTTTTGTTTTTTCTTTTAATTAATTAATTTATTTCTTTATTTTAAAGTAAGCTCCATGCCCACTGTAGGCCTTGAACTCATGACCCTGAGGTCACATGTTCTACCAACTGAGCCAGCGAGGTGCCCCCAGAATTTATGCTTTTGATGAAGTGACCATAATAATAACTCTTTTTACCCTAAAGCATATGAGATACTTAAGGTACCTGCTAAAATGCTATAATAGAGACATCCAGAATACAGTAGCTTAAAAAGTTTATTTCATAGGGCGCCTGGGTGGCTGGCTCAGTCAGTTAAGCGTCTGCCTGCAGCTCAGGTCATGATCCCAGGGTCCTGGCATCGAGCCCCGCTTCAGGCTCCTGCTTCGCAGGAAGCCTGCTTCTCCCTCTGCCTCTGTCTGCTGTTCCCCGTGCTTGTGCTCTCTCTCTCTGTCAAATAAATAAATAAAATGTTTAAAAAAGTTTATTTCTCTCGCATATAAGAATTCAAAGGTAAATGTACAGTTTAGGGTTGCTAGACCCCTCTGTTTTGTGATTAACTGCTATTGTCAGACAGCACGGGTGACAAGTCTTCTGCTGCAGATGCTTTTTCCAGCCCAAATGGAAGAGGGGAAAGAGAATTAAGAAAAGTTTTGCCTTATCTTAAACACATGACTACAACCTTCTTCAAGAGAGGCTAGAAAATGTCGTTAGCTGGGTGGCCAGACTCTGAAAGTTCTTCTGGTACAAGGAAGAAGAGGGCAATCTGCTCTTTTAACTAATACAATTATTTTTATGTTGGTTAGAGTTTGCATGGTATATCTTTCCTTTGGTGAAGGTTTTGTGATTTGATCCTTTTTCCCTTTTTTACTTGCATCCTATGCTCTCGTATTTCATGAGTTTCTTCTTCAAACTGCACAAAACGGACTTCAGTCTAGTTTGATAATTTCTGTCAAGCCTTGCTGACAGATTCTGTCTGATTACATATATTCTGACAGCTGATATATATATGGATTATTTCTGCTCTCTTATTTTGGCTTTCCATGGTTTCTGTATTTTCTATGATTTTCCACCCTTTTTTCTAGACTTCTTGTGGGTTGACTATGATTCTTTTATTTCATTTTCCACCTACTATTTAGAAAGTTTTACAATTTATTTTTACTATTTTAGCAGTCATGTGTAAAATTTAACATACATAACATTTAAAAATTAAAATCATTTAGTAAATCTTCCTCCTAACAAAAACAGGAATCTTAGAAAGCTTTAACTTCAAATATTCTGCCCCCATCTTATATGTTCCTGTTCTCCAATATTTCAATTGTTGTATTTTTATTTCTCCAAATTCATTAGCATTAATATTATCATTACTGTTGTTTTTGCTATTTTATACAATGTTCCTGATGACTGTTTACAAGTTACAAGTTCACCTTTTATTGTTGCCTTGTAGAAATTTCTTCTGGGATATTTTTCTATTTTCCCTAAGTTTATCGTTTAGTAGTTTCTTTGGTGAGGGTATCAAGATGGTAAATGTTCTGGATTTGTTGTTGTTTGTGTTCATTGGTCTGCATTTGAAAATACCTTTATTTTGCCTTCATTATTCTACTGTGGCTTAGATTGGTCTATAATACCAGTTTGACAGTTAATTTCTCTTAATACCTTTAAGTACTTTTAAAATTTATTTTTGGGGTTCCATTGTTGCTGTTGAGATGTTTGTTGACAGAACTGTTATCTTTTTTTACAGTCAAAATCTGTCTTGGGGAGCCTGGCTGGCTCAGTAGGTGGAGCATGCAACTCTTGATCTCTGGGTCTTGAATTTGAGTCCCACACTGAGTCTGCAAATTACTTAAAAAAAAAAAAAAAATCTTTAGAAAAAAATTTGTCTTTTCTCTCTCTGCTTTTAGTATCTTCTCTTTATCTTAAGTTTTCTGCAATTTCACTATAATGCATTCGCTTATTTTGGATGGATTTCACTGTTCTTTTCAAATCTAAGGGTTCATATCTTTCATAGATCTGAAAATCCTTAGAGATTAGCTCTTCAAAATGCCCCCTCTCATTCTTTGTTTTTGCCTTCTAGATTAGATATATTTCAGATGCTCTCATATATATTTGTCTTAAGATTACTCTCACCTGTGTGTCCCTGATGGATTCTGGGTAATTTACTTACCTCTCTCTTCTAATCCACAACTTCAGTTTTCAGCTTCATCTGCTGCTTTACCTGTCCATTGCACTGTAATTTTTGTAAGTTTTATTGTTTCTTTTAAAATCTACCTGGTGGTTGTTTTAGTTAAGTAAATGTTTTATTTTGAGACAACTGTAGATTCATAAGCAGTTTAAGAAATAATACAGAGATCTCAAAATTTTCTTATGCAATTTCTCCAATGGTAACAACATCTGGCAAACTACCAGTTATAGTATTATAACCAGGATATTGGCAGATACAATCCACTGATAGTCAGATTTCCTGCTTTACTTATACTCATTTGTGTATGTGTGTATTCAATTCTACGCAATCTTATCACATATGTAGGTTTAAGTATCTATCGCCACAGTCAAGATACAGAACAGTTCCAACACTACAAGGATCCTTTGTAATCACACCTACGTCTCTCCCACCTGCCTACCCTCTGCACCCACCACCTTGTCACTAATCTGTTCTCCATTTCTAAAATTTCACCATTTCAAAATGTTACATAAATGGAATCCTACTGTAGGCAACCTCATGGGGCTGTTTTTTTTTTTCACTCAGCATACATTCATCCAAGCTGTTGCAGATGTCAATATCTCATTCCTTTCATTGCTGAGCAGTATTTCAAGGTATGGAAGTACCACAGTTTGTTTAACCATTCACCCATGGAAGGACATCTGGGTTGTTTCCGGTTTGGGTCTATTAAGAATAAGGTTGCTATGAAAATTTGTGTACAGTTTCTTGTGTGTGCTTGGTCATTTTTTTTTATTTAAATTCAATTAGCCAACATATAGTACATCATTAGTTTCAGATGTAGTGTTCAGTAATTCATCAGTTGTGTATAACACCCAGTGCTCATCACACATCACAATCCCTCTTTAATGCCCCTCACCCATTTGCCCCATCGCCCCACTGACCTCCCCTTCCACAACCCTCAGTTTGTTTCCCAGAGTCAAGAATCTCTCAAAGTTTTATCTGTTTTCTCATTTCTATTTTTAAAAACATTTTATACATGGCTATAACATATTCTGTATCTAATAATTATATCTGAAGTCCTTGGGAATCTAATTATACTGTTTGTTTCTGACGCTGATTCTGTTTATAGTACCTTGTTTCCTCTAGTGGTTGGTAGTTTTTGTTGAGAATTTATTTTGGCAGTTCTTAACGTAAGAAATCCATAAGAATGGTTTAGGGGTGGCTTCATCCACAGAGAATTTTCATTTCCTTTACCAAGCTCCCTAGAATGATATAAACCCTAAACCACTTTAAATGTATTTCAGAGACTGGCTTTTCCTAGACCATATAAATGAGGTAAAATATAAGGCTCAAACTCACTATTCTTATAAAATCCCTACTTTATAATATTCCTTTTATGGTGGATTTTTTCCCCACCTACTCTTTTCATGAAGAACAGCCTTAAGGACTTTTTCTGGGGGTAAGGGGATGGTAGTCCTATTCACCTTCTGCAAGGCCAAGGCCTTCCTCTCAGTCTTCATCTGAACATTGAAACCCAAGGGCCTGGATCCCCAGTATCGGCAAATACTCTCAGGATATTTGAAATGACAGCAATAATTGTCCTTTCCTCTTCATTTCTGGCCCATGGGTATCTTAACTTTCATATGAACTGAACTATGCATTTAAAAGGATATTTGTTATAGTTAACTAGTCTTTCATATTACTGGATGTAAAAGTCAAAAGCCTCTAATATACAAAATATGGACAGTAAATCTCCCAAGAGGAAAAAAGATCATGCAAGACTTCTCAAACATCTAACTGTTCACTCTTCAAATTATTAACTTTTCCCTTCACAATACTCCCCTATGGACCACAGGCCTTATAAAGGACATCTGAAAAATGAAGATGGTGCCAAGCAATGTTTTTATAACACAACTTTCAGATGAGGTAGCTAGGGAAGGTTTTATTAGATGCAGCTTAAGGGCAGGATAAGATGTGAATAGATGAGAAAGTAAGTAAGTCATCTTAGCAGATGACAGTGACATTGTTCAGGTATGAAAAACGTAAGAATTTTGTTCAAGAAACAAGCAGCAGAATAACATTTCTTTCAGAGATGAATAGGTGAAGAGTAGAGTAATAGAAGCAAGGGCTGTATGAACTAATTTGGGAAGTTAAGGAGGGGTTTTCCAGGTACACAGGAATGAGAAAAGGACCAGCCAAGTCATCCCAGGCCCAGTAGGATGAGATTTAGGGACAGAAGCAAGAAACGGTATTGTATATTTATGTAAGTAGAATTTGTTGAGAATGGCACATAGTGAGTTGTGTGTTAAGGTGGAAGAAAACATAATAAAGATATCACTAGAGAGATTAGGCAAATACCTAAGTCTGGAGGGTTGTATACACCTCGCTAAGAAGTTTGGAGTTTGATTTTGGATTTTAGGCAATGGGCCTGTAATACTCCATATGGCGTATTTATTTCAATAAGTAGAATATGTCCTTCCTCAGGATACTTTATATGCCACCATATATAGACAAACCTAGGATAACAATGAAAATAGCACCTCATTGTGCAGTATACAACCTGCATAACTGTACATCATGACCATGAATTTTGGAGCTACTAAAAGATTTGGAGCCAGAGAGTTTAAAATCATATTTGTATCCAGGGCCATTACTCTAATAAATAGAAAAGAGAAAAGCAAGACTGAAGGCCAAGAGATAAATTAGAAAGCTATTACAACAGTCCTGGAGAGGGATCCTAAATGTATGAACTGAAGTAGGAATAGAATAAGAGAACAGAATGGAAATGTCAAGAGAGAATTGATAGGACTTGTTTCCATTTGGATATGGGAAATAAAAATACATTCAGATTTCGGGCTTGGTCAGCTGGGTAGATGGGATAACATTCATTAGAATAATATATTCATCAACACACAAGGAAACTTAGTTTGCAGAGTGGAAGGAAGTTGAATATCTGGGTTCGAAATGCCTCCAGGTTGAAATAACTATAGGGAAAATAGTGAATACAGATTGAATATTTATATCTGAAGCTCCAAAGACAGACTTGGGGTGATTTAGTAGCATTTTGGTTGAGATTTAATGGCATGTAGGACAGAGGAAACCATGAGAAAACCAAGATCTAGTGTGGTCAAGTTGCAACCCTGGAGAATAGCAATATTTAACTACTTGAAAGAGAAAGGGAAGTCAACAAAGGAAATAGCAAAGGAACGTTCTCAGAGTGGGAAGAAAGCAGGAGAAAGTGGTACCTGGAAACCAAGAAAAGAACAAATTTTAAGGAAAAAAACAGGATGATCAACAGAACCAAATACTTACTACAGAGAAAACAAGCCGGATGAGGACTGATCAGATCTATTAGAATTTGCAATTGGGGTATGAATTTTGTTAAAGCAAATTCAGTGACCTAGTGGGGATGATGGCTGATTGCATTTCACTCCAGAAGGAATCGGTGCCATGATCAAATGAAGGGATAAGCACTGAAAGGGAGAGCCCTGCCTCCCTCTGAGGGGAGAAAATGAAGTACGCATAGACACAGGTAGTGTATAGGCAGGCAATTCAAGACGAAGGAGTTCACAGATAGCCCCAATCATATCGGGAGACAGAAGGCAACTCATCTGCTGAGGCTGAGTGAGTAGTGTAGTAGGGGTGGGAGCTGAAGAGGAACGGGGAGATACTGTTCCTGGAGATAACTGCTTGGGAGAACGGGAGAGGGAGTTAATCAGGGACACTCCAAATTTAGTATCAAGCAAGGGTTTCAATGAAGTGTTAAGCTATATATTTGTAAAGAGATAACCAATACAGAATTTTTTTTCAGATGTCAGTTATCTTGGTAAAGGAAGGGAGAAGCAGTGGCCATACTGATCCAAGATTGATGGTTGGAAAAGTAGATGGATATGAATTTCAAGGGATGAAGACTCAGCCAATCTAGCAAACCTGGAGTCTCTTTATATCTAATATGTTCAAATTGAACTTAGCATCTGTCTGCCAGACATAGTTCTTCTAAATGCTATCTCAGTGAATAGTTCTATAGCCTCTCAGATATAAAGTCATCCTCTACCCCCAATCTCTCTCATACCTTCACATTCAATCCTATCTATTCTGTTTCCTTAATACCACATCTACATTTTGACTCCACTGTACCTCTGCACAGGTAGCTCCTACAAGGAACGTCCTCTTTTTTACATCATTTTTACATTCTTACTCATCTGTAATAACTTCCTTCATATACCACCCCCCAACCAGAAGCCTTCTCTCAAGTTCCCTTTCCCCTCCCCGATCTGGGTTAGGGGCTCTTGAAAGCAGAAAATGCAATGTGTACCTCTTTCAAAGGACTTAAAACTTTATTATAGTTGACTATTCTCTTCCCTATAGCCACAAGAATAAGTTCCCCGAAGGCAAGGTTACATCTTTTATTTCAAGCACCCAGTACCTAGCATAGGACTATTTACTCAATTCATGGATAACTGTAAAAGAAAGCACTAAACAGCAAAATAAAAGTAAGAGTCCACTATTGTTTAAAATGTCAGGAGATGATCCATAAAGGAGTATGTCAGTGATACAATAATAATTATCATGGATTAAGCCGCCATCTTTATCAGTCTTAGGTCTATTATAATAATATAGTTCAAGTAACCCTTCTGAATGCTAGGACTACCACTCCTGTCCTGCAGTGGCCACAAGCTGCCCAACTAACTGGAAAAACAGCCTCACCTTCAGCTACAATCACCCCAGGGAGAAAGAGTGGTATGAAAAAATGGTCTTTGGTCTCTGGAACCACTGGAGGAAGCTTTCCTGCACGTGTTTTGTGATGGTTTCATAGTAATGACTTAGTAACCCCTGTAATTTAAACATAGTTTTAGGATATTTTATACTTGTGTTTAAAGAAATAAAATTCCTGGAGCGGCACAGGGTTAAGCATCTGACTCTTGGTTTCAGCTCATGATCTCAGGGTCATGGGATCAAGCTCCACTTCAGGCTCCCTGCACAGTGTGAAGTCTGCTTAGGATTCTCCTCCCCTCCCACTGCCCCCCCCCCCCCGTGCTCGCTCACTCTCACTCTCTCAAATAAATAAATAAATCTATTAAGAAAATTTAAAAAAAAAGATTCCTTAGAATCTTAACAGATGACTCATCATTTTGTTATGAAGAAGAACATTCAAAAGGAAAACAAATGTAGATACAAGCCATGAGTGTTCATGTGATAACAGTATCTTTACTCAAATAAGTAACGGATGCCCTGAGTCCTCCCATGTTTAGCATGTGATTCCAATTCCATAAATGTTCCTTTAAGAATGATTTTAAGCAGACTTATTCCATGTGCATTTCTATCCAAGTTGTTCCTTAAGTAATTGATATAAATTCTTCTTAACATTAATACACTGTCTTGTGATATTTTAACCCATTATAGACTATCAAGACATTCAACGCTTCTTTATTATTAGTAAAATATCGCCACTGTTCTAAAACAATGACCCAAGCAAAATCACGTAAGCAAAATCCTTAACCTCTCTAACAGTTCCTCATCTGTAAAATGAGGATCACAATTCCTGCATTCCAGGATTGCTGGAGGGATTACAGCTAATATATCTCTGTATATAAAGTAACCACCACTGTGCTTAGCAAACAATCTACTAATCACAGGAAGTTTCTGCTTCTTATTTTCCACAGAATTCTTATTTATTTACTTATCTTAAATTTTTTAAGATTTTATTTTTTCTAGAGAGGGAGAGAGAGCGCGCACACTAGGCTAGCATGTTGTATGCACACAGAGGATGGGGCAGAGGGAGAGGCAGAGAATCCCAAGCTGACTCGTGCTGAGCGCGGAGCCCCACACGGGATTCAATCTCATAACCCATGAGATCATGACCTGAGCTGAAACTAAGGGATGCTTCATGGATTGAGCCACACAGGCGCCCCTTCCATAGAATTTTTAATCCAATTTAATGTTCTTAGTGAAGATATTTGCCATTTAATTTTTTCCATTTTTGTGAAAATATAGATAACACACAGAAATATTTATCATTCACATACATATTCACATACTTGTGTGGGGGAGTGTCTCTCAAGTATATATTTTTCTGTATATTATTTGGGGTTATCCACTTTGCTTCTCCATATAGACTTCTACTGAATCCAACAAAGTTAAGAAATCAGTTGATTAATTTCACAAATAAATTTTTAAAAAAGGAAATGTCTGTTCCTCTGAAGCCAAAAATATGCTGTAAAGAAGTTATTCTTGGGGCGCCTGGGTGGCTCAGTTGGTTGAGCGACTGCCTTCAGCTCAGGTCATGATCCTGGAGGCCCAGGATCGAGTCACGCATCAGGCTCCCTGCTCAGCAGGGAGTCTGCTTCTCCCTCTGACCCTCCCCCTTCTCATGCTCTCTCTCTATCTCATTCTCTCTCTCAAATAAATAAATAAAATCTTAAAAAATAAAAATAAAAATAAAAGAAGTTATTCTTACAGGGCTAGATTCAGTTGGAATTAGATATAGCAGAGATAAATGGAGAGATTTTGTTACATATACACTCTATTTAGATACTTTTCAATTCTTTTCTCCTAGAAATCGTTCTTAGGATTTCCCCAAATTGATAAGGTGTTTATCGTACTAGGGATCACACCAATTAAAATATGAACTCATATTTTCGGTTTCAAAAGTTGAACTGTCAAAACACTGCAGTTTAATTTCCTTAGTTTAAGTTACAATTCACACATATTAGTGGAGAACAATCTCTAAATTAAAAGTTTATCAAAATAAATACTGTGCAGAAAGAGTTAATATATAGCAGCCCTGAGATAGCTATACGTAGAAAGGTCTGCTTTCAGGATTGACCCTTGGCTGGCATCTGTGAACCTAAAATTTCTAAAACGTTCCCACAATTCCCTACCTGATAAGAGTGGCTCACTGTGCCCATACTGTTTGTGCAAACAATATGATTTATGCTGAATACCTGCTTTCCTTCTGAGAGTTTAGAAATTCGGTATGTGCTATGCAATAGGTGCCTCTGTGACCAGCTCCAACAATAACCTTGGACACAATCTCTAATGAGCTTCTCCAGGAGATAATATGCACCTGGGTTGTAACAATTCCCTGCTGGAGGAATTAAGCCCTTCCTGTGTGACTCTATAGGAGAGGACTCTTGGAAACTTGCACCTGATGTCCTCCAGACTTTGTCCCATGTGCCTTTTTCTTTTGCTGATTTTGCTTTGTATAATAAATCATAGCTATGAGTACAAATATATACTAATTCCTATTAATCCTCTTAGAAAATCACAGAATCCTGGGGTGATCTGGGGAGCTGCCACAAAATATCTTTAATCAAAATATCTTCTATTTTTTCCCATTTTTATATTGCCTTTTGTTAATTTCCTTAGGTACACTATTTAAGAAAAGAGAAAAATATACTGAATAGTTAATATAGGTAAATAATTATATAAACTTTGCTATCAGAGAATAATCTCACTAGACGGGGCACAAAAAAAGCTAACAACTATCTAATTATAAACCTCCAAACATGGTTTTTCTCCTAGATTACAGCCCATTTTTTAAATATAAATTTTAGATTATTTGCAATAGATTATAACCTCTTAGGACATTTGTAAATCCTCACCAGGTTACTGGTAATAGTAATTTCTTCTTAGAAATTGATTTCCCTTTGGAGAGTGATAATCAAGCCCAATCATTTTCATTTCAAAATGGAATATATTAATCAGTTTAAAGATATCTTTTTTTTAGTTTTAGAAAACATAAACATATTAAACATATATTCATCCCATAGTATGTCTTCAAATCAAAATCTACCAAAGTGAGAATTCTGCTCTTTAAATTGTTCTCAAGTACCTCCAGTACCATTTCCAATGGTAGAGAAACTTACATTTTTTTGCAGTGTGGGCATTTTGCCAGAGTGTTGAACCTCAGTTCCATCCACTGTAAATAAAAAGAAAAGATTGAAAAGAAAAACAAATGAAAACTATCCAATCTGATAAGATGTTTCTTTTAGTTCAAATGTTACCAGGGATCACAGCAGAAGCAACCCCCTTCTCACCGTTATAGAAGCTTTCCCCCCTCAACACTTCTTCCCCTCCCTTAAAATAAAGTTTGGGATTCTCCTCTCCAACAGTTCCCATGACTTGTCCAAGATTCTGACGCAATCTAGGTTGGCTTTATAATGAAATCTGAACGTAATGGTGTAATTAGGGTCATTTCTTTCAGTTTTAGGTCTCAGTTCATTCCCAAGGAATAAAAACATATTTCATGGGCCTTCAAAGATGTTTTGCCTTTAAATCTTCAGGACTAAGGGCGCCTGGGTAGTTCAGTGAGTTACGCATCTGCCTTCGGCTCAGGTTATGATCCCAGGGACCTGGGATGGAGCCCTGAGTTGGGCTCCCTGCTCCGCGGGGTGTCTGCTTCTCCTACTTTCTCTGCCGCTATCCTCCACCCCTGCTTATGCTCTCTCGTGCGCTCTCTCTCTCTGTCACAAATAAATAAAATCTTTTTTTTTTAAATCTTAAGGACTAGCCTTTTAAATATATGGATATTGAAATTCATTACTAAAATGCAACTATTTATAATCTAATTATGTGGGAAACCCACAAAGTAAATAAACTAAACAAATAAGATAGAGAGAGAACTCAAGTCAGTCAGCTCTCTCTGTCCTTCCTTGCTTATTCTATGTAACAAAAAGATACTCTTTCTATGGTGCAAATTTTCTTCCCTGTGAATGTAGGTAATAGAATGAACTATCCTCCTTGTTATTGAGATACTTGAAATGGTTTACTGGTTGTGGGTTAAAGTCTTTGAGAGAATGTGTGATATAAATTTAAAATAAATCTTAACCACAAAATGTATATTTAAAAGTGCCTTTTTCATCTTCCATTTTGCTTGCTTTTCTATATTCTTCTTGCAAAGGGTCTGTTTCCTTTATGGTTTTAGAAGAATTCCTTTTAAGTATTTCAGTTTTATCAACAAAACAACTTTTCTTTTATTTTTTTTTTAATTTTTTTTTTTTTAAAGATTTTAGTTATTTAATTGACAGAGAGAGAGAGACAGAGAGAGAGGGAACACAAGCAGGCGGAGTGGGAGAGGGAGAAGCAGGCTTCCCACCGAGCAGGGAGCCCAATGTGGGGCTCGATCCCAGGACCCTGGGATCATGACCTGAGCCGAAGGCAGTCGCTTAACCAACTGAGCCACCCAGGTGCCCCACAACTTTTCTTTTATTAAAATTAATTTTTGTTTAGGATTCCAAATCATTCATGTCTCTTTCCATAACTTTCCAACTCTAGGTATAGTAAGGCTTCAATAAATTGTATATATCCAAATGTTTTCCACACAATAGATGATAACTTTCAGAAAGTATTTGATACATAGGTTTTTTTCTTTTTTAATTTTTAAAAACTATTAACTTAAAAAAAACAAATAAATCTGGGTTTTCCTAGACTTCTCTTTCTTCATTTTTATTTGACACCTCAAAGAAAGTTAGTTAAGCTGGAAATGATCTCTCAGTCACAGTAGGCACAAAGAGTCTCAAGATAAATGGAACTTCACATGAATGTTCACTCTCTTTTCAAAAAAATGATTATTTTTCAACATCTGAGAATGCCAAACCAAGGCTACATTTTTTGTTCAAGCACCAGTAAATCGTTCTTTCATACTTACTTTGTACAAGTTAATGTATTGCAAAACTTATTCTTAATAGTAAAAATGTCAGAATGTGCTAAACAAAGATTTCTAGAGTTCTACAGAATATTAAGTGAAGAATCCAGAAATCTTACTACTTTTTTTTTTTTTTTGAGAGAGAGAGAACATGGGGGAGGGAAAGAGGGAGAGAGAATCTTAAGCAGGCTCCATGCCCAGCAGCACAACCCTGAGATCATGACCTGAGCCGAAATCAGGAGTCAGATGCTTAACTGCCTGAGCCATCCAGGAGCCCCTTTGTTATGTTATTGTAATTAGTTTTAGGACAGTTGCTGAACGTGCAAAGTCATTTCAAATTTTATTTATAAATAACAAATTTAAGTTCTTCATAGTTAAAAGAACCAAAGTAGTTAAGGAGGCAGCTATGAAACCCTTGAGCAAAGAGGAACTCAAAATCCAAGTTTGAAGGCTATTATGTTAGCATAGGAATTCCAGAATATTTAATGACCAACCTAAGGAGATGATTTAGTCCAATATTATCATTTAATAGTGCTCTTCATTTCAGCATAGATTATGCATGGTAAATTCAATTATAACTGAAAAACAGCTAAGACTTTATTATGTAAAGTCTTATGTAAAGTCTAGTAAATTATACAGCCAGTAACCTAACATATCAGGTTTTGTTATCTCCAAGTACTCACTTAAATGCAGCAAACTAAGAAAAGCATCTACTATTAGAAATAATTTTAAGAAAAACATCTAGTATTAGAAATAATTTTGTCATACTCTATTCAAGTGAATGCAAATATCTATGCTTGTGAAAGGAAGTTGACTTACTACTGTTCTTTAATCTAAACTGCAGCCTCTGCACCCTTAGAATTTTATTGCCAGAACTTCAATAGGAGAAAAAAACCAAAATTATCTATTTTCTTTATTTTTTTGAAGATTTTAGTTATTTATTTGACAGATAGAGACATAGTGGGAGAGGGAGAAGCAGGCTTCCCACTGAGCAGGGAGCCCGATGTGGGGCTCAATCCCAGGACCCTGGGATCATGACCTGAGCCGAAGGCAGACACTTAATGACTGAGCCACCCAGGCGCCCTATAATATCATCTTCTAATATATCAACGTTATAATGCTAAAGTTAAATTTACTGTAAATTTAACTTAAATGAGCCACCAAGGCGCCCCAAAATTACCTATTCTCTATCGGAAAGATTAAAGGCAACTACTCTAAAACTCAATCATTTTTAGTGGAAGTCATCTAATATTTGACTTATTTCTAACCATTCTATGTAACAAACTTAGTTTACCCAAGATGTATTTTTTTAATCAATCTTAGAAGTCCATAAGAAAGTTATACTGCTAAAAATGAATCATTTGATAGTACCTTACTGGATTTTATTTTTTAATGGACACAATAGGTGACTGGTATCATTACTTTGAATTATTCACTTTAAAACTATTGTTATTCTCTGCAATGACACCAAACCATATGTCCTGTGTCCAAATAAGGAAAATCTGACCCTGACTGAAGGAACTACACAGGCTCACTTCAGAGCAAAGTTTGAACCATCATCTACGATTCAGGTACATATTGTAGATTGTTTTTATTAGGGCATGCCAACCCCACAGTCAGGTATTGGTTGACAAAGCGTCTGCACCTGCCTTTCATCAGCAACAGAGAACACCGGCCCCACAGAAATGCAAAATTAAACTCCACTGTTCAGTGTCTTAAGAAACTTCTTTATTTTTCATGCAGGGCTAGTTAAAGGCTATGTATTCCCTTTATTCTTCTGGAAAATTATTTTCTAAGCAATATCCCTCAAAACATTATTCTGACTAGATGATGTTGTCAAAGTAGCTTAGAGGTTAAAAAGTATTTGTAGGGGTGCCTGAGTGACTCGGTCAGTTGAGTGACTGACTCTTGGTTTTGGCTCAGGTCCTGGTCACATGGTCCTAAGATTAAGCCCCACTGCATCAGGCTCTGTGCTCAGTAGGGAGTCTGCTTGGAGATTCTCTCCCTCTGCCCCTCCCCCACTCCTAAAATAAATAAATAAATCTTTTTGTAAAAAATGTTTGTAAATACTATATTAAAACTCTTCCTGGATAGTAACAATGATGCAGGCTAAAAGTGCTAAAGAATACACCTGTAAAAAAATTGTGTTTAGTTTTTTGTTTATCCTAGCAATTCCCAATGACCATGGAACTCTTTATTCACAGAACACCTATTATTATCCTATAAAATGAGTGTTCCATTGAATATACTTTGGAAAACACAAATCTAACTTTTCAAAACATCACCCATGGTTCCAGCCAGGCTGTGAAATGAAGAGTATGAATAGAGTGGATTTATAGTAAATTTAACTTTAGCATTATAACATTGATATATTAGAAGATGATATTATAGGGCGCCTGGGTGGCTCAGTCGTTAAGCGTCTGCCTTCAGCTCAGGTCATGATCCCAGGGTCCTGGGATCGAGTCCCACATCGGGCTCCCTGCTCAGCGGGAAGCCTGCTTCTTCCTCTCCCACTCCCCCTGCTTGGGTTCCCTCTCTTGCTTGGGTCTCTTTGTCAAATAAATAAATAAAATCTTCAAAAAAAAAAAAAGATGATGATATTATAAACAGAAGGTTGTTGAGGACACAGTCCATTATATTGTTCTTTTATCTTAATCCATGGAAATAATTCTTTCAGGTCACAGTATTCCAATAAACCCTCTCCTATGTGATCTTTTTTAAAAAATCATGAATATCTTTAATAGATCATGTTTTCCTCTATTCAGAGATGCTAGAAGTCTCACAGCTAAAATCCAGACTAATTTTAACTGCAGGATTAAATATTATGCATATTTATATTCTTATGTACAACTTATAATGTTTTTCTGCCCTTTTTTCACTGTTCCTGATTTTTTCGTATATCCTTTTCAATGTCACTGAACTTCGTAACTTGTCTCAATCATTTCTATGCCTTGTAAGGCAAGGCTGAAACAAGGTAGCGAAAAAGTAAATGAATCCTAATAGTTAAAAGCTTGAAGGACAAAGAACATACTACAAAGGACATAAGACTATTTGTGATCGGCATAATAATAAGGATAAGGCAAAGTTCTTGAGTCAGAATTAAGAGATCTGTGGTCTATTTATTCTTTATGACACTGAATATCTCTCATTAATCTGAAACTCTCAAAAGTAATAGCCACTCCACAGGTATATACTATGCTCCCCTAATCACCAAAAACTTTGGTTTCTAAAAATTTTTAAATCATCTTTAAATACCATATATTAATCCAAAACAGCCTTTTCTGCTAAAGAATTAAAGTTTTTAATCATATGTACTAATATGCTAATATGATTCACTTGCCTACACTAAATATTAAGTAATTAAGAGTTAGTTTTAGAAGTTAGTCTCTGGAATGCACATTACTTTAGTAATTTTCTCCTAGGGTGAAAAATCTAAATGCACAAATTTAAAGTAATAGAAACCATGTCACATACATATCTTTTAACCTCTCAATTTGGATCATTCTCTAGAATTCACTGCCAGATGATTTCAAAAAATTAAATATGAACTCTTTAATGTCTCTGATTTTCCTTTTTTCCTCATTCCCTTATCTACCCTATTGTCAGTATCTCTGAAAATCTTTATGCTATTCCCAACCATCATCTTCACTTTTCTGGATAATAAAAGCCAAACATCTAGTCTTGTTCCTCTGCAGGCTTGCCCTGATGCAATCCATTCTATACATAGCACTCTTATATACAGAATTATCTATAAAGCTCTACTAAGCTTTCCATTACTCTGAGAATAATGTCACTTCCTCTAGGCTAGGTAATTCTGTGTGTGCACTAAGAACACTCTGTTATTTCCTACTGTAGTCTAAACACATTTCATGTAATTCTTGTTTTAATTGTCTTTCTTCTCCAATTAGATTAGAAAACTCCATGAGGGCAGGAAATGTGCCCTCCTGTTTCCCCAGCATGTAGCCCAATGCCTGATATGCACTCAGTATATGTTTTTGAACATATGAAATCAGCTCACTTATATTGTGGCTATAAGATTATCCATGGTGAGGATTTAGAATACAAAATATAACTGAGCAAAATGCAAATGTAAGATAATTATGGAGGGAAGTTCTCTGAAGTAAATTGAAAAGAAATCTGTTTTGAAGATTTTAAAATGGTATTTCAAAATATAATTTGTTCACATATAAGAAAGAAAATAATAAATATATTTAACATATATTTAACTTAGTCAAATCACTTGATACCTATCAAAACCTACAGAGTCTATTACCCTACAATAAAGCAGTATAACCTTACGCCGTGCAGCTGCAACTGGGAGACTATTGGAGTATGTTAGCCCCGTTTGAGGAGAGTGGTGGGGTGGTTCCATGTGGGATGCCATGGGGCCAGTGGTCCCAGACCTTGGAGGTGTTCACTGAAGTTCAGGTGCCACGAGGCACTCACGCCCAAGACAGCCAGTATGGCCTGCAGAGCCAGCAGGTGGCACTGGCCCTGGGCGGTCGCAAGATCATTAAGGGCAAGCTCTTTGATTCTACAAGAGCTGATGAGGGAGCATGGACTTTGGAAGACAGAAAATGGTCCATATTGTTTTTACAAAGACAAAAAAAAGATGCAGCAAATTGTTGGACTTCTCTTCTAGAATCTGAATATGCAACTGATCCTTGGGTGCAAGACCAAATGCAGAGAAAATTTACATTAGAGAGATTCCAGAAAGAAAACCTGGTTTTGACTTCAGTGGAGCAGAAATCTCAGGAAACTATACTAAAGGTGGAACAGATTTCTCAAATCTTGAGAAATAACCACTACTTTTTTTTGCTGCATTCTGTGGATCCTAGCAGATGTTGCCAACTTAACCAAAGGAACAGATTATGTGATGGAAGGAAAATGTGGATACCTGCAGTTAACAAATTGCAAAATATCTTTAACTATGGTTCTAAAAATTGCATTCAAATATGACTTACATAGAAAACATCTTAAATACTGCGGAAACTATTCAACTGATAGAGAGTAACTTTTTTTGGACTTGTGTTTTTGCTCAGCATGAAGTTTCATGTGCTGTATTTTACTAATTTCATATTTAACCTGTATTTTTAATACAAAAAAAATTAGGGTATAGATCATGTGAAATGACTGGGAGGGAATCAGGGATAATTAAATTTTTCTTTCAGTAAGTGTAATGCAGTAATGTTCAATAAACTTTCCTAAATAGGAAAAAAAAAAGGCAATATATAGTAATTTTCAAAAAGAACTGTGTTAACTATTCCCACAAGCTATATCTAATTTATGTACTCAGTCACTGATTTAATCAATAAAACATAAATGTAAGGAAGATTTACCTTCTCCTACTAGATTGGAAAAATCCTAGCAATTTTGATTAAATGTAGTAAATCAGATGCATGCATTTCCATTTCCTTTCCCAAACTTGACTAAAATGATAGTAAATGAATTTAAAAATGTATTAATACCATAAGGATAAAGAGGACAGATGGCCTCCAATTTTTGGACACTGGAAAGTTAATGGAGACTTGGCAGCTGACTTAGTGAAAGGGATGCTGAAAGTTTACAGCTGTCTGCAGAGAGCTATGTCAACGCAAAGCTATTCACACTGAAGAAAGGCAGAGCAATTCAGCTCTTGGGGCTACTACGTGCTTTCCAAGGTGGGGCTGGGAGTAGTGACACAAACAGCACTATCGGCTATAAACTCTTCCCTACACACCACAAAACCAGAAAGCCCTCTCTCCCCAGTTCGTGCAAGAAAAGAAGGGTTTATTCTGAAAAGAAACTGGACTAGAAAGCTTATGAACTTAGAAACACCAGGCATTAGCAAAAGGCAAAAATAAAACATTCTAAAAAGGAATTAAGTTAAAGTCTGTGGTTTCGACAGTGGATGAGACCTTCTCCTCATTACCTTTCTTAACTCCTAAATGCTGTCTCCCAGGCATATCACTCACAAGAAACCAGAGGATTGTTCCCCAGAGAAACTTGCCCTCAAAGAAGACTTCTTGACATAAGTTATTCAAAAAATGAGAAAAGGGAGAAGAAAAAGAAGTGGAAGAGGAAGAAGGAGGAGGAGAGAGAGAAGGAAGGAAGGAAAGAAGCTTCACTCCTGCTGCATGGATAGAGCTTCCAATCAGTGCTGACCCTCAAATATAAATGAACTCTTCAGTAAAATCTCTATCACTAAAAAAAAAAAGTGGAGGGAAAACAGAGACAAGACATAAAGAAGAACAGTACCTCAGAAAAAAAACAGAATTAATAGTTTCAGAAAGATGCCATAGAGAAGAGAACGTTCTTTAGAAAAAGAAATAAATTAACCAGAGAACACAGGAAAACTCTTCAAAATTAAAAATCGAGTTAAATAATCCGAAATCAAAATTCTGAATTAAGTTTAGAAGACATAGCTGGGTAAGTTTCCCAGTAGGCAAAAGAAAAAGGCAAAACTAGAAAGAAAGTGTTTTTAAAAAGAAAGAAAGAAAGAAAGGAAAGGAAAGGAAAGAAATAGTGTGGACTCTAAGAGGGCCCACTGAGTACCCAGACAATGAGTTCAAACATATTCTCCCTAAGACACATCATTTTTAAAAATTTTTTAATTTGAGTATAGTTGCCATACAACGTCGTCGCATTAGTTTCAAGTGAACAACATAGTGATTCAACCATATGTTATGCTGTGCTCAGCACAAGTGTAGCTCCCGTCTGTTATACAACACTGTTACAGTATCATTGACTACATTCCCTATGCTGTGCCTTTTATTTCCATGACTTACTCATTCCATAACTAGAAGCCTGTGTCTCCCACTCCCCTTCACCACTCACCCCACTACACCCCTCCCCTCTGGAAGCTATAAGTTGGTTCTCTGTTTTTATGGGTCTGTTTCTGCTTTTTATTTGTTTTGTTTTTTAGATTCCACATATATAAGTGAAGTCATATGTTTGTCTTTCTCTATCTGACTTATTTCACTAAGCATAACACCCTCAAGGTCCATCCATGTTGCCACAAATGGCAAGGTCTCATCCTTTTTATGGTTGTGTAATAGTCCTCTGTGTGTGTGTGTGTGTGTGTGTGTGTGTGTGTATGATATCTCCTTTATCCATTCTAAGACACATTCTAATGCAATTTCAGAGCACTGGAGAAAATGAAAGAAGAGAGAGGAAAATAAAGAGGAAAAAAAAGTCAGATAGAAAAGACATGGAATCATGTCCCTAAACAATTAGCAAACTATAATTCTACATCTGGACAAACTATTAAGTAAATGTGAGATCAGATTAAAAACTATTTAAGCGGGATGCCTGGGTGGTTCAGTCAGTTAAGCGTCTGCCTTAGGCTCAGGTTGTGATCCCAGGGTGCTAAAATCGAGTCCCGCATCGGGCTCCCTGTTCGACAGGAGTCTGCTTCTCCTTATGCCTGCCACTCCCCCTGCTTGTGCTCTGTATCTCTCTCTCTCTCTCTGACAAATAAAATCTTAAAAAAAAAAAAACCTATTTAAGAGGGGCACCTGGGTGCCTCAGTCGATTGAGTGTCTGCCTTCAGCTCAGGTCATGATCTCAGGGTCCTGGGATCAAGCACCGCATCCGGCTCCCTGCTTGGCGGGGAGCCTGCTTCTCCCTCTCACCCTGCTTGTGCTCTCTCGCTCTTTCTCTCAAATAAATAAATAAATAAAATCTTTAAAAATAAAAATTAAAACTATTTAAGAAGTAAAACGCTGTCAAATTTATTTTCTTGCATCTTTTCTCAGAAAGCTAAGAAAGGATGTGTTACACCAAAAGGAAGGAATAAACCAAAAACCGTGAGGATGACACAGAATCCAAAACAGGAAAAGGAA
The DNA here is from genome assembly GCF_037043125.1 of Eumetopias jubatus. Classification (NCBI taxonomy): domain Eukaryota; kingdom Metazoa; phylum Chordata; class Mammalia; order Carnivora; family Otariidae; genus Eumetopias; species Eumetopias jubatus. The sequence continues at coordinate 152,068,784 of NW_028274810.1, read as the reverse complement.
AAAGGATTCCCTAGGATAATGATGAAGGGAAATCCCATGATGGCAGCTGTGTAGCAGGAAACATCAGTAATAGATTCCCTGATGTGTCTGACTATATTGATAGTAATTTTATAGTTCTTTAAAAGAGTATGGGAAGAACTAATGATTTGTACATAGACAATTAAACAAATTATAAAGGAGGAGAGACAATTATTCTTCTTTTTAAGTAATCTGTTTTCAACGTGAGGTTCGAACTCAAGACCCAGAGATCAGGATTTGGGTGCTCTACTGACTGGGTAGACCATCAGCCAAGCGCCCCAAAAGGAGGATAGACAATTATTAACAAATTCAAAAATTTTTGAAAGACCATACAGTACTGAAATATAGTATCCTACTTGACTCAGCTGTGAACATAAATTTACCTAATCATAAAAAAGGTAAACACTAAGTATTAATTGAATTAAAATATTAAAATTCTACTTGGATCATGGAGTCGAGAGAAGGACAATGATTGGGGGAAAGGGTGTTATGAGTGCTAAATCCTCAACCTGCATTGTACAGAGTAATAGGTAATATCTAAAATTGCCTAATCAAAAAGAAAAAAGGATAAGCAAACAACTTAAACACATGTAGGTAAATCCCAGGAGGGCAGCTGAAAGAGGTCAAAGTATCTGGGGGATGGTATTTAGGGATGACTCCTATTTTCCCTATAAGCTTTATAATCCTATTTGACATTGAAATTATATACATGAATTACTCTACTAAAAATAAAAATTAGAGGGAAAAAAGCAAATCATCTACACTTTCTTAAATGGGTTCATCTTTTCGTTTATCCCAAGACAGCAGATCTTGCAGTGGAAGACCACTGTGACCTCAGCCCTGCCCATGCTCACACTCTGGAAGTTTTCATTAATACTTAGGTTCTAAGGAAAATTTGTTGTCTCCTATGAAGGCTGAATAACAAAAGAAAATCTTCCTGACAGAGAAAAGCATTATGAAATCAACTTTTAAAAATCAAACTTAGGGTTAAAGTTAAAAGTAGTAAAACAAGAACTCCTGTAGCTTTTGCTTATATCCAACTACTTACACCAAAAAATTGGTAAATTATAATAAGAATTTTTCTTGAATCTAGAAACCACAAAGCAGGGCCACTACATGAGACTATGCACTTTGTTTTCTGCTGAGGAGGTCACAGTAAAGCTTAGATTCACCCACTCACCAAGCCAAGACACCCATGTTGCTAAGTTCAGAAGGAAAGGGCACTGTTTCCCATTAGTCTACCAAGAGAGGCCTCTTTTTGCAAATGAACCAATCAGAGGATCCACCTTTTATCTAATTCACAAAAGATGCAGGACATCCTAGCTGAACCTGTGATTAACTGTCTTTCTTAAAAAGGCTTTCTTTTAATCGTCTGATTAATTTGCACTTGGATAAAACTAGAAGAGCGTGAGCAGTGGTCAAATCTATGTGATCATGACCGACATTTACAGATTGATGCCACTATGACAAATATGTGGTTACTTACCAGGAATGTGTTTCCGCAATGCCCACACACGACCCTTGTACCTTCTGGCTGGACTGGCAGTGCAGGCTGAGCTGGCTGTTCTTCAGAAATAAGCATTACTGGGCTAAGGTTAATTATGCGTCTACTGTGGAGAGAGAAAGGAAACAACTTCATTATCCCACAAATGGACTGAGGGCAAAACCTGTAATATATGGCATAGCAATGAAAATAGATTATACTTGTTTTATAAATTGTCAGGTTTGAAGCCAAATTCACAGAAAGTAGCAGCAATTTTGAAAGCAGAAAAATGACAGTTTTTTTAATATTTGTGATGGAAACCATCTATTATGGTGTTGGTTCTAATCAATGGCCTTGGGAACCATTTAACTGCTATTTCCAAGTTCCTACAAGTTCAAATTAGAAATTGTTTTTATCGTTCCCTATCTAGGAAGACAAGTTGAGGTTTGGTGGAGGACTACACAAGTTAAAATACTCTACATCAGCAAATATGTGTGTGCCATGAAGGTACCAAAGTGCTGAGTCACAGCCAAATTTCTCTGGGTAGGCTGGTATTCTTTGATGTCTATTTAACCAGAGTTGGACAAAAAGGAAAATGGGAGATTTCTTTTCTGTCTATTCCATCAGATGGGGTTGCAAATGATTCATTTAATGGTCAAAAAGCCAGAAACCAGAAAAACCACAGTGAAAGTCTAGATATACTTCTATCTAGGCACATCTATAATGGCATTTATCAAATCGTTCCAGAATTTATTGCATAGATTATGTTCAGCAAAGACTCATATAGCACACAGTGAGGTACACAGTGATGACTAAAACACTTCCAGGTTAAGATGAATTAAATCAAAAGTAAACTAGGGTGGTTACTTTTGGGTTTTTATTTCTTTTTCATTGAAACATTTATTTGAATTGATCTTAATCACTGTGTGTGTGTGTGTGTGTGTGTGTGTGTGTGTGTGTGTATTATAGTTGGGTGTCACCTCCCTTCACTGATAGAACAGACATCTGAAATGGCTTGCAAATAGTGTTCTCAGAAACACCTTTATTGCAACTGTTGAAACACCTGACTGCACGAATTACAGAATGGGTTTATTCTATTCACTCAGATAACACTGGTCTGCAGGTTGCAACTAGAGATCTTATAAATACCCTTATTACAAGTTTCTTAATAACTTCACTGTATATATAACGATGGGGATAAGCGGTTTCTTTTAAATAAGTTTAAGGAGTCACAATTTATTAGAGTGCATTAAGTACTTATATAACATCAAGAAAACTTTCACTGCTCATTCAAGAATATTATATCTTATGAATACTTGTGACCATTAATTTCAAACTAATCACATCATTCCTTTTAACAAAGAAAAAATAATAATCTAGGTCCTGTAATTACTTTGAGGACAAAGGTTATTTAGAACAAAGCCTGGCACATAATGAGCCTTTAATAAGTACTTGTTGGATGAACAAATGAATGAATAAATGAATGATGAATCTTTATCTCTTACCAGTTAGGTCTCGGACATCCTATTCGCCGAGATGTGTCCTTACAAATGAGGAGACAATTACAAGGGCATCTAACATATTTCTTCCCTGTTGGGGGGTTTTTGATTGGCTAGATAAGGGAAGAAAATGCAAACACAGCACATTAACCAAAGGACAGATTGCCAAAGCTTATTTGTATATAAAAAGGAAATGATTCCTTAAAAACTTCGGCTCCCCATAGTGCTACCAAAGTACAGGTTAAAGAAAAGTGCATCATAAGTGGTTTTAAATAGCTCAAATGTTGGCAAGCACTCTATGAAATTTTGGGGCTGCCGAGATATAATTGTGAAGGGCATATTTCAAAATTAGTTTGCAGTGCCCTTTTAATATGAGAAGAAAATTTAAGTTCACAACAAGAATTGTTTTCCTTTAAAGTTTTAAGACCAAAGCCAACTATCTGTCCTACCAGGTGCAAATATTCACTAAAGGTTCTTATACCTGTTTGGGAAGAGCAAACTCATTAGGAATAGTGGACAAAGAGGAGTATATAACAAATTTGAACTTTTCTTTACTGCCTAGAATATAAGAAGGGGTTAATTTTATTACATCTTTTAACTTAAAAAACAAACAACTTGCAATAACTCTTAATGTTACCATTTTTTAAACTTTACAGTAAATTTAAAAGCAAGAGTAAACACCAAAAAACCCCCACTCCTTTAAATAAGTACTTAGCAGGGCGCCTGCATGGCTCAGTGGGTTAAGCATCTACCTTCGGCTCAGGTTATGATCCCAGGGTCCTGGGATCGAGCACCACATCAGGCACCCTGCTCGCAGGGAGCCTGCTTCTCCCTCTCCCTCTGCTGCTCCCCTGCTTGTGCTCTCTCTCTCTCTCTTTCAAATAAATAAAAAATCTTTAAAAAAATAAAATAAAATAAATAAATAAGGACTTAGACTTGTTAGAGTAAATAACCTATGAAGCAATGAGATGACTAGATCATCATTCCTGGGCATGCCTACCAAAAATGTATAGCTTGAATTCAATTATTAGGGAATATCAGAAAAACCCAAAATGAGGAACATTCTACCAAACACCTTGCCTGTACTCTAGGAAAATGTCAAGGCAATCAAAGACAAAGAAAGACTACATTTCAGATTAAGGGATATTAAAGAGACATACTAGATTGACTCCTGGACCATATTGTTGTTTTTTGTATTTTTGGTTTTTTTTAATGGAACCATTGAGCAAATATGAATTAGGTCCAAAGATCAGATAATAGCCATTGTATTAATGTTAATTTCCTGCATTTGATCATTGTACTGTGATTATATAAGTGAATGTCTCTTTTTTTTTTTTTTAAAGGAAATTCACACTAAAATGCTTAGGGGTAGAAGAGACTGAGGTCTGCAGTTACCTTAAAGGGTTCTTAAAAAAAAAAAAAGATTATTTATTTATGTAGAGAGAGAAAGCCAATGTGACAAAATATTAATGCATTTGGGGAATGTGAGTATAGGGTCTGTGGGAATTCTCTGTACATAATATGTACTATTATTTTTATAACTTTTCTGTGAATCTGTAACACATTTCAAAAAAAAGATTAAAAAATTTAAGTAAACAATCTTGTAGAAATATACAAAAGTTAGCAATAAGTCATCAACAATTTATTAAACTATGTAACAGATAAAATCTGAATATCTAAGATTTATAGACATCCAGAATGTGTTACTATCCAATCTAAAATATCAAGAAAACCAAAAATTGGGTTAATTCCTGTATATCCAAATTTTCCCATTAAGTAAATGTGTACTTGGCAAATGATAAACTTTTTTAAATTTTATTCCCATCTTACTTCTAGACCTCAGTTCCCTCGTTTATAAAGCAAGGCACTTGAACTAGAAGAACTGGTCTTTACTGCCCGCCCATGCCTTGTCATGTCCGATCTGCAGGGAAATGGGGGTGAAAATGGCACTGTCCTTATGCATAAGTTTTAATATTCTTACTTAGTAAAATGAACTTGTATGTGCGTGGTGCTGTGCTGGGCACTTTACCCCTGTAATCCCAAGGGCAACTCTATTAGGTAGATATTATTATTATACCACTCTACTTGAGGAAACCACAGTGTGGAGAAGCTAAGTCCCAAGGATATAGCTACCAAGTGGCAGAGCTAGGATTCAAAGCACAGTCCATCAGCCTCCAGATCTCAGACTCATAATCAATCATGCAGCCAATTAGCTCCACTCTTCCTCCAGGACTTCTCAACTTTTCCATTAACTTGCCCTAGAAATTGCTTCTCCCTTAACCTTAAATTCTGTATTCTCTAAGCTTTGCTAAAATTTGTCCATCTTTTCTCTCCCCCAACGTCTCTCTTTTCTTTCCCAATTCCATCTACTGAAATAAGAAGGACTTTCATTAGCCTAGTTTTTTTTTGCTTTGTTATGTTTCGTTTTTTTAATCTCCTCAGGAATATCAGGTTCCTATTAGAGGTGGCTGCTGAGGAGAATAGACACACTGATCTCTTGTTTTAGGTGACATGAGGAGAATGAAATACAGTGAAACTGAACGGGGAACGGTGACAGTGAACAGAAGCTGCTTTGTTGGATCCTGGTCCATTTACCTGTTCTTTTCAACCCAGAATTTCTCCAGAGAAGCTGCTAGTTGCCTAACACCTCTTCACTCATAAATTCAAGATCAAATTATATTGCAAACATTGGCAAGTCATCTGTTAAAGCACTCCTCACACACATTTTTCCCCCTCTTCTCCTTCCCTTTAATATAACTGATTCCACACAAGGCAATCTAATTAGATACTATTCATTTTCTCTAGAATATTGAGAAATACTTACATTTCCTTACTTAACAGGAGTTATAATGATATAAAAATGTCAGCACAATTTTCTTTATGTCCAGAAGTAGTTTATTTGTACCCAAATCCTCTTGTTCTAAAAAATGAACTCATCACTTCTGAGTAGCCAGATTGAGGCTGTTGGCTAAATCCATAGCCTGTTCTGTTTACTTCCAAAGGTAAATATAAAGCTTTAAAAGTTTTTTTATACTCGCTAAAGAACAAAAGTTCGTAGGGATGGTGGAACAGGAGAAAAAAATGAAACCTTTCAGGTACTGAGTGTTTGTTGTTGTTGTTGTTTTAATAGCCATCTATGTCTGACAACTCTTATTTGGTTGTTAACTCTAAAATGAGCACTACGGAGGTTAATGTTAAGTTTGCTAGTGAGTGTTCAACCTAAAAAGAAAAGAGCTGGTTCTGTAGGTATCGCCTCTATTTACACAGTAAAGTTCATCTCCAAATGACGTCCCTTATAAAAAAATCCACATTTGCAATGAAATATATTGCTTCATGACTTAAGGTTTTAGTTTATGACTTTTCGGTAAAACATATAAAGCCCAGTATACATGTTTCATGGTTCTTAGAGACACAATAATCTTTGGCTGACTTTTTTTGAGACTTTTCTAAAAAGGAAAAATAAACAAATACCAACAATTGATATTTAATTGCAGATTTTGAGAGAGATTGAAATTTTAAAAATAAAAATAAAGCCTAACCATAAAAGCAGAAATATATTTAATCTAACTAATAGACACTTTCCAGTTCATTACTTGAAACTAAAAATTTTACTTAAAATGTAGTTGTTCTTCACCAGGTTCAGTTAAAAAAAAAATGTGCCCTTCAAATTTTTTGAACATTTCTCTAAATTACTATCAAGCAAACAGAATAAAATACCAAGCTATTTGTAAACACTTTGGCACAGATATCAATAATAAATGCATAATCTTAAGTCCAGAAAAACCATACAGACATCCTACAGATGTAAAGCAGATTTAAATAATTTTCGACATAGTAAGTACAAAGTCCACATCTGAAGTGAAATTTGGCGTATCTTCATTTTTCTGAAAATCAAAATGGATTTAGTTGTGATGTGGATAGACACTGAGGATAATTATAAATACCTGACTAGGGCAGTCTCATGTTAAAAAATAAAGAGCCAAAAGGCATTATATTTAAATTCACCATGAAATTTTCATAATGGAATTAGCTTTAAACACCTGCAGACATCTTTGTATGATAAAAGAGAACTAGAGAGAAGAAAGAAAGGATGAGAAAATACGGCCATATCTATATCCAGCCCACGTCTACCTTTAAGTAACATTACTGGAGTATTTCCTTTAGAGACAAGATGTCAGGTAACAATTTATGCTTTATTAATGGAAATCCCCACTTACCGTAGCTTCATTGCAAACCGTGCACTTAACCACATGCTGGTGAAGCTTGCCATCCAAGTTGATGAGAGATTGGCACACGCGGCAATTTATTACTGGAATACCACTGGCATCGGGGCTGACAATGGCTGTATATGGAGGTGGGAGTTCCGCTGAAAAGGTTATCAGTCACTGAATCAGAGCCAGCCGTATTACAGAGAATAGAGGTAAAGCAGAAACTATCACAAATGACCTCATTCTTGTATTTATGTTTTCAAAACTAGCCAACTTATCCTAGTTTCAGAGCACAAACACACATGGAAATACATTGTGAAGTAGAATAATTCTTCCTCTGATAAAATCTAAATCATGTTTGCCTCGGTCTACCCAAATGATCCAGTTTCCTTTTACTAACCTATACACAACATATCCACTCTGTTCCTGCAGAAACTCGGAGAGCTTGTAATGGGAAAGTGATGATTCATGCCTAAAGAATCTGACACTAATGATCTGGTTACCAACAGAAACAGTCAGTGAGCACAAAGTTTCTAAATCACTTATACACACCCATAAATTGTGCAGCCGTCATGCTGTGTTTATAAAGGGACCAGCATGTAACTGCTGGCCATGTCAACAACAAAACAGTTTTGGTGGCAGCTAAGGACAGACAAAAGTGAATGTAGGAAAACTAAACGTATCAACATGGAAAAAAGCTAATTGGAATAGAACAATGCTAATTTCAGACACAAAACAAAAATAAACAACATTTTTTTATCTCAAATTTGTAACTTTAACATTAAAAATCCAGGAAATGCACTTAAGTATTTATGGGTAAAACTATGATGTCTGGGATTTGGTTTAAATACTCTAAGGCAAAAATGGTTTAAGAGATGAAACAAGATTAGCAAAATGTTGATAATGAATAAATATGATGATATAGAAAGTCATTTTGTTCTTACTACTTTTGTGTGTGTTTGGAAATTGCCAGAATAGGGGCACCTGAGTGGCTCAGTCGGTTGGGCGTCTGACTCTTGGCTTTGGCTTGGGTCATGATCTCGGGGTCCCGGGACTGAGCACCATGTGTGTCAGGATCTGCACTCAGCAGGAGTCTGCTTGGGATTCTCTCTCTCCCTGTCCCTTTCCTTCTTCCCCTTCCCAATCCGTGCTTGCTCTCTCTCTAAAATAAATAAATAAACCTTAAAAAAGAAACACACACACACACACACACACACACACACACACACAGTTTTTTGAGTCCTAAGTTTGCCTGATTGGGTAAAGGGTGGAAGCCCCGTTTCAGAATCATGTTCATCTACCAGAAGTATGTATTTGTTGTGGAAGTCTGAGAAAAAGAATCTAGATGTACTACTCTGGAATGGGATTTCTAAAGGGGACAGCCTAACCCCATTGTGTAGCTACCTCAATTACAGGTATAGGAGGTCCTTTTCAGGAAAGGTATTGTCTTAGGACTTCTAGAAAAGGCCACACCTCAACACACGATTCATGATTGAAGCCCCACTAAAGAGAACTGGTATTTCGAAGGGCTTCTGTGATACTCTAAGATACAATCACAATAGCTAATTATGAAAAGAGTTATTTTTGAAATAGAGATTTTCTATCCAGTGAATTAGATTCTGAACTCTGTGGTATTTTTTAAAGCATAGCACACCATGGTACGTTTAAAATTCGCATATTACCACCTGGCATCCTTGCAGTTTATCATATAGATTTTTTTAGACTAGCAAAGGATTAGCAATAAGTGCTATTCATTTAAATGATTCATAATAAGGGGCGCCTGGGTGGCTCAGTCGGTTGAGGCTCTGACTCAGTTTCAGCTCAGGTCATGATCTTAGGGTTGTGGGATTGAGCCCCCAGTCAGGCGCCGTGCCCAGCAAGGGGGTGGTGTCTGCTTGAGATTCTCTCCCTCTGCCCCTCCCCTTACTTGCACACACATGCTCTCTCTCTAAAATAAATAAATCTTTAAAAAATAATAATAAATGATTCATGATAAGCTAAATTTCCATAGCAGTCAGGCTCTGAAAGAGACCACTTTGAAATGACAATACACATACATTTCTGGGAGGCTTCTACCAGAACACTGCCAAATACTGAACTGCAAAAGAAGCTATAGATGTCTTAAATTATAAGAATAGCTTTAAATCCTTGAAAGAATTTGAGGTTGATCCAGAGTGACTTGGAACATATTAATCAAGAAGGAAAAACAGGTTAAAGAAACAATGAGTCAACAGTACTTGGAGCCCTTGCAATTTGCAGATTACTTTATCAGATCTCAATAAAGAAGATATTGTTCTTAGAAAACAAATACATACCTCACTAGAAATTCTAGACACACTACCTGGTGTTTAATAATAAATATTGCTTTAATAATTATTAGCATTATTAATAAAAGTAGTTTCATCTCTTGCCTTTTCTTGAGTTATGAAGTAACATGGAGTCTCCCATAATTCCAGGTCTCCATCTTACATAATATGACAGAAAAGAAATTTAAAGACGAGAATTTCACAAAGAAAACAAGTGCATTGAGGATGGGGGGGAGGGTTAGCCACACACTGCAGCATACATAAAAGGCCAGTAAAGCCCATCTACTCCAAAAGGCAAAAGCTTTGTTCAGAGGAATCTAAAACTCCCAATGAGGGATTAAAAAAGCATTTAAAGTGCATCACAGCCAACAAAACCCTGTGAATTTTTTCTCTAAGATTTGTACCACATAATTTTTAACCTGTCAAAAAAAGCTTTCGATTATGACAAAAATAAGCTTGAATCTTTTGGAGGCTTGAGAAGAGGAGGGAAGGGAAAAGAAAAAGAAGTGAGGATCAGAAATTTACGATGGGAGAGGCTGTAGGTTCCATGAGACCAGAGTCATGTCTGGCTTGTTCAGGACTGACTCACCAGCACTTGTCATAGTGCCTGGTCTATGGTAGATGTTCAGTGACTATTCAATGAATGGATGGATGGATGGATGGATGGATGGATGGATGGATGGATGGGCGAATCACTGCAATATTTCAGACACATCTATTTCTCTTGGGAGGTTAACACTAAGTATATTACTGCTGCTCTCACTGAAGAGGAGCTTGGGTCCTACAGAGCATGCAAGTAAGCCTCACTGAAAAAAGGGTCTCTACTATATAGAAGAATACCCTCCAAATCATGCACTGACAGAGGTGAGGTAGTCAGGGGACACTGGCCTGGCCCCCCATATAAGTGGAATCAATCCAAGAGATCAATAGAATGACAGATGCTGCAGCCTAATTGCTCTACTAAGCAGTGCTTTCAGGCCTATTGTCTCAATTCTCTGTCCATTACTTCAGCCTTAAGCCGATATAGAGATATGTCTTGGACTTTAACCCCCAAAAAACCCTTCATCTATAACTCCATCTCCTTTTGTGAGGGACTTTTAATCCCTTTTAAGATATCAGAGATATCTTCCACGGTTAGTAAACCTGTAATAATTGGCAATTTAGATTGTTCTTTCTGTCTCTTTTCAATTTAAAAGTCAACAGATCACAACTATCATACCTATTTCAAATTTCTGCCCTGGATAAAAGGTCCACTGTTATCTCAGAACTCAGGATCATTAGATATTGAGAGCCACAAAAAGTCTTCATTTTGGAAGAGTCTTATTATTTAAACAACGGTCATTTTCTCTATGGGGTTTACCTAAGTGAAAAATCTTTTTTTCCTCCATGTGAGCAGTATTTGTTAGACCAGTAATTCCCAATCCTGAAAAACTCCTTCAAAGTTGCAGTTATAGCATGTTAGAAATTAAAGCAATATTAGGAATAACATAGTCTAACTTCTTCCACTTATGGAAGAGAAAACTGAGGCCTAGAAGTTCTAACTTTTGAATAGATTTGTATACAGCCTTCAGCAAAGTCAAGAGCTGACTACACTCCCAGAGATTTCTCCACAGTAACAGTTTTCTCTCTTGGTGAATAATTCAATACAGGCAAAAACGTAAGGACTAGTGAGAATTCTGTAGAAACACTAAGACAAGAATCAGATCTGAGCTAAAAGGGAAGAGGAGAAGGAGAAGGAAGACAGGGAAAATTAAAAAAAAAATAGGACAGAGTATAAAAAACGAATCCATTCATGATAATAAAAACTTGATAGAAAAACCGAGACTCATAAAGAGATGATATGAAAGAATATGGATCACAAGGAATACATAATGGTCTTCCTGAAACACTCCAAAGGAACCATTATTATTCTGTAAACCCACAGGTGATCAAATTACACTTTCCCATCATAAACACAGACCTAATTTATCTGTTTTATGCCAAACAGCCCCTTGTCCTGCTAATTCATCCTAGTGTATTAACCCATACTTCATTTTTTTTTTTTACCAGATATATCCTCCAGCATCTTAAAGGTTGAAATTGTTTTTGCTGGATTGCTCTGGCCTTTCTTAGCTCAGTTATTCCTTTATAAGCCTCTTCGATGGCAATCTTTTCCAGTTTAATTCACTTACTTCATTAATGCACTCTTTATACTCACCCCTTCAGGCCCCTGACAAAGATGTGGTACCAAAATTGAAACATGACATCCAATTAAAATGAGATATTTTAGGACACTATGATTACAGGATGAGCAAGCAAAGTGTAAAGGGCCAGCCTGTGAGGAAAGCCCTGGCTGGCTTTTTCTACTCCTTAGGATCTTTGTGGAGAATATGGATTAGGGACAGAGTGAGCCTGGTTAGTATGGGTTTTCTACATCCAGGGTGAAACCTCTCCAGTCCAGCTGTGCACTGAGAAGGGGAAGACCACCTTCTGTTCTTCCCCTCTGTGAAACCAAAGAAATAAAACTATTCTGGGAGACTCTTGGGTTCTTCCAGAACCATGAAACCCTCAGAAGGTTCCATCGAGCTGAAGTCAGCATGGAAGGGTAAACATGCTACTTATTACCTTACTGACCCTTAGCTCCCAATCTACCCTTCTCTGCTTTGTCATGCTGGAGCCGAAATTCTGCAGACCACACTGTAGCTTTGCCAGCTGGCTGCAGGCTACATCTGTGAACAGGAGGTGATAAAGGGAGCCTGAAAGGTTGGGGGAGGAAGAAGGGACTCACAGCCCTTTCCCGAGGTGCACTTTCTCCAGAGCTCAGGGACATCAGCACCAGCTGGCCAGTGCCTCTTAGAAGTCATGTCTCAGTTCTGTAGAACCCCACCTCTAAATTATTACATCTTACTGGCTCTAATCCCTTCCCTCTGTTCTCTCAGCCCTAGTCCTCATGGTAGCTGCTTCCTACATCTGATACCTACTTGATACCTCAGGATAGTATTTTTACCTTTTAAGTACCTAGTGAACAACTTCATACATAATTAACAATTTTATTATATTCCATTGTATGGTTTCTATCTTCAGGTCTTAACTGATACAAAAACTCATGCCAAGAGTAATCCCAGGAAATTGACCCTCAAAAATGGGATTGGAGGGGGCGCCTGGGTGGCTCAGTTGGTTGGGCATCCAACTCTTGATTTGGGCTCAGGTCTGATCTCAGGGTCGTGGGATCAAGCTCCACAACGGCTCAGTGATCAGTGAGGAGTCTGCTTGAGATTCTCTCTCACACTCTCCCTCTGCCCCTCCCCCTGCTCTCTCTCTCTCTCTCTCTCTCTCTATCTCTTTCTCTCAAATAAATAAATCTTTACAAAAAATGGGATTGGAGAAATGGTTTGATCATGCCTTGGGCTCAAACGCAGTGCTGAGCTCCTTTACCAGTGGGACACAGTATGGTAGAAATTGATGGCTTGCAGTGGCATCCTGATGAATCAGATTATCCCCTATAGATGACTGTGATGGTTGTGGCTCCTTCACTAGACCATATGGCAGTAATAATTACTATACAGATTGTGATATGGGGTTGATTCCCATGAATACACTGGAGCATTTACAGAAAGGAAATGAGAAGCTCAGGTCTTTAAACTCAGCTCAAGTCATGGTCAGAGAACCAAAGAACTTCTATTGCAGCCCTAAAAGTATCCTTTATATCTACTTGTCACAGGGCTTATCCTGCTGTAAATGAAACACAAATTCAATTGTGTAGATTTCAAAATTATAATGTCAGGTAAATTCACAGGCTTACCAAGCTCTCTGTGAAAGTTGGAACACTGATTGTGAAGGAGTGGACCCCTGAAACATGTAACAGACATCTAGTTGTAGCCAAACAGAGGTGAGAAACTCTGAGTCACTCTGAGCTTCCCTTATGAGTAGAAAGCAGCTTTTCTCCTTGTGTTTGAAGAGACAAGCCTTCCCTCACAGGAAAACTGTCTCGCTAGTGGACAGCCATTCTCCTTAAGACTCATCCTCACCTCTGGTTGCCTCAAAACACATAACTAAGCTCAGATCTCAACACGTTCCAGGACGACAAGTAGAAAGCATGACTAGGAAGCAGCAGCTTATACATCAAGAGAATTGCAAGGTTTTGAAAATATATATTGTCAGAAACTTGCGAGAATATGTGTAGGGGTAGATCCTAAGAGTGTCAAACCAGAGGATGGAACATAACACTGAGTTGAGCCAAATTTAATCATAGGGTGCATTTACCAGATGCTCTGGATTCGATGTTTGTTTTAAAGCTGGAAGTAGCTCTCTTGTCAGTTTGCTTGTCTGTTGGTGAGACTCGGCCTTACGTTTAATGGACTTGTGACATCAGAACGCAGCTAGCCTGGCGCGGAAGAAGAATCAAAGGCTTAGGGAGTTAGGCTGTCGGCGTGAATTTATGAGATGAAATGTGCATGCCCACACCCTACTACATCGATTTGCTTATTTTCTACGTTGGACTGCTGCTCCCAGGCACTCCTAGTTCTGTAACTGAGGAGGTGTGATACAAAGCCCTGCTCTACGCTCTGATGCCAGAGAAAGTCAAGAGGCCTTCAGCTCCGTTCGGGAGGAAAGCAGCAGCCAGCCAGGCACACCGTGGCGGGTTCCCAGGAGGTAGTGAGCACGCGCTGGGTCACAAGCATCTACCATGCACCAGGTGCAGCCCTAGAGGAACATCCGGAACGCCGTGTGCAGTGAGACAGGCTCCAGGGCTTCAAGGACTTGTGTTGTTAACATGGAGAAAGACAGGAAAAGTGCCAGTATAACTGGGTGTGCTAAGTGCTCTGATAAGGACGTGCATGGGGGCTTTGCGAGCAAAGAGGGCATCTAATTCTGCCTAAGGCAGAGTATGTGTCAGGGGTGCGGGCTGGTGGCAAGGGCAGAGGAGGCTGGTGGCAGAGTCAGTCTAGCACAGTTCAGCTTTCCTCCAATACCACAACCTTTCTCCACACTGTTACCTTTAGCTCCTTTCTCCAAACAGTAGCTCTAGAGAAACAGCCTAACCTTATTGAGTGTGGTTGTAGTATCAGCTTGGAACCAATATCAATCTACATCTGAATGCCTCCAATACTGCTTGTAAGAGCTTATGTGTGCCCACGGCAGACCCCAAGGCAACAGCAAACCAGGCATTTTCTCTAGCAGGTAATGATGGGGACTGAATTCCACTCTGAGCTATTAATCTCTTTTCTTTCCCTCCCTTCCTGGTCTCAGGCATTTGGGCCGTATCAAAACACTGCCACATAACTGGGGATGCCAGCAAGGATGCCCACTGACCTGCCAATGGCCAGTTCCTGGAAGACAAATTTCTGCTCTGCCCTCTCTGCTTCTCATAAGGCAATATTTCTGCCTCATTCTAATAATGCATTTCATCTGTGGCACTGGCGCTTTCTTCAAGTATTGACAGTAAATAAGTTATGTTTTCTTTTTTTTTAAGATTTTATTTATTTATTTGACAGAGAGAGAGAGAGCACAGCAGGGGGAGCAGAAGAGGGAAAAGGAGGCTCCCCGCTGAGCAGGGAGCCCGATGCGAGACTCGATCCCAGGACCCTGGGACCATGACCTAAGTTGAAGGCAGATGCTTAACCGACTGAGCCACCCAAGGGCCCCAAATTATGTATTCTTTCACTTTATCAACAACTGTGTTTATTTCTATTTCAAAAGATGCAATTTTTTTCTGACATGACTTATGGGCAATCATATTGTTTACATGCATGGCCACATTCATAATCTGTTCTTTGCAATATTGCTTCCAAGAAAGCATGTGTTTCAAGAAAAATAGAGAGACATTTACTTTCAGTACAGAAAAAGAAATTGTTGGGGCGCCTGGGTGGTTCAGTCGTTGGGCATCTGCCTTCAGCTCAGGTCATGATCCCAGGGTCCTGGGATCGAGCCCCACATCGGGCTCCCTGCTCGGCGGGAAGCCTGCTTCTCCCTCTCCCACTCTCCCTGCTTGTGTTCCTGCTCTCGCTGTGTCTCTCTGTCAAATAAATAAATGAAATCTTAAAAAAAAAAAAAAAGAAAAAGAAATTGTTGTTCCCAGGGCAAAAAATGGACTTACCTAGAAATTAAGAAACTCCTCCTATAGCCTAAGGAGATAAAGAATTCCTATTCTGTCATTCTTCCTAGACAGCTCATTTTCACTACGTATCTACATTTCTAAAGACTGCATTTCTAAAAAAAAGGAAGACACTCCTTTACATATAACTAAGTATGCACACTAAATGATAACTTACAGGTTACAAGTATTCATAAATCAGTTCTAAAATATAATCAAATATAACTGAGCCCCAAATCTGTTACAAGACATTTTAGATAAGAGAGAGTATAGGAGGGAAAATGACCTCAGTATGTGAGGAAGGGAAAAAAGTTCAACCAGATTCATAATTTTATTTGCTTCAATATATGAAACAGCATGGCAGAATAAGTTCCAACATAATCACGGCACCTGGCTTGGCTCAGTGGGTAGAGCATGTGATTCTTGATCTCAGGGTTGTGAGTTCAAACCCCACTATGGGCATAGAGATTACTTTAAAACAAAACAAAACAAAACAAAACCCAGGTGCTTGGGTGGCTCAGTTGGTTAAGCATCTGCCTTCAGCCCAGGTCCTGATCCCTGTTCAGCAGGGAGTCTGCTTCTCCCTCTGCCTGCTGCTCGCCCATTTGTGCTCTCTCTCTCTCTGTCAAATAAATAAATAAGTAAAATTAAAAAAAAAACAAACCCAAGGTCCAGCATAATTAGATGGTAAGGATATATGAATGATAATATAATACTCAGTATTTTCCTATCTTAAATATTTCACCCATTTAAAAAATGACTTAGGGATTAAAAGATTCTAGATGAAGTCAACAGTTCAGTAATTTTGGAATTTGGCACATATTCACCATAAATCTAAGCAAAATCAGACACAAAAATGGAGTGAAATGAACTTCTTAAAACCAGTATTTAATTTTTAAGCATACAGTAAGTATATAAAGATATTTAGTAAGTTCCTTAAATTCTTTTTGTTTTTGAAAATTTTATTTATTTATTTATTTATTTATTTATTTATTTATTTATTTAATTTGACAGAGAGGAAGCACAAGCAGGGGGAACAGGGAGAGGGAGGGAGAGGGAGAAGCAGGCTCCCCACTGAACAGAGAGCCTGACCAGATGTGTGGCTTGATCTCAGGACCCTGAGATCATGACCTGAGCCGAAGGTAGACACTTAACCAACTGAGCCACCCAGGCGCCCCAAGTCCCTTAAATTCTAGTGCTTAGATATTTTTACCTCATGGGTTAAAATTTCATTTCAAAATACAGAGATTACTAAAGAAATCCAGAAGTTAATCCAGGAGAGTAAGTTCCTCATTACAGCCAGCAGACGGTATAGCCCTGGAGCTCCTTCCTTTGCCATGCGGGCATTTCTAAGGTGGAAGGAGATCTGGCTGTCTGCTCCGCTGGCTCACTTTGTTTTTGCTCTCCTGTTAACTTCAGCTGCAAAACCTTCACTCCCTGAGTGACTTCAAAATCCCCGTCATGCCATCCTTTCTTGCTTTCTCAGTCTATCATTCATTCATTCCACATTTGTTGAGTGCCTAGATGTATAAGATCGTTTGCAAGGGGCTATGAAAGGGACTCAGTGATGAAAGATACAGGAACCCTATCTCCTTCCTTGTCTCCCTTAACAGGCTCATATAAACAAATAAATATTAAGATATAGAATGGAGGGGCACCTGGGTGGTTCAGTTGGTTAAGCATCCAACTCTTGATTTCTGCTCAGGTCATGATCCCTGGATCATGGGATCATGCCCTGTGTGGGGTTCCATGCTGAGCATGAAGCCTGCTTGGGATTCTCCCTCTCCCTCTGCCCCTCACCCCTTTCCACACTCGCTCTCTCAAAAAGAAAAAAAAAGATATACAATGGAAATGTTGAGAGATATTGTTTGGGAATATAGATCTTCCAGTAATAGAGATTAGAAAGAATTATATGAAAGAAAATGGCTTCGATGAATGCGTAGAATTTGAATGTTTTAGATTCCAAAATCCCTTTCCTACTCATTTCCTCATAGGAAGTAAACAGTATATCTTTATCTAGAAAAGACTAGAAGTGGCTAATAAGTGATACCAGTCTGAGGCAATGAGTATGGTCTTAAGGAAAAGCATGTACACACAGTGAGGTGTTTTCCATTTCAGAACAGGATCCCTCCCATTAAGACCTTGACAGGCTGGAGTAATGGACCAAATCAAACACAACACACTGAAATGCAAAGTGCAAGGGCAAGGACCCATACAGAGATGTGGGGAATGCTCTAAAACATGGCACTTAGGTCATCCTGTATTCAGGTATGTCTAAGAGTTTAATAATAACCTATGTCTTCATTTAGGGCTGGTAACAAATGCAAATACTCTTTTGTTGAGCATGGCAAAGTATTCTATATGGAGAATCACCAGAACAGGATCCCTGAATTCTGTAAATTTGAAAAATCATTTTCCTATAAATTTTTGAAATACTTTTGTATTAATTGGTAGCATCCATTCAGCTCAGTAGAAATCAGTGTGTTTTTTGGGAAACATCCTATGGCCTAAGATTAATAATGACTCAGGTGTTTGTGAAAGTCTTCTTGCTTTAAATCTACTCACTGCCATCCCCATGTGTTGCTTTTCCTCTGGATTGTGAAATCTTCGTATTTAATCTCAGAAACTATAAAATTTCATCTTGTCACATACCTCCCCCTAAATTCTCCCTCTGTAGAAATCACATGGTCAAATGTTGAACAATTAGAGGCTTTCTTGTACACAGTTTTAAAATCCCTATTATGAGTCTACCGAGCTTAAATATCTCAACTTGACAAAGTATGGGAAGAAGCAGGATTTTGCCATAAGCTTTAGAAATACATGCTTTGATAGAACGCCCTAAACAGTCAGGTGGCACATACAAATACATCCTACAGAATAAAATCCTGCATGCTGGTTGGGCTTCCAATGCTTAAAAAAGCCATGTAATACTCTTTAATGTTCAATATAGAATCTTTCCAATTTTCAAAGGATAATGGAATAGGAATTTACGTGAATGAGAGACACTGGAGGTAGAAGAGGTAAGGTAACAACCACCTGTACTTGAAAGTTATAGACCCAGGGGCCTGGGGGGCTCAGTCGGTAAGCGTCTGCCTCCAGCTCAGGGCATGGTCCCAGGGTCCTGGGTTCGAGCCCTGCATCGGGCTCCCTGCTCGGCGGGAAGCCTGCTTCTCCCTCTCCCACTCCCCCTGCTTGTGTTCCCTCTCTCGCTGTGTCTCTCTCTCTGTCAAATAAATAAATAAATCTTTAAAAAAAAAAAGTTATAGATCCATTCTCCTAGATGTATCCAGATTCCTTACCAAGAACAACTGTGTCACAGTACATAAAAGCAAAAAGGAACATACTAAATCGCTCCTCGTCAGGTAGGAAACTGAGGCACAAAGATGGAAGGTAACTATTCTAAGGTCAAGAGCTGATCACTGGCAGAGAGAACTCAAGTGTCAGGTCCCTCAGGCGAAACCACAGCTGGCAGCAAGATCACCTGTGAGACTATGAAGGGATGTCGTCATGCAATGCTTGACCGACTTACCTGACGGCCAGGAGGAGGAGCCATGCTTTCCATTTCTTTTTCACTTTTTTTTTTTATTCTTATAGAGAAAAAGAAATTCACTTTACAACAGCAATCAGGGAAAGAATCTTTTAATGTGCCAAAGCAACACAAACTCCAATGTATCTCCCCACCCCCCCCAAAAAAAGTAGAGAAATTCTCTCAAAAGAACAGAGAACAGCAGGTAGAAGGTATTCCCTCTTAAGAGCTATTGAAGGGATGTCATTCCCAATGTATGCAACATCTCTTCACCCTTACAAAAGTAAAACACAAAACAGCTGAGCTCAAAGCTGTATCCGGTGTTGTCTGCTTTTCCCCGTTTAGATCACTTTCCAGATAGTTGCTTATTGCCCTCCAAGACAGTTAGGCACACCTATCTGGCCAACTCGCCTCTCGAACATCTGTATCCATCTGGCTAACATCTGTATCCATCTGGCAATCTTGCAAGACTTTAATGGAATGCTCTACCCTAAAAGTTTGACTCTCCTGAAAACAACATGTAGAGCCCTTGGAAATAAATGGGAAATGGAGAACATCACTTCTCACCACAGTGAAGTGTTCTCACAGTGATGATAAATAATTGTTGAATAAAATTTACTCTCCAGCCCTGATGTCTCCTCACACTCCAGACTTGTGCATCCACCTGCCTACTTGACACCTCCAACTAAGTGAGGACCAAAGGTATTTCAAACTCAACATGTCTAAAACAGAATATCGATTTCCACTGTCCTCCTTCCCCCCGCCCCACATACCTAACTCCCTCTCCTGTTTGTCTACCTTAGAAAAAAGCACAGTTTTTTCCTAGTTGCTTGGGTCATTTCTGGAGCTTTGTGATTTCTTTCCATCCATCTTTAATCCAACAGCAAGTCCTGCTGCTTTATGTTTAATATGTCCTGAATCCAGCCACATCCCACTGTCTCCATCACCCCTACCCTGGTTCAGACCACCATCACCTCTTGCCTATGCCACATTAACAGCCTCCTGATTAGTCTCATGTCTTCTTAGGGTCTTATTTTTCCCCCAGTAGTCCATTCTCCACATACCAACCAGGATGACTTTCCTTCTTTTTTTTTTGAAGGGAGGGAGGGGCAGAGGGGGTGGGAGAGAGAGAATCGTAAGCAGGTTCCACACCCAACGTGGAGGCCGACACAGAGCCTAATCTCACAACCCTGAGATCATGACCTGAGCTCAGATTAAGAGTTGGATACTTAACCAACTGAACCACCCAGGTACCCCCAGGATGATTTTCTTAAAAACTAAGTATGTCATGTCTCTCCTTTGCTCCAAACCCCCCATGGCTTCCCATTACCCTCAGAACACAACCACAGCTCTGACAATGACCTACCAAATCTC
Source organism: Eumetopias jubatus (assembly GCF_037043125.1). Taxonomy (NCBI): domain Eukaryota; kingdom Metazoa; phylum Chordata; class Mammalia; order Carnivora; family Otariidae; genus Eumetopias; species Eumetopias jubatus. The sequence goes on along the minus strand of NW_028274810.1, from coordinate 152,048,297 downwards.
CTTTGTCTTCCCTAGTCCAGTCCCCCAGTCCCTTCTGCCGCACTTAGCCCCTAAGTCATCACGCTCTAGCCTACTGCCCTCTGTATTTTGCAACAGTGTCATGTTTTACCCCTGCTGTTCCAGTGGCCTGGCACATTCCACCTCTGTCTTCCAATGGTTAATTCCAACGAATTTTTCAGGTCTCTGAGCAATTGTCATCTCTGAGGTCTCTTTCCCGAAGCAATCTGAAACATTCCCCATGCAGCCAGTTACTCTCCATCCTCATGCCCTGCTTTATTTTCTTCACTCTCAGAAACTATAGTGCTCACTGGATGTAACTCTAGCGGGAATGTAAGCTCCCAAGCATCTGGAACAGTATAATAGGCACTCAAATATTGAAAGGATGACGGACTGAATGAAACACATCTTGATTAATGCATTAAAGATGCTGGGTAGAGCCAGGAGGAAATGTGGGCATTATAAAATAGAATAAAAAAAAAAAATCACGGAGACTGATGCCTGCCAAATAATAGGAAAGGATGAGAATAGGAAATGGGCTTGCCACAATACTGGAAAACTGGAAGCAGATACCCTTCACCAATGCTTGGGCTCTATTTTCCCTTAACGATGTAGCCTCAGTGAAGCAGATTTTGATTCAAGAACAGATTTGAAAAAACTCTCCTAAAATGTGGCACTAGCTTCAGCATATCACCAAATCAAGCTTCAGCAAGACCCTCCACGCTCCGTTTCACAGCTGGTGCATACCCCTATTGAGGCCTTCGGGGAGGGGCAGGGAACTGCTCTCAAATATGCCGCCTCTATCTCTGCTCATTAGGACAACCTGGCTTCCAGTGGGTTTCAGAATCCTTGGCAAATAAAATGAAAAGTTAATCTAACCTTACAGTGGGTTATGCATGTGGTGTAGGGCCCCGGGTCTGCATCATCTTTTCCTGCCAACCCTAAACTCTGCAAGGATGCAAGGAGGTTCGGAAATTTAATAGATGGCCCAAATATAGTCAAGAACTCTAACTCAGTGCAATGGACTGAACGTTTATGTCCTCTCAAAATTTAGGTTGAACCTCTAAACCCCAAGGTGATGGTAGGAGGAGGTGGGGCCTTGGGGAGATAATTGGGTCATGAGAGTGAAGCCCTCATGCATGAGTTTAGTGCTGTTAGGAAAGGAATGGGAGAGCACTCTCCGGCTCTCTCTCCACCAAGTGAGGGGGATACAGGAAGTCAGCCCTCTGCAACCTGATACCAGCTCTCACCAGACACGGAATCTGTTGGCACTTTGGATCTTGGACCTCCCAACCTCCAGAATTGTGAGAAATAAATGCTTGGTGTTTAAGCCACGCCGTGTGTGGGTATTCTGTGACAGCAACCTAAATTAAGACACTCAAAAGAACTCTAGTCTAGTACAGAACATAGTTCTAAGTGAGATGCGACTTCGCCCCACTTTAAACTAAGGCACCATTTCTAACTTCAGATTTCTCCAGGTAGAGGACAGAAGAGGCTCACTATAAATACACCTTATTTACTATCCAGTTTCTAAGTGAAAAGCACAGGAGTACATAGTAAATAACTTATCTCTTAAACCAGAAGCCAATTTAGTCTCTAGCCACTGAAAACATGTTCTTAAGCAATTTCAAATTTACACATTTTTTTAAAAAGTGAAACAAAGGTGACAAGAAAAGGACAGGGCCTTTCTAATTATGTTTCATAGGAAACCTAAGTGTTTCAGCATAAAGGAGTATTAGCCTCTTCCTGGGGGTGAAGTGGCTTTGAAGTGATTTTACAATTAAAGTAAATCTACATTGGAGTACTACATTAGATGGAAACGAAGAAGTCTTCAATTCTTTACAAAGGATTTGAATATAAACACATAGAAACAATTCTCCCTGACATCACTAATTCAAAAGACATTTCTGAATCCTTATCTATTTGCTCTTCTTTGCAGCTTTGGACATGTTTGACTGCTTCTTTCTTGAAGTGTTCTCTTCTCCTTGTCTCTGTGATAGTAGAGTCTTTTGGTTTTCCTCTGACCTGCCTGGAAGCGACTTATCAGTCTTCTTGGAGACTCATCTTTCTCTAACTAGTCATTGAATGTGGGAGTTTCTCAAAGCTTTGTCCTAGGCTCTCTTCTTTTTATTTTTTCTCCCTAAGTAGTCTCGTACATAGCTTCCCAAACTTTTTTTACATCTCAGTACCCAGAGAAAGTGACAATAGGTTTATAGCTATGTGGAGCTGGAGGCCTCTGGCCTAAAGGCTTCGGCTGTTCTAAGGACTGAGGAGAACCAGTATCTTAACCCCTATATGTTCTATCTCAGCACCTTGCTTGGTACACCAGTGGGGCCTTGGGAAGCTCTGAACCAACAACCATCTATTTAGCTGTTACCAATATGCAAATAACACAATTTGATATTTTTCAGCCCAGGCCTCATTTCTCTGGTCTACACCTGTGGATGCAATGGCCTATCTGCCATCTCTTCTTGGATATTTGAAAACATCTTAAATGTCTCACAGCTAAAACTAAGCTCATGATCCGTGTTCCCCAAAACCTGCTGCTCTTCTGGCGTTCTGTCTCAGCGAGGCATTCCCACCCTCAGGCTGTGGACGGCAGAACTCTGGGAGATTCCCTTGCCACTTCCCTCTCACTCTCACAGCCGATCTATCATCAAGCCGTCTGTACGCCCTTAACATCATCTTGTCTCTCCTCCTCCACCCCCCTGGGTCCCTGCTATCATCACAGTTATTCAAATCTGCCTGAATCATACTGTAGCCACTTGAGCCATCTATCCTCATCGACTCTCGCTCCCCTCTCATTCACACTCTAATCCAGAAATAGAGTGATTTAAAAAATAATAAAAATAGACATTCTTCCGGGACGCCTGGGTGGCTCAGTTGGTTAAGTGTCTGCTTTCGGTTCGGGTCATGACCCCAGGGTCCTGAGATCGAGCCCGGCATCAGGCTCCCTGTTTGATGGGGAACCTGCTTCTCCCTCTCCCGCCACCACTCGCCCTCTTTGTGCTCTCTCCCTCTGTCAAATAAATAAAATCTTTAAAAAAAATAGACATTTTTCCAAAGAAGACATACAGATGGCCAATAAACACATGAAAGGATGCTCAACATCATTAGTCATCAGGGAAATGCAAATCAAAACCACAATGAGCTATCATCTTACACCTGTGTATCTAAAACACAAGAAACAAGTGTTAGTGAGGATGTGGAGGAAAAGGAACCCTTGTGCTTTGTTAGTGGGAATGTAAGTTGGTGCAACCACTGTGGAAAACAATATGGTTTCTCAAAAAATTAAAAATAGAAATAGCATATGATCCAGTAATTCCATCCAGTACTGGGTATTTACCAAGAGAAAATGAGAACACTAATTCAAAAAGATATATGCACTTCCATGTTTACTACAGCATTATTTACAATAGCTAAGATATGGAAGCAACCTAAGTGTCTATCAACATAGGAATGGATAAAGAAGATGTGGTACACACACACACACATTCAAATATTATTCAGCCATAAAAAAAAGAATAAGATGTTGCCATGTAGGACAACATGGATGGACCAAGAGGGTCTTATGCTAAGTGAAATAAGACAAAGACAAATACTGTATGACCTCACTTATATATGGAATCTAAAAAACAAAACAAATAGCAGAAACAGATCCACAGAGGCGCCTGGGTGGCTCAGTCGTTAAGCCTCTGCCTTCGGGTCAGGTCATGATCTCAGGGTCCCAGGATTGAGCCCTGCATCGGGCTCCCTGCTCAGCAGGAAGCCTGCTTCTCCCTCTCACACTCCCCTTGCTTGTGTTCCCTCTCTCGCTGTCTCTCTCTGTCAAATAAATAAATAAAATCTTAAAAAAAAAAAAAAAAAAAGAAACAGATCCGTAAATACAGAGAACAAACTGATGGTGGCCAGAGGGTGGGGGGGGGGGCAAAATGGAGAAAGGGAAGTGGGAGATATAGGCTTCCAATTATGAAATGAATAAGTCACATGGATAAGAGGTACAGCACAGGGAATATAATCAATGGTACTATAATAGTGTTGAATGGTGACAGATGGTAGCCACATGTGGCGAGATAGCATATCATAAACACTAATCACTGTGTTCTTCACCTAAAATGAATGTAACATTGTGTGCCAACTATATTTCAATTTAAATAATGATAATAATAATAATAAAGATCTAACCAGATCATCCCTTTGCTGAAGGCAAAATTTCTCAACATGACCAATAATACCCTGCCTGGACTGAACAATACTTACTGTTCTGGTCATGCTGCAGAACAAATCACCCCAAAACTTAGTGACTTAAAACAACAGTTTAATACTACCTTTCATGATTCTGTGGATTGTTCTGCCTGAGCTGAATGGTAATCATCTAGAATCTGTCATGCAGGTACAATAAAAATTTGGCTTGGGTTGGAATCATCTGAAGGCCCAACTGGGCTGGGCATCCAGGATGGCTTCTTCACACACATGTCTGAGAGCTGGTCAGGCATCCCTCTCTCCATGTAGTCTCCCCACGTGTGTAGCTAGGGATTCCTCAAAGCAAGGTAGTTTCAGTGCATTCAAATTCTTACAAGACAAGTTAATTTTCCTCAGGGTGCACTTTATAAGAGACTAAGGTGAAAGCTGCAAGACCTCTAATGACCTAGTCTCCAAAGTCATTCAGCTCTCTTTTACTTTATTCTGTAAATCAAAATTGAATCACAGGGTCAGTCCAGATTCAAGGAGGGGACCTATCCAAGGACTTGAATATCAAAAAGCACGGCTCTTTGGAGTAAGAGGTGGGTCTTTAGAGAATATCAACCACACCCACTTCCCCAATCCCATTTTGCAATACATTCCCTGTTGGTGGCTTTCACTTTTAGCCACACCGGCCTTGTTTCGGTTCCTTGTACTTCCCATACTCTACCCTCCTAAAGGCTTTCGTACATACTGTTTTCTTAGTCTAGAATGGTCTTCCCGTCCACCCCCACCCCACCCCCCCGTTGCCAAGTTCAACTTTTAAAAATCTCAGTGAAGTCTCAGGAAAGCTTTTCCTGTCTTCCCTACCAGGTTAAATCTTTTTATTCCATACTTTCACGGCACTGGGTCCATTTCTGGCACTGTCCTCACCCCTACTGCCCTCTGCATTTGTTAAAATGATTATGTAATTTGTGTCTCAATGTCCCTCATTAGACTGGAAGGGGGGTCATATCTGTTTTTCCCATCCTACCACACAGAGCTTGGCTAGTACTCAAATATTTATTTGCTGAATGAATGAACTAAACTAAGTAAAGGAAACTGTCTCTGTATAACAATTCCTCTAAAATTATAGTGAAGTAATCACATTCCCAAGGTAAATATATAGATAATTAGACAACCCCAAATATAAACCATTTTCACAGAGGAAGTCTCATAAATGTAAAGGTCATATTCTTTTGCCACATCCTACCTGTAAAATCAGCAGATAGTAAAGAAATCAATTAAATATAGCCAAATTGTGTAAGTTCTGTCGTATTTCTTCCAATATTTTTTTTTAAATGAGCCTAAAACTGTCTTTGATTGTAATTTCTACGCCTTAACAAAAGCTGACACATGTACCCAACGGAGCATTTTAATCACAGGAAAGGTGATCTCCTACTCTATGCAGGAATCAAATATTGACAATAAAGACCACTAGAAGCATTCCACTTAGAAACCCAGGCGGACTGTTACACAGACCACACGTGATTCTCATTGTGCTAAAACCAAATGCAAAAAACTAACTGCTTCCCACTACATTATCAATAACCTGTCTATAAATAAACACTTCACCAGCTTTCAACTTAAAACGGAATATTTCACCTCCGAGGAAGAGCTAACGTTCCTGTCCTTAGATGGTGACACAACAGCAAAGGGTTTGATTGGAGAAAATATTCACTAGTTATGGCTCTTAACTACTTTAAAAAAAATCTGTAATTATGAATGGTATCATAAACCAAAGTTCATTATCAAAAAGTACATTCTATTCTGGTCTTTTAAATCCCAACCTTCAACTCTAATTCTTGTAAACTACTGAAAACATCTGGTCAAACGACGGAGTGTTTCCTACAATAATAATTCAGCCCTGTGTTTCTTTATTCTTTTTTCCCACTTCAACATGGGCTCCAAGAAGGGATGGGTTTGGTCGGTTTTGTTGACCTAGAGCAGTCTCTGGTGCATCATGCTGCCCATTAAATTAACGAATAAGTAAATAACATTGGTCTCCTAGAATCAGATCTTATGTATTACTCAAAATATTTATGAAGATGCTTATTTGTTATTTAAGAAAAGATATTCTGACAAAAATGCCAATACATAAAATGTCTTTACTTCTCATTTATGCTTCTTGCTTCCTAGGTATTATGCCACATGAGATTAGTGTTTCTAATTATCTAACCTGTCTTATTCACCAGTTAAAACAAAACAAAACAAAACAAAACTATATTCTACCATAAGGCAGAAACGGCTTTTTGCTAAATCATTTGTTAAAAACAAGATAACAGGCTCAAAATGGAGGCACTTAGGCTAAGCTCCACATCACCAGAGACTTAATTACACTTTTGGCTTCTTCCAGGAATGGAATCTTAAAGTCAGTCAGGAACTGCCTTATTAGCACTAGTGAGGTCATCTGCCTGATAGACCACTGCCATGCCCTAAAGGAAAGTGATCTATCTTGCCACAACCAATCCACTTTTTGCCAGTGTAACTTCCTCTCCCCCACTCCCTTCTGCCTACCGAAGTCTTTCATTTAGTACACCTTTTTGAAGCTCCTTTCTGTTAGATGGATGCTATAGAGTCATGAATCATTAAATAAAGCCCGTAAGATCTTTAAAATTTACTCATTGAATTTTGTTTTTTTAATACATTGAATTTCTTCAGTTACTTAGCTATCTGGAATGAAACTTCTTTTTCTCAGTGGCTGAACTGCAATTTGTACCTTATTGTGTAGTTTGAGGGGATCTTATCATATTAGACAAATACACAGCAAATGATAAATAAATCTATAAGCAGGTCCATGAGCATGAATATTTTGGGGGAATAATTTAGCCACTATGACTAAAAATACAAAAACAAAGAAGATAGAGGGCATGAAAATCTGTTATAGGACAGTTGCTTAAATCCAAACTTTGTCTTTTAATAAATGGCAAATATTTTGCCTAAAAAGGTGATTTGATGAAGTTGAAACATTCATTTATAAGTATTTAAACTTATTCTAGACCATCCAATTTAGATAACAGTAAAATATTAATATCAAATCTGTGCATTAAAGGAAATTCCCCCAACTGATGTCCTCTAACACAAGTTTAATACAAACATGACTTGTGGGTTTTCTGTAGGTGAGTCTCTTTTCCATTTTGCACCTTATTTCTCAACTCATTGATCACACTGAATTATTCATAGCTAAACATCTTTTTCCTTTGTCCTGCTTCTTGTCAGGTGTTGATTAAGACCTAGATTGTTCCTTTTCAAGTTGTAATGCATGAAGTGGAAATTTTAAATACTAAACAAGTTCAACCTGCTCTACAACTGCTCCAATTCCAGACTTGAACTTAGAAGGACAAGAAACATGATCTGCCTATATTTTCAAAAGCATTAACATTTGTCTCCTTGGGTTTTTAAACTCCTCTCATATTAGCCAAAAAGAGAGAGAGACCCACTTAAGCTACATTTGCAAGTGCCATATTTGACCATTCTTTTCATAACTCTGAGTGGTTTTTTCAAGTCTTGCCTTCCCTTTTCTATAAATCCTGACTCCACCTTCTTTCTACTATAGAAAGCCACTAAAAGGCTTGGAACAAAGATAAATCTTTGAATAGTTTGCTAAACAACCCCCCCCCAACACACACACACACACACACACACACACACACACTTCTTCAGATCCCACGGCTATCAAATCTTTCTTGATTCCATCTTGAGAAGTGAAATAAATAGAAATACATGCAGGATTAACTTGGGTTACTTTTAGAAGTAAGTTCATTTCCATCTCACACAGATACGAATCAAAAATATTACATCTTCCTTTCTTTTCTTCTTCATTCACCACTAAAGCTAACACACACTCCTAAGAAAGGGGAGTAATAAGGAAGGGCAGGAATTTCGGACATATTAGGAATATTGATTAATTCTATTCCTTTTGGTAAAACAATTCCCTGACTGAACAGAGCACTGGTGGGGGGGGGGGAGGTAGCAGGATATGCATATTTTTCAAGCTAAGCCCTTTCAAGGACAGATCCCAAGGTGAGCAGTACCAGGGGTTTCTCGGCAACCTGAAAGGATTTATGAATGATTGTGAAAGATTTGCCCCTCCTCCAGCTGCACTTAGGGGCTGCTCTAAAACGGTAAAGCCCAGCCTGGGAAATTCATGTCACATCCTGTACCCCTGGGTAAGAAGTGGTGAAATACACACACAGACACACATACCCCAGAGGGTGAGAAGGGGTGAAATAAACGCACACGCACACACTCACGCTCACACCTCACCCTACCCCACCAAAAGCCCTGCGGGGAAGCTCTCAGGCAAGCAGGCTCTGGCTCGGGAAGGCGCAGTCAGCATCCCTGTCTCCCAGCCCAAGTGAGAGGCTCGCCTCCACCTCGGAGCTAGAGCTCCCGGGTCTTTAACGTTCTAGGCTTTTCCTTACAAAAGTAGAAAGGTCCAAGCTGGCCTTACCTCTGGGGCTGCTTTCCTGTAAGTACGGCGGGGCTGTGGGGGTGACATTTCCCGAATGGGATGCTGACAGCAGAGGCGAGCGCTCGTCCACCCCATCAGCAGCCATGACTGCTGCAGCAGCCGCGGGGCCGGGGCGGGGGGGAGGCTGAGCCGGGGCTTGCGGCTCCCGCGGAGGTGGAGGCTAGCGCTGTTCCGCCGCTGCTGCCGCCTCCGGGAGGACCCGGGATGTGTCACAAGGCCGGAGGCTGGGGGAGGGGAGGGTGCGGGATCGGCAGGCGGGGGAAGGGCGGCGCGCTGGGAAGCCTAGAGTCTGGGGGAGGGGAGGGGAGAGAGAAAGCAGAAGCCCGGGAGAGGGGAGGCTGGGAGAAGGCGAGGAGGAGGAGCCGGGGAACACAGTAGGGCTGCTCGGGAAAGGCGGGGAACGGAAGGTGCGGAGTAACCGAAAGGGGGGCGGAGGAGGCGAGAGGAAGGGATTGCGACTCTCCCTGTCTTTGTACTTTACATTTCCTTAACTAAGGAGAAAAGGGGGAAGAACGGTAAAGAGCAACCTGAAAGGGGGTAAGAGAAAAGGCCTGTGACTTGATTACAGAAGAACTTCAGCAAACACAGATCTCAAGTTTAGCTCCTGGAGGGGGGAGGAGGAGGGATTCTGTGCTGTCCAACTTTGCAGCAATTATCGAAGAAAGCTGATTCCCAGGGTTAGCAATTCCTTCTTGGGGCCTGCTTCTTTTGTTAGAAAATCACTTCTCAACATCTGTTGTCTGAGAGGAAATACATTTCTGCAAGAGCGGTGCCATTCCTTGCTTGTCCTTGTTTTTTAGTAGGTGTTTGGCATTCTAGTAACAGTACCTTATTGAAACGATGCAGTTTGTTGGCTTTTACAAGGTTAATTTGACAAAATTTTAGTTTTGTTTTGGACTGTATTGTCCCTGACACCTTATACAAAAATGAAGTTTATGAATGATGTAAGTCAATTTAAAAAAATATTTTCTTGAGCTACTGTTTTAAAATAATATTTCGCATGTAAAAGAGAGTAAAAAACGAGCTAGTTACCGGCATGTTTTCATGTTTATGTTTTTCTTTTCTTGTTTTGGTGGTTTGCTAAAACGGTTTAGAAATCGAAGTTTTGAATATGCCTGACAAAAAAGGCAATAGGAAAACAGTGAAGGTCTCAAAAGATCATTCTTCTTCAATGATTTTTGAGTCATTCAACAAACATGTATGGTGTGCTTACTGGGTATACAAAGATGAATCAGTGGAGCAATGGTCTTGATCCTCCAGATGTCTGTGTGGTAGCACACTCAAAAGCAAACAAGAAATGAGGCTGGTAGTCCCAACTGTAGATTTTAAAAGGTCATGAGGAAAGCTGACTTTAGACATTTAAAACTACTCCTCATATTACATTAAGAAGGGTCTTCATTTTGCTTTCTGAAGATACTCTTTCTTCCAAAAAAAAAAAAAAAAAAACCATTTAGGCATCAGCTGGAAATCCTAAGGGAAAATCAAAGAATAATGTTTTCTATTATGCAGCATCTTTTATGGGTCAGTAGTATCAAGACCCAACACCATATAAGGATCCCCATATGATATAATCCAAGGGCATTTATAGATCTCCAGAAACCTGAAAAGTGAGGGGTCAAGATATAGCACTCCCTGCAAAAAATGAACAATTTACAAGATGAATAGCAGGTTTTTTGGTTTTGTTTTGTTTTTGTTTTTTACATTTGCAGCCTGGAAGCTATTGAGTTAAAGAAACTTGAGAAGAATCAGCAAAATCCTATGACTATGGTGTCCTGTTCTGTCACCTATCACACTATTTTAACAGTGCATTTACATTTCCATTATCCACCTACCCTTTATTCCCAACTGACTTTGTGAGTCAGAAACTGTAACTAACTCATTCACTATTGTGTCTCCAGTATCTAATGCAATGCCTGGCTCATTAAGAAGGATTGGATAAATATTTGCCAAATAAATAAGCAAAGGACTGTATGAGGAAATCCTACACAGTACCAGAATCTTATTAAAGCAAATTGTTAGCAGGAAAAGCGTTGAGCATATCTTGATTATTTTTTATGAAGATGACAGTTTTGCCATCTGACCAGTGTTTTTATTGTTCCATTATTTCTCTACAACTAGGGTTTCTTTACTGCCCAGGTATAAAGGATTTTTTTTTCTTTCTTTAGTTCTTTATATGGCTTCTCTATCCATTTCAGAACTCATTAGAGGGTGACACAGCTAATGGAAATTACTCACACTATGCAAGGTAGAAGGTATATTGAGATTATATTTGCAGCAATCTGAAATTTCATAAAAAGGAAAAACTTCTACTAGGTGAGTACCACTTCATTCTAGTTTTAAAATAATACAATAGTTTATGGTTACTCAATAAACATTAAATAATACTCATCTCAGTCCAAGGCATTTTATGATTATGATATGTTTCCATCTCTACTCAGGGGATGAGGTAATGTGTCTTCTGGAATAATAGTACAATATAAACAGATGATGTGTGAGCTAGTAAAAGCTACATCTTACTACTTACTTGAGCTACTTAAGCTACAATTCTAGCTATCTACTACTGAGCCATACCACAACCCAGTGGCTTAACACAACATGATTTGTTATTTTTCATGATTCTATAGATTAGTTGTGTGGCTAGTCTATCTTTCTTGCCTAGGCTTCTATTCAGGAAGCTTCATTCAGCTGGCAGATTGGCTAAGGGCTCGCTCAGCAGGGACGGCTTGGAAAGGGAAGGGAGGCGGGGAGGAAGGCGGGAGGGTTGTCTCTCTCCATCTCTCCATATAGTCTTCCATTCCAGGCTTCTTCACATGCCTGGTATTCTCTGAGCAGTGTTTTAAGAGGGTGAGAGGGTGATTGTGGAAGCTATGGTACCTTTTCAGATCCAGGCTCCAGGTCTCAAGAGGGTGAGAGGGTGATTGTGGAAGCTATGGTACCTTTTCAGATCCAGGCTCCAGGTCTCAAGCAATGTCCCTCCCATATTCTTCTCCTTCAGCCTGCCTCCTGCTTTCTGCCCAAAGAAAGTTAGGCTCAGAGGCCTCTTTTCATGGTCGACTTCCATTGTGATAATCATTGTAAAGATTAAGCGACGTCCTTATTTCCACTTTATAAGCCATCTAATAACATCATGCTTCTGAGCTTCACCTCAGTGTTGGATTTGAAGACTCCCAGTCGTGAACTATTCTTTTTTTTTTTTTTTTTTAAGATTTATTTATTTATTTGGGACTGGGAAGCAGAGGAAGAGGGAGAGAAATCCTCAAGCAGACCCCCTGCGTAGCGCGGAGCCTGCCCTGGGCTGGATCCCAGGACCCTGAGATCAAGACCTGAGCCAAAACCAAGACTTGGGCGCTTAACAGACTGAGCCACCCAGGAACCCCATTCATGAACTATTCTTTTGTGTACAATATACTCAAAATACTATTTTACTGATCTGGTTTTAATTTTTACTGTCTTGGGGTTTTGACAGAACTATAAAATAATACATTTATGCTGTTTAAACTGCTGAGTTTGTTATAATTTTTTATGGCAGCAATAGAAAAATGCCACCTCCCATCAAAGACAGCTAAAAGAAGCTAATTGTTACTTTCTATATTCTACAAGGAAATTATGTTAGTGAGATCAACAGGTTCATTAGGTACATTTAGTACCTTCCAAGGTACCACAGGCAACAGTTATTTGGTCCGCTTCTGTCTTCTGGTCTCCAAGAGCAATTTCCTTCCTGCTTTCCTAGCTTGCACGAATAGTCTCCTCTCTACCCTTTCCAGCATTCACCTGCTGCCTGGCCCTGAAGACTGCCGTGTGCTTTGGGTTTTGTTAGAACAATACTAATTTCTGTTACATTCATCTCTTGCTTTATACTTTACCAATTTCTGTCAGATTAATCTATTGTTTTGTACTTCTGGTCCCACTTTGTCTGGATTATCTATTGCTTTGGAAGAACCACCATCCTAAAACTTAGGGATTAAAATAACAATATTTTTCAGAAAGATGCATTCATCTGGTGGCTCAGCTGCAGACTGAGCTCAGCTGAGAAAGCTGGGTTGCCTGAACCTCTCTCTCCAAACTCACTTTCATCCTGGGCTTCTTTATTGCCTGGCAGTCTCAGAATAGCGTTCCCCAGAGGGCAAATGTAGATGCTGCCAGGGCCTCAGGAGTCCCAAGTTTTGGAACAGGTACAAGGTTACTTCTACCACTTTCTACCGGTCAGAGCAAGTCATAAGGCCAGACATTCAAGTGAGCGGAGGGCTAAATTGAGTCTCTTGATGGAAAGTGTGGTGGTATCACACAGAGGGGGGCATGAGTGCAGGGAGATGTCACTATATAGAGACCTATCACAGCTAAAACTATTTGATGTAAGAAAAGCACTGAGAGGAACAAAGGAGAGTTCAAGAAACACCATGCTTTGGGGAAGAAGTTCAAATTGAAATTTGAAAGTCCTTCTAAGAAGTATATTTTATGAACATCTGTGTGATGTAAAGTATGTTCGTATTAAATATTTATTGTAAGGGTTATAACTGCTTTTCTCAGTGCATATCAGAATGCTTCCTCCACTCTCTCCCTTGATTTCTCAGTCTTTCTCTTCTGTGCTGGGGTAGCCCACACTTGGAAATCAATTGTATTTGAATATTATTCTATATAATTTGAATTCAGTACCTCTAAGTGGTAATCTTGGTTAAGTTAGCTTAACTTCTATATACCTCATTTGTCTAATTAGTCTGTAGAACAGAGAAAATAATACCTACCTTGTGGGGTATTTATGATAAAAGAGAAAATGTATGGAATATAATTATCAGTGCCTGGCAGCTATAAATATAAGCTGTTTTACCACACTCCGTTTTTAACTCTATTAGAAGGGAGACCAGGGGATAAGCATGACTGGACTAAGCTAAAAGTACAATGGTCTGGAGTATGTGTGTGTGTGTGTGTGTGTGTGTGTGTGTGTGTGTGTGTGTGTGTATTTTTAAGGAAGCTCTAAGCCCGATGTGGGTCTTGAACTCATGATCCCAAGATCAAGAGTCACACACTCTACCGCCTGAACCAGCCAGGCACCCCTGGAGTATGTTTATATTTTTAATTCACTAATTCATTTACCTTACCTTGAAGTTATATAGGGTAGCATCTCTGTGTGAGGTCTGCATGCTTAATCCAAGAACTCTGGAGCATCTTAGCATGCCTGAGGAGTTTGTATTTAAGCATAAATTTTCCCAGGTCTTTTGGAAATGCCTATTAAAAAACTTTGAGGAACACCGTCAGGTCCAAGGGAACAGGGATTTAGATTTCACATACAGAATGTAACATGAATGCCCTTAATTATTGCATGCCTTGGGAAAGCAAAAATCTGGTTGTCAGGTGAGGGAAACTTGAAGGATGGGTACTCTACCTAGGGTAAAGAGCTTTACCTTCAGCTCCAAGGGGTTTTGTTTACTTCTCCAGCAGACAAAGTTATAACTGAAAGAACAAGGCCATGTTCTGGAGTTGTAAAAGGTGCAACATTTTGCAAAAACAATTGAGAAGGGTTACAGGCTTGACTGCAGTTACAGAAGAACTTGTTTTCAATTAATTAGTCCTAGATTGCCTGTCACTGTCTCAGTTTCATCAGCAAGATGGGGGATAGCTGTCCTACATCTCACAGGATGCTAATAAGTGTAAAGGAAGACACAAGCTCTATAAGCACCGTCCAAAGGGGAAGAGTGAAATGCAAAGTTCAGTAGAGGATATATGACGTGAACTTGGGTCAGACTTTCCCTGTTGACCGAAAACTGATAGCCAGGGTCCAAGCTGAGGACAAAGAAGCAGTCAGTACTTGCAGATGTTAAATCAGCCACATTGGTCCCTCAATAACCACAATAACCCCGAATCCATGTAAGCCAAAGAAGGAAGAGGAAAATGGGAATTACTGGAGTCATAAATTGTTGGCCTAAGAAGTTCTGCTGTGGCTATTTCCTAACCTTTTCCAAAAAGCCAAGTGAGAAGGGCTCCAAGAGAATTACTTGCAAAGTCTGGGGGTACCTGCATGAAAGGAAAACCAGCACCTCATTTTCTAGCTGTATATCAAATTAGGACACAGGCTAGTCCATCTGCCTAAAGTCTATATGAACAGGAAAAAAGAATTGGTGAATGAAGGCAGGACAAACAGGCTTGTGGTGTAGCTCAACAATCACCTCTGCTTTGATGAGAACATGAGTTTCTGGTGGGCCAAGTGAGCACCACAGAGCTAGCTGAGCTTGTGCCAGCATGCTGGCACAAACACACACAAAATAACTATGGGGCAAAAAAATCCCCCAGTGACAAGAGCCCATGGGTCTACCACTGAGTGCAAGAGCTGAGCAGAATCGGAAGAATTTAAACAGGACACTGTGGACTGGGAAGGTCCCTAAAGAACTCACACAAGGGGCACCTGGCTGGCTCAGTCAGTGGAGCATGAAACTCTTGATCTTGGGGTTGTGAGCTCGAACCCCATGTTGGGTGTAGAAATTACTTTAAAAATAAAGTCTTCTTAAAAAAAAAAAAGAACTCACATCTGTGCCTCCTCTGGAAAACCAGTATCTGAAAACCTGCCACGGCGAGACCATTGTCAACGGCCAGGTAGTGTGGGTCCAACAGTTAGTGCCAGAAGACTACAATGATGGCCACTTGAATCCCTCTAACTCCTCCCTGTGTCCACTCCCTGGAGAAGCTTGCAACTGAAAAGGAAAGAAGGACCTGAAACCCAGAGGTAAACTGCTTTCTTTCGCCTAAGGTAGAAAAATGAGAACGAAGAGAAGCTCATATTCCCTCCCCATTCTAGGTCCTTCAAACCACAATGCTAGGGGCGCCTGGGTGGCTCAGTCGTTACGCGTCTGCCTTCGGCTCAAGTCATGATCCCAGGGTCCTGGGATCGAGCCTCGCATCGGGCTCCCTGCTCAGTGGGAAGCCTGCTTCTCCCTCTCCCACTCCCCCTGCTTGTGTTCCCTCTCTCACTGTGTCTCTCTCTGTCAAATAAATAAATAAATAAATAATCTTAAAAAAAAAAAAAAACAATGCTAGCAGATGACAGGAAAAAGGAAATCTTTTATTTGGATATGAAATTAGAGTTATAGACTGAATGGATTTTTAATCACTGAAATTGACCAGGAAGTTATAGAATCTACCCAAGAGGTGATAGGATATGTTACGGGAGGCAAGGGGGAATTTAAAATGGCCATGTTAGGGACAGCATTTAGAGGAAACTATAACTATTTCTTAATTTGTACTTCACTGAGTTAAGTTGGTTTAATAACTTGGATGGATGGAAAGATTAGATAGATAGATAGATAGATAGATAGATAGATAGATAGATAGATAGAGATAGAATGGAAAAATATATGACTGCTGCCCCAAATTCAAGCTTTCCTTGATTAAAACTTTTTTGACTAAAAAATACAAGTATCTGGTACTAAATGCTGGGGCTACAAAGATGAGATAGGGCATTTAAGGGGTAATTAAGGTTAAATAAGGTCATAACAATGGTGCCCTAATCCAATAGGATTGATGTCTGTAGAAAAGGAGGCACCAGAGAGCTTGGGCCCACTTGCATATGCATGCTCTCTCTCAGCCTCTCTCTCTTTTGATGAATCTGCACTGAGGAAAGCCCAGCTGAGGACACGGCAAGGAGGCAGCCATCTGCAAGCCTGAAAGCGTCCTCACCAGAAATTGAGCCCTGTTGGACCTTGACCTTGGACTTCCATCTTTCAGAACTGTGAGAAAATAAATTTCTGCTGTTTAAACCAAGCAGTCTGTGTCATTTTCTTATGGCTACTCCAGCAGACTAATACAGTCTGCAAAGAATAAGATGGCTTTTTAAAAGTTCTTTTAGCCTGGGCACCTGGGTGGCTCAGTTGGTTAAGCGACTGCCTTCAGCTCAGGTCATGATCCTGGCATCCCAGGATCGAGTCCGCATCGGGCTCCCCGCTCAGCAGGGAGTCTGCTTCTCCCTCTGACCCTCCCCCCTCTCATGCTCTCTGTCTCTCATTCTCTCTCTCGCAAATAAATAAAATCTTAAAAAAAAAAAATCTTTTAGCCCTTGGAGACACCCATGTTCACAGAAAAACCTGTTTGAGACCAGAGAAGCAGTTGATAAATGTAAAACACATTTTATGATGAGAAACTTGCCATTCCTATGGTTTCAGAAACCAGTTGGGTAAGAAAAATAACTGTTACCTCTTTAGAAATTGGTATTCCCAGAGTTTCCTCCTATGAAATACAAAACCACATTCTAGTTTTATTTTCTGCACCTCTCGGCTTCTGATTCTGTCTTATCTGTCTGACCCTTCACGGCAGCATCCCAGGAAGCAGTCCTCTATTTTTTTGATGTTTCAGGATTTTTGCAGTATTTTATTCATTCATTCAACCGGTATTTATTGATTGCCTTCTATGTGTCAGGCACTGTTCTAGGGGTTACAAAACCCCTTACCTCATTACAATAGAAGACAGGTAACACTCAGTCGAATGAGGACATATACTGCATCAGATGGTGATAAATGTTACGGGGAGAAATCAAGCAGGGTAAGGAGAAATAGGAGAGAGAGGTGGAGAGGCGCATTGCCTTTTCACTGGTACCTGAGCAGAGATGAGGACAGTGAACAGCAACATCCCGAGGAGGGAGCACACTTGGCATATTCGGGAACAGCAGGGACAGTGAGCTGGGGAGTGGGGGTGGGGAGGGGGAGTGAAAGATGAGATCAGAGAAGTTTGCCATCGCCCTGGGTGGGGCAGATCATAGGCAGCCCGTTTGGCGTTTCCTCTGAGACGGAAAACTGGAGCTCTTGGAGGCCTAGGATAGAGGGGGACTTGATACGACATAGGTTTTAAAAGGATCACAATGGCTACTTGTGTTAAAATTAGACTGTAGGTAAGAAAGAAGGAGTAAAGGTGGAAAGAAGGGGTCAGATTGTGGATATATTGTGAAGGTCAGTCTAACAGGATTTCCTGATGGATTTCATGCAGTGTATGAAAGACAAAAGTCAAGGATGACTTCAGTCAATCTTTGAACACTTTTCTGATATTTATTCCTGATAAATTTTTTGAATGGGAAGGCTAGATCAGAGACCATGCACATGTAAAAATCTTGGGGTGTGTATTGTCAGTGGCCTTCTAGGACCTGAGAATCATTTTTTACCCCCGCTTATGGTGACTGGGACGCTCCATTTTTCAGCAGCTTAGGAAAATAAATGGACTATTATTTTTAATATGGATAGTTTAATATGAAAGGTAGATTTTTTGTAACTTATTTATCTTTATCCTTAATGATTATTGAATATTTTTATTAATCCTTGGCATTGGCCATTTTTCCACTGGGGAGTTCATCTTTTTTATTACCACTTAAAAATTTCATTTATGAGTTTAATTTAAAATTTTATTGATTGATCAAACCCATTCCGTTTTCCTCCTAAAAACCGAGCTAAATTACATTTCCCAGCCATCCTTGCACTTAAGGAGAGTTGTATGTCCAAATTCTGGCCAATGGAAGGTTCGTAGAAGTGATACAGACTACTTTTAGCCTGGCCCATAAAAACCTCCCTTTCATGATCCTCCAAAGCCCTTTTCCTCTCTAAGATAGATGGCAGGAAATGACCCCCAAGGAGACCGTGGGAGTCACATGTTGAAAATGGTACAAGAAGGAAGTATCTTGAGACACTAAATCACTTACATACAGGAGAGCTGCCCAAGAACAATGGTTTTTGAAGTGTTTTGTGAGAAAGAAATATGCTTTGTTGTGTTAAAAGCCACTGAAATTTCAGAGTTTATTTATTACAGCAGGAGGTGTTCTCCCTTACAAAGAAATATATAGAAAGAGTTATAAAGAATTTCTTTATCTTCATATAGCAAATATACTTATCTTTTGCCTGTGTGGAGAAATATAAAACTTCTTTTTCTGAATGTACACTGACCCTGGCGCTCCCTGGTACTAAGAGACTAATCCATTCCTTTCACTTCCTTTTTTGAGTTACAGTTCTAAGAACAGGACGTAATGAACTAAAACAGGCCAAATTTCTCTCCCTCTCTCTCTTTCCCCATCTCTCTCTCCCCACTCTTCCCAATCTCTCTCTCTCCAACCCCCCCACCCCTACATTTTTGGAAAGAAAGGGTCAGATTCTGGATATATTGTGAAGGTCAACCAATTCCTGATGGATTTCATGCAGTGTATGAAAGACAAAAGTCAAGGATGACTTCAGTCAATCTTTGAACACTTTTCTGATATTTATTCCTGATACATTTTTTGAATGGGAAGGCTAGATCAGAGACTGTGCACATGTAAAAATCTTAGGGTGTGTATTGTCAGTTGCCCTCTAGGACGTGAGAACCATTTTTTACCCCCACTTGTGGTGACTGGGACTCTCCCTTTCTCAGCATCTTCGCATTGCAGCACCTGCCTGATTAGTCACCAAACTTTTAATTGACACTCTGCCACTTTTGTATCTTTGCTATATACAATTCCTCTTGTTTCCCATTTTCCCAGAAACGCTCCCTTTGGATATTCTCTCTATTGCAACAGCTTGAATAAAGTACCTATTCCCTTGATTCTCAGTCAGCTTTTGAAAGTTCAACACATATAATAAATAAGGCAAATGTTTTTCTTAGTTTATTGTCTATTGATTTTGTCTGTGTTGAAAATATTTTTTAAAGATTTTATTCATTTATTTGACAGAGAGACAGCACAAGCAGGGGGAGCAGCAGAGAGAGAGGGAGAAACAGGCTCCCCACTGAGCAGAGAGCCCGACATGGGGCCCGATCCCAGGGTCCCGGGGTCATGACCAGAGCCGAAGGCAGACACCCAACCAACTGAGTCACCCAGGCACCCCTATGTTGAAAGTGTTTTTAATGATTGCCTTATTTTTCCGTATATGCTGTTTCTGTATATGATCTTCCTTTATATGCTCTGTAATTTATAGCCCATGAAATATCAAACTGTATTCTTTTGCTGATAGAACTCCATCCTCATTCTTTCGCATTTTGTGTTAAACCTAGAATACATGATACATAAGTTAGCAGAGTACCATTTCCTGCCTTGTCCTTCTCATGTCTTATTGGCCATTTACTCTCAAGTCTACTCTGTTTGGGTCATTTGACACTTAACTTTATGCCTCAAGTCACTCAGTCTTTCCAAGGCATCCTGTTCTGTCTGCCTGAGTCAGTTCGTCATTGACTCAGTGACATATTGCCATATGTTGTCATATTCTCGCTGGTCTCGCTGGTCACCAATCACCCCGGCCACACTAATGAACACTAACTGGTCCCATGCAGCTGTCTCTGGCCTGCATGACAGGAGGAGCTTTTTACTTACCAATAATATCACATTTGTAGAATAACATAAGGGAAGTGTATCAGTTTGCTTTGCTGCTATAACAAATTACCACCAATTTAGTGGCTTAAAACAATGAAATAGGATCGTGTAGGATTTTGTTCATTAGTTGTGAGTGTGTAAAGCTCTATTTTTATGGATGGCGAACAATACATTCCTTTCAAATTAAAAAAGATGCAGAACTATTATTATCTTACAGTTCTGGAGGTCACAAGTCCAAAATGGTTCTCACTAGGCTAAAACTGAGCTGTCAGCAATGCTTCATTCCTCCGTGGAGGCCTCCGAAGAGAATCTATTTTCTCACCTTTTCTGGCCTTAAGAGACCACCCACTGCCTTCACTCTTCACTCATGTCCCCTTCCTCCTTCTTCGAAACCAGCAGTGCAGCATCTTCAAATCTCTGACTCTGCCTCTCCCGCCTTCTTTCACATATAAGGGCTCTTGTGATTATTCATATGGAAATTCTTTTCATCTCAACATTCTTAACTTAATCACATTTGCAAAGTCCCATTTGTCATATAAGGTAACACATTCGCAGGGATTTCGGATATGGTGAGCCGCTGTTCTACCTTCCACAGAAGGACTTCCCCACAAAGGCAAATCCTCTTAGTGGTCCTTAGTTGACTCTTAAATTGTGTCTGGTAATGAACAACTCGGTGCAGGCAAAAATCTCAATTCTTAAATTCCTACCTACTTTGTATTAGTAACACAAAACAAACAAAAACTAGAAGAAAGTAAAATACATGAAAACAAAAGTAATACTCTTTATTGTATACAAAATACATAATCCCTTGGTAGAAATACCATTAACTTCAACTCAGAGTAATAATCAGAGATCAATAGGTAACTTTTAGTTGGGCCAACACAAGAAAGATCTGCATTTTTATGTGACTTACTTTTTGTCTCTAAAAGTTGAAAATAGGGGCGCCTGGGTGGCTCAGTCGTTAGGCATCTGCCTTCGGCTCAGGTCATGATCCCAGGGTTCTAGGATCGAGCCCCGCATCGGGCTCCTTGCCCAGCGGGAAGCCTGCTTCTCCTTCTCCCACTCCCCCTGCTTGTGTTCCTTCTCTCACTGTGTCTCTCTGTCTCTGTCAAATAAATAAATAAAAAATCTTTTAAAAAAAGTTGAAAATATCTCTTGAAGATATTAATATGTATTTCCATTTAGGAAAAAATTGATTAAAATAAAACATATAAGCTCTAAACAAATGTTTCTGTTTTTAAGTTTTCTCCTATTTCTAGTGAGCCAGAAGATTAGAAACATAAATCTATACAAAAATGCTTCCCAGGATTAGTCAGTAAGATAACATAAAAGTTTTAAATATTTGAAATTCTTTCATTACAATAATATTAGAGTTTCAGATTCAACCACTGCTTGATTTGTTTTCTCTGAGCAGCTATTCTTACCATCTGCCCTTTTCTTCAATCATAAAAAATCACGTATTGATTGCTTACTTTGTACCAAACACTATCCTAAGTGTGGGGACATAAAAATGAATAAAGCATGACTTCTGGGGGTTACCTGGGTGGCTTAGTTGGTTAATCATCCAAATCTTGATTTCGGCTCTGGTCATGATCGCAGGGTTGTGAGATGGAGTCCACATCGGGCTGCATGCTCAGCAGGGAGTCTGCTTGAGGATTCTCTCTCTCCCTTCCCTTCGGTCCCTCCTCACCCCTATTCTCTCTCTCTCAAATGAATAAATAAATATTTTTAAAAAAATGAATAAAGCATGACTTCTAATTTTGAGGGGTTTTCAGTTGAGTGTGACATACACTTAGAAAATCAAACCATTTCTTCACTGATGGATATATGAGGAAAACACCATGAAAACACAGTTAAGGGAGCAACTAATTCTTTTTGTTTTAATCTATTTATTTATTTGAGAGTGAGAAAGCATGTGAGCGAGGGGAGAGGCAGAGGGAGAGGAAGAGGGAGAGACGCAGACTCCCCACTGAGCACAGAGCCCAATACAGGCCAGACACCAGGCTCCATCTAACGACCCAAGATCATGATCTGAGCTGAAATCAAGAGTTGGTTGCTGACTCTGAGCCACCCAGGTGCCCCAGGGAGCATCTAATTCTTAAGCACTTACACCTTAGAAGATAATGTACTTAGTCTCAGCTAAAAATGCTATTACTAATAAGATGAAAGAACAATGAATAGAATGACATCTAGATGTATTAGCAAGTAATGGAATAAAGGAATATTTAGGAATGGAAAATGATTTATGAGCACAGATTGCACTAAAATCATTGTTATTGATACCAATATTTTGATTACTAATCTTATCTCTTTTGGGAAAATAAAATTGCTTCTTTGAGCAGCAGATTTCTTTTCCAAATGGTTTTTGCTAATACCAATCTGGACGAGTGGAAGAATTTATCTTCCAGGACTGAATTTAACTTCCATGTTTAATTTGAACAAACACGAACTACTTATTGGGAAATGAATTTCTTAGTGTAGGTAGTTGCATGCTTGTCTTTTACAAATTTGCTGTGGGAATGCTAAGCTAAATGTGCTTTATAATGCATCATTACTCAAAAGATATAAGAGTGGTCCTACATTTAAACAAAATACAGCAGGAAGCAGTTTACACTTGGAGAGGTAAGGAATTATGATAATGATACTCTTATTATTGGAAAAATTATATGTGCCTTCTCTACAAAGAACATACCAAGTCTACTCTACAAGACTGGCAGCAGTCATTTATAACCGTAAGAGCTATTAGCTAAATAAGAGAAAACACAAAACCCAGAACAAACTTGTTTAGAAAGCTCAGCTGAGGAAAGTAAACAAAGATGATGGACGGATAGGCAGGCAGATGTAGACGGTAGGTATGCAGATGATAGGTAGTAGATAGAGTTATATAAATGTGGAAACCAGCCATGAGGTAAAAAAAGAAGGGCAAAATTTCCTGTTCTAAAAAACCAAGCTCAATTGAGCCCACTAATTTTTTAAAAAATGAATTATTTTATTGTATTATTTTAATAACATTTTCTACATTCTATTATTATAGAAGAATTTTAACACTGGAAAATGGAAAGAGGACAGAGAAGACAGTAGAAACCCCCTTAACCTCGGGGCGCCTGGGTGGCTCAGTTGGTCAAGCGTCTGCCTTCGGCTCAGGTCATGATCCCAGGGTGCTGGGATCGAGCCCAGCATCGGCCTCCCTGGTGGGCGGAAAGCCTGCTTCTCCCTCTCCCTCTGCTGCTCCCCCTGCTTGTGCTTTCTCACTCTCTCTGTCAAACAAATAGATAAAAATCTTAAAAAAAAAAAGAAAGAAACCCCCCTTAACCTCATTACCCAGTTATGTCCACTCAAAATATTTGCCTGTATGTAAATTACACATAAACAAAATTAAAATCCTTCTGTAAACTTCGTTTTGTAAATTTGTTTTTGTTTAAAAATGTGTTATTGTATTTCCCATGTCTTTAAATAGATTTCAAAAATATAACTTTATATTTAAAGTTATATTTATATATAAACTATAACTTTAATAACTGTACTTTTTGTGGATATTCCATGATTTATTTACCTATTTTCTTAATATTGGACACTAGTATTGTTTCCATTTTTTGCTATTAAAAATTTTGCAATAAGGGGTGCCTGGGTGGCTCAGTCGTTAAGCGTCTGCCTTCGGCTCAATTCATGATCCCAGGGTCCTGGGATCGAACCCCACATCGGGCTTCCTGCTCAGTGGGAAGCCTGCTTCTCCCTCTCCCACTCCCCCTGCTTGTGTTCCCTCTCTCGCTGTGTCTCTCTCTCTGTCAAATAAATAAATAAAATCTTTAAAAAAATAAATAAAAATAAAAAACCATTTTAATAAAAAATGTTGCAATAAGTAAATTGCAATAATTATACAAAATTTATTTCTTCAGTATAAAATGTCTATTAATAAGAGTCGAATTGCTGGGTCAAAATACCCGGACTCTTTCAAAAGTCTCTAAAATGGTGTCAATTTGTTTATTCCAGTCTTCCTCACAACAAATGTAATACATAAGAACTTGTGTATCTTTTTTATTTACATAACTTGAATAATTCTACATGCATTTTTCTATATCTTGTTTTTAACCTAATCATTTTTGGAGATCTTTCCATATCAACACATAAAGGTCAGTTTTACTGTTTTTAGATTAGCATTTATTTTCATTGTATGACTTTCCAAACCTTGACTTACCCCATTCCATCATGAGCAAGTACTTCTGGGAGGGCACAGAAGTTCATCATCAGGTAGATGGGAACTCGTGTGAAAACCAGTGTCAGAGAGGCACTGACCTCCCAGAGAGAAATCAGAGTCTATTGGATGAAAAAAGTATAGGGAAATGGTGGTGGGGTGGGGGGCGCATGTGTGGAGGCAGCAGAAGATAAGTAAGAATAAGGAAAAGGGAATAAAAAAGTGAGAGAGAAGACATACAATGAGGTAGCTATGGCAAGGAAGCAAAGGCATGACCAGAAAGTCAAAGGAAAGGAGAGCTGGCAATGAAAGAGGAACGTCTGTCTATTATCATTATAATTTTACAATTTATAGTTTAAAATATGCTTGTGTACAGACTCTCATTTCACAGTAAACGTGTGCAACAAATAAGTAGGACAGTTAATACTGTTGGGCCATATGACATCGAAGCCTCAATTTCTTACAAAATATCTGTATCCTTTTTTTTTTAAAGTTTATTTATTTGTAGTAATCAAACCAGGTACACCCAACGTGGGGCTATCATGACCCGGAGATCAAGAGCTGCATGCGCTTCCAACTAAGACAGCCAGGCGCCCCATCCATGCTTTCTATACTGCAACTCAGCCTCGCTTGGCTTTGAGGCATCCTGGGAAATACTAATTAGTTGGAAAGGGAAAGGTGAGGTGTCAGGTACAAGAATGAATAGAATTGATAGGAGCATAGGGCAGGCTGTAGGAGCAGGTTAGCTCCATCCCAATGGTCGGGGAAAACTGAAGCATGTTCCAGATCAAATTGGTACTCAAGGGCTTCTGATCTAGCTGTTGAGGCATAGCAGCAAGGGAATCTAGGAGGAACTGATAATCAATGTTAGGAGAGCAGTGATCCAGCTGATGAAGAGTTAGAAACTAGTAACTGGAGGCACAGGTCTAACCTCTGTGGAAAAAGGGCTAGGTTAGCACAGGCTCCACAATTTGATGGGCATCAATGCAATAGGCTTACATGCAAGGAGAGGTTGCCACGTCAGCAGCAGAAATCAGAAGCTGGGGGCAAGTGGGGGCATCCTCCACTCATAGGGATGGACAAATATAGGGAAAGGCTGCAGCTTAGAGGACATGTTTATAAGCTCCTCAGAGTTCAGAAGGAGAGACCAGATGGTATCTTTTTTTTTTTAAAGATTTTATTTTTAAGAAATCTCAACACCCAATATGGGGCTCAGACTTACAACCCTGAGATCAAGAGTCATATGCTCTACCGACTGAGCCAGCCAGGTGCCCCCAGATGATATCTTTACCATGCCCTGGTGGATGTGGAGATTTTGATCTATTTCTTGTCCTGATCAGGAATAGCAGAGATACAAAACTGAGCCAACTGGGAAAGCCAGGGGTTGGCATAAACTTTATTTCTACCTCGAGTGACAACATTTCTTAACAATAAAGTGGATTATCTTTGATTACAATAGTAGCTAATATTGTTTACTGAGGGCTTACTACTTTATGTGAATTGTCCCAACGTTATTCTCAAAGCCACCCTTGAATGGGTACTGCCATTATATACATTTACTGAGGCAGACGTTGAAACTCTAAGAGATCATGTTGCTCACTCATCCTATTTATTACTAGCCTTAAGCGTTAGAACTGGAATCTCAACCCAAGTCATCTAATCCCAAACCCTTTGCTTTTAAACATAACTGCCTCCCTTATAGAGAGATTGCATATGTCGAGAAATATGAAGCCATATCCAGATGGAAGTATCTATTACAATCCTTTAACCTAATTATTTTCAGCCATAGTCTGCCAAAGTCTACCTTTTTCCATTCTATTAGGATGATCTGCTCTTGAACCTGAAAATTTGTTGTTCACTTCGACCATCTATCTCGATTTTACATTCCCACTCCTCCTTCATTCACCCCAAGGTTAGCTGCATGTGGTCACTCATCTTAGCTGCTTTCCCTTTCTTTGTCCTCTTCTCCCACAGGTTTTTATCTATTATTTGAATCATTTATTTCAGTCTCTCCCTATGGAGCATTAACATAATAAAGATTCTTATCACTAAACACAACTTTTGAAAATAGCTCTTAGAATTAAATTGGATTATGTTTAATACAATTACCTTCTTTTTTCCCTCTAGGTTTAGTTACAGATCTTTTTTATATTTTAGAAGTATATATGACAATCTCTTATTATTTTTAAGCAATACAGAGTTTCACTGCTGAATTCCAAGTTTTAAAAGTAAGATAATCCTTCAGTTCTAAGAACTTCCTGAACTACCAAAATAGTTGCTATTTCAGCCACTGCAGCCTCCCAGGAGTTTTTATGTAGTATTAATTACATTTCATGTTTTTTCTTTAATTATTAAAGTTTCTGTTACAATAACTGTAAATTTTCTGGGGTAGTTTTTTAGGCAAAACTTTTTCTTAAACATTTTTTGAAATAAGGAGAGAGTTTCTGTCAGGCAGAAATCAGTCTGGGAATTTACTTTGATGAGCCCACTAATGGTGGGTGAGGCTTTACATGAATACTATTTGGAGATGGAAAGCATCAGAAGAAATCAGAAAGCTGCTCTTCATGAATAAAGGAAAGGCATGTTTTTCCCCTCTGTCAAGGAGATCGGAAGAGAGTAAAAAAAAAAAAAAAAGTTGAATAGATAGAAGCTAAAAAGAGAGAAAGGATCTAGAAAGACCAGTAATTTTGCAGGAACTGGCAGTAACAAGAGAGGAAACAATAAACAAACAAACATACTTTTACATTATCAACAAAGCAAAAAGTATACAAAAATTAATCTCACAAAGCAGAACCTAAGAGCCTAAGAGCCTTAATAACAAAATATTAAAACTGTATTAAAGAGGGGTGCCTGGCTGTCTCAGTAGAGCCTGCAACTTTTGATCTTGGGGTTGTAGGTTCAAGCCCCACGTTGGGTACAGAGATTACTTTAAAATCTTTAGGGTCACCTGGGTGGCTCAGATGGTTAAGCATCTGACTCTTGATTTTGGCTCAGGTCACCATCTCAGGGTTGTGAGATCGAGCCCCCAGTGAGGCTCCATGCTGGGTATGGAGCCTGCTTAAGATTCTCTCTCCCTCCCAAATAAAGAGAGAAAATCTTAAAAAAAAAATCTTAAAAAACAAAAACTGTATTAAGGAGTATTTAAAAGGGTCAAAACAACTGTGTAGAAAGAGAAATACAACATGTTTAAGGATGAGACGTTTGATAGGAGTTAGGGTAAAAGTGAGTGTGTGACTAGGAAGGGGCAGTACAAGGAATTTTCTGAGGTGATGGAACAGTTCTGTGCCCTGATTATGATAGTGGTCCCATGAATCTATACATGTAGCAAATTTCTTAAAACTATACCACAAACACACAAAAAGAATGCTTGTAAGACTGGTAAAATCCAAATAAGATCTATGGTTAATGGTATATTATCAATGGCACTTTCCCGCTTTTGATAAAATACTGTAAAGCTGGCCAAAAGGTACACAGGAACTCTGTTATTTCTGCAATTTCTGGGTCTAAAATTAAATCAAAATGTAAAGTTTTTTAAAAGTCACATTCTAAGAGACTCATAAGTCAAAGAACTCAAAGGAGAAATTAGAAAACAGTTTGAACTGAAAAAAAAAGATACGATATTCAGTATGGTGACTATAGTTAGTAATACTGTGTTGTATGATTGAAATTTGCCGAGTGCAATTTAAGCCTTTTCAATACACACAGACACACTCACACAAAATTTAAGTATGTGAGGTGATGGATGTGTTAATTAACCTGATTATGGTAATCATTTCACAATGTATACATATATCAAATCATTATGCCGTACACTTTAAATACGTAAAATTTTAGGGGCACCTGGGTGGCTTAGTTGGTTGAATGTCCACCTCTTGATTTCTGCTCAGGTCATGATCTGAGGGTGATGGGATGGAGCCCTGTGTCCGCCTCCCCGCTCAGGAGGGAGTCTGTTTGAACTTCTCTCTCTCCCTCTGCCCCCACCCTCCTGCATGTGCACGTGTATGCTCTCTCTCTCTCTAAAATAAATAAAACTTAAAAAAATATGTACAATTTTGTCTGTCAATTATACCTCAATAAAGCTGATAAAAAATCATAACTGTTGTTTTTTAGAATAAAAACAAATATTAAAAATAAATACTATAAATACTACACGGTAAAATACTTTCATGTAATATTTTAAGATTGAAATATTAAAATTTAAGTTAAATGTTGAATGTTGAAAAATTAAAGTAACCATTATAAAAGGATAAGAGTGGAATTGTCTGAGGAAATATGTAAATAGTAACCAGTACTAACCAAATAGTTATAGCTGAAACTTTAATACTGTTAAAAAAGAATATAATCTTCTGTTTATTCTACTTGATAATTTATAGCTTTTGTTTAAGTGGTAAATTATTGTAATTTGTAGCTGTTTACAAAATAAATTTAATTTTTCTTTAAAATCTAAGAGAGTAAAGTGTTGGAAATTTTTGATGTGTTTTTGTTTTTCTTTCCCAGAGCTTTTCATTCTTAATTCTACTTGCCATGCTCCTCAGAACAGGCACCACTGATTACCTAATTTCAGTATAATCAAAATGCTAGAAAGAAAGTACCTTAATGAACATGTCTTAAGTCTTCCTTGATATAAACATCACAATGACAAAATCTGATCTTTTCCCCATCATGATAGATAATGCTGATTTAAGTTAAAATCTATTTTTTTAAACAAAATTAAGGGCATTACATGAATGCCTGCATAGACAATAATAGTCCTGCCAAGAAAATTACATTACCCAGTGCACTATGCTAATCATTGTAATTGGTTGGGAGGAGTGGGTAATTACCACAACAAACAATGGAGTTGATTTTCAAGAGCAGTTCCCTGTCTGTTTCATATTTGAACTCTGGCTACTTCTTGTGCTGAAAATCTTGTATTATCTTCTGAAGCATTCTGCCTCAATACTTAGATTCCCAAACTCTTGTGTTTCTTTAGAATCTAACTTCCTTTTCACCTTTTATTCCATGTCTATTCTCTGTTAACCTACTAAGTGCTTTGACAGTAACAGCCCAGTCAAGTGTCTCTGATCACAATTCCTGGTACACTGGTGGGAAACGTTTAAAAAAGTGGAAGAAACCTCAGGAGAAAACCCTGCATTTAGAAAAATGAAGCCAAATCTATTTTCTAAAGGAGTTAAGTAAAGAAGCAAATCTTTTTATTTTTTTAAAGATTTTATTTATTTATTTATTCATGAGAGCCGGGGGGGGGGGGGGCGGGGAGAGAGAAGCAGAGGGAGAAGCAGACTCCCAAGGAGCAGGGAGCCCGATGCGGAACTCGATCCCAGGACCCTTGGATCATGACCTGAGCCGAAGGCAGACACTTAACCATCTGAGCCATCCAGGCGCCCAAAGAAGCAAATCTTGAGATCTAGCAAATAACATTTTCAGTTGGCCCAAAATACACTCAAGCCAGAACAGGTTAAGTGTGCTCTCTCTCTCTCAATCTCTCAAATAAATAAATCTTTAAAAAAATGTTTGAGGGCCGGGGCGCCTGGGTGGCTCAGTCGTTAAGCGTCTGCCTTCGGCTCAGGTCATGGTCCCAGGGTCCTGGGCTCGAGCCCCGCATCGGGCTTCCTGCTCTGCGGGAGGCCTGCTTCTCCCTCTCCCACTGCCCCTACTTGTGTTCCCCCTCTCGCTGTGTCTCTCTCTGTCAAATAAATAAATAAAATCTTTAAAAAAAAATAAATAAAAATAAATAAAAATGTTTGAGGGCCAATTAAAAGAAATATGTGGCAACACTGGGCAGGTCAAACAACTATGTTAGACCAGATTCAACCCTCTTGATGTCTGTTTCCTTCATCCTGATGCATATTTCTCATTTTAAATGGATAGAATCTTTGCCCATTAACACTTGGGATATATTTAAAGGCAGATGACTGTCTATTTGGTTCCTTGCACAGTACATAACAGGTACTTAAAAAATATTAGTTGAGTAGACTGAATGAAACCATCCACACTTCATTATATAGTTCAAAAGTCAGTTATTTAATTTCTATGAAGACATCAATATTGAATAATGAAGATTTATTTATGTATTTGTAACCATAACAGTGAGCAATTTTGAGCACTTTCTATGTACTAGACATTTTGTAGGTATCACCCTACCAAATCATTACGATGATTCCATGCAGAAGACTATCATTGTCCCCTAACTTCTCCAAAGGGTTAGTAAGCTACAGAATTAATAAAGAGAAGAGATGTAAAATAACCTAATTCTGACTCCAAGTCCCATCTATTAATCATTATATTATTATTCTATATAAATTTGTATTAAAGAACAACAAAACCACAATAAAGACCTAAGAAACAGATAGTGTTTTGTTTTGGAAACTGACACTGGTTTTGGACCAGCTAGGTAACATAAAAGAATAGAGGTATGAATGATACCTCTAATAATAATGAAATACATATGAAAGGTAAGAATTTGGTGAAATCCAAGGACTTCTGGAGAAGTTGTAGGTTGAAAAAGAAAACTCAAGGCCCCAGAATGAGAGGAGAGATTTGCCTTATTGAAAAGCAATGGGAAACAATGAGGGTAGCTGGAAGGGAAAGTGGTGGAGGGATGGGGTAACTGGGTGATGGACATTAAGGAGGGCGTGTGATGTAATGAGTACTGGATATTATATAAGACTGATGAATGACAAACCTGTACCTCTGAAACCAATAATACATTATATGTTAACTAATTGAATTTAAATAAAAAAAGTTAGAAAAATAAAAAATAAAGCCCCAAAGTTAAAAAAAAATAGTATGATGTTGGAGGAATGGTTTTCATAGATATTCTTTAGTAGTTGGAGGAAATTCTATGCTATTCCTATTCTGCCAGATTTTTCATGAATCAGTGTTTTTTTCCAAAAGCTTTTTATGTCTCTATAGATTTCATCATGTTGTTTTTTTCTTTCTTTTTTTTAGTATGTTGAATTTCACTAAATGATTTTTTTTTTAATATTAAGTCAACTCTATTTTCCTGGGATAAACCCTACTTGAACATATTGCGGTATCCATTTATGTATAGTTGAATTTGATTTTCTAATACTTTGTAAAGGATTAATCATGAAAGATATTGCTTTGAAATTTCCCTTTTTGTAATATCTTTGCCAGGGTTTGTATTATGTTTGTGCAGGCCTCACAAAATGAGATGGGGAATGATTCCTCCTGCAATTTTCTAAAAAACATATTGTGTAGCACTGATGTTATTTATTCCTTTAGTGTTTGATAGAATTCACCAGAGAAAACTTATGGACTTGGTATTTTCTTTTTTTGATAAGTTTTTTGATAATAAATTCATTAAAAAATATATATAAGACAAAAAAAAAAAAGAAAAAGAAAAGCAATGAAAAGCTGAGTGCTCAGAATCAGAAGAAAAGCTCCCTGGAGAAGTTATTTCCAATCCTGGCTGCATATTAGAGTGATCTGGGGGAGATTTAAAAAAAAATACACGTGCTTGGTCCCAATAGCAGACATTTTGGAAAAGAGACCAGGACAACAGTATTACAAACAAAACTAATCATCTCTTCAGATGATTCCAAAATACAGGCAGATTGGAAATTTCTGCTTCAGATTATCCAGCGATATTCAAATTAACTCCTTGAGGCTCATCAGAGTAGGTAGGATTCCACGACACTCATTCCATTCAGTCTCACTAGCTCTGTTCTTATCTGTTTCATATACTGGGCTTCTGCATAAGATTTCGTTTGTAAAAGTAGTTTTATGGTAAAAAATAAAGAGATGACTTTTCATCTTTCTCTTCCCCTCAGTTTAAAATTGGAAACTGAGGCATAGAGAAGCTAATACAGAGGCTGCCACAAGACGTGTTGACTTCAAGAACACATCTCCATGGCTATGCCCAGAGACAGAAAGATACCTAGATATGAGGTGTAAGGCACTGGACACTGGAATGCTGCTGCAGTGCTACCCAAGGTCTCCACAAAAGTCCGAATCAGTAATAACAGAAATAAGAAATAAGAAAAAAGCAGCCCAACTCAATTAATCTTGGGCAAGTCCCTCTAATTGATGGAAATTAATTTGAATCCAGAATCCTATAAGAGATAGAAGAAATAAAGTACTTATCTTTCCAGTCCTTGAAATTTCTTTCACTTTTAGGAAGAAGTTGGAATGGATGCTGAGTACCAAATGCCATACCCACTACACCAGGTTTCATCATGTTAGGATTCTTAGCTAATGCCACATGATTGTTTAGTGACAGGAAAAGGAAAAAGGAGAAAAAAATTATAAGGGAAGAAGAAAGATAATTTAGTGAGAAGGATTTAGAAATGGGCAAGAAAACAAAAATGAGACTTGAAAACATTGCAACTGAAAATACTTGAAAAAGGTGAAATACAATATAAATTAGACACAAAGTAGAAAGTTAAAAGGCCAAAAGAAAAAGTACTATAAGGTGTTTCTTTTCACTTACTGGTATTCTATTAGTTGCCATTGGGTAAAATCTCATTGTGGGAACAAGATCTGATCTTTTGTCTTCTAATTAACACTGAGGACTGATTTGAGTCTGAGAATATTGATAATAAAATATGGAACAATGTTTCCATAACTGTATGAAGATGAAAGAGACCTTAAATGTTCTTTTATTCATCTTTATTATTGCTAAATGATCATCCAGTCCATGTTTGATTTATTAAAATGTTTACTAAATGACTTCTGTGTGCACAGCACTACATTAGGTAGTGAGGACAAAAATGTGAAGAAGGTGAATCTAGTTAGTCTGTGCTTCGTGAAAGTATATGCAAATACAAAAAAAAAAACAGAAGAAAAGTAGAAGTATTATAAGGGGGAATAATTAGGGTACTTACAATAGGGAATGAGTGGATAAATATTGTGTATTACTTTAGATAGTGTGGTCAGGGAGTGATGGCAGATCAAAATTTCCAGCGGTGAGAAAGCACTATTTCCAAAGGCACTCCATTCCCGAAGAGATAGAGTGAGAGTTCAAGATACCAAAGGCCAGAATGGCTTAAATAGATTATAATGTGGCATGTGATGAGACTGGAGATGGCCTTGAGAAGCATGTTAAGAAACATACACTTTATTGAAAAACTATTTAAGAGTTGAAACTCTTAAATTTGGTTTCAATTTTACAAAGATCACTCATATTGTATATAAAGAGTAAACTTGAGAGAGGCATACTTTCATAATACAAGTGAGAAATGATTCAGGCTTGGACCTAAAGTGGTGCCAGGAACTGGAGGTAGGTTAATTGATTTGCGATACATCTAGAAGATGGGGTTTGATGCTAATGGTATCCTCAATGTCTCTGCTGTGGATAATAGCACAGGAAAAGAGAACAAGATTACCGGCACTAACGACAAGGGCCGCCTGAGCAAGGAAGACATTGAGCGCATGGTCCAGGAAGCTGAGAAGTACAAAGCTGAAGAGGAGAAACAGCGGGACAAGGTGTCTTCTAAGAATTCACTTGAGTCTTAATGCAATCAACATGAAAGCAACTGTTGAAGATGAAAAACTTCAGGGCAAGATCAATGATGAGGACAAACAAAAGATTCTTGACAAGTGCAATGAAATCATCAATTGGCTTGATAAGAACCAGACTGCAGAGAAGGAAGAATTTGAACACCAGCAGAAAAAGCTGGAGAAGGTCTGCAATCCCATCATTACCAAACTATACCAGAGTGCAGGGGGCATGCCAGGAGGAATGCCTGGAGGCTTCCCTGGTGGTGGAGCTGCTCCCTCTGGTGGTGCCTCCTCTGGACCCACCATCAAAGAGGTTGATTAAGCCAACCTGAGAATAGGTCTAGCATTGTTCCACATAAAATATTCGAGGACCAAATTTGTAGCAAATTCTATGGCAGTTTTAATGTTGAGCTGCTATAGTAAATAAACTGGACATTCTTGATACTTGAATGTGGAATATGTGCACAGGGAAAGGAAATAAACATTGCACTTTATAAGCACTGTAATGTTAAGTGGAAAATGCAATGTCTTAAATAAAACTGGATTTAAAACTGGCAAAAAAAAAAAAGGTGGGGTTTAATGATTTGTTCAAAGTAAAGGGTAAGGGAAAACAATAGTCAAGAATGATACCTAGGTTTTTTGTTGTTGTTTTTTTTTTAAATAAAGATTTTATTTATTTGACAGAGAGAGAGACAGCGAGAAAGGGAACACAAGCAGGGGGAGTGGGAGAGGGAGAAGCAGGCTTCCCGCGGAGCAGGGAGCCCGATATGGGGCTCAATCCCAGGACCCTGGGATCATGACCTGAGCCAAAGGCAGACACTTAACGACTGAGCCACCCAGGCACCCCAATACCCAGGTTTCTGATGTGAGCAACTGAGACAACAGTGGTGCCGCTTACCGGTTAATTGGTTGCAGTTTATCGTATGTCAATTATACCTCAATAAATAAAACTGTGAAAGAAAAAAGGCAAGAAAAAGATGCTATTAGAGGGTAATCAGGGCTCTGACAGTGCTACAGAAGGTGAAGTCATTGACAGTTCCTTGAGATAAGTGATATATACTTATCATGAGATTCCCCCCCACAATTGTCGGGGGTCTCAGGTAGCTTGTTGGTTAGGTGCCGCGTCTCTGATAAATCAAACATACGAATTTTGACCTGAATGATAATAAAAAGTCCGTTTTAGAAAATTTGGGGTGTATTTTTCCTGAGGAAGCACATAGTGAAAAACTTAAAACTTTTAGGTAGGAAGAAGCTTGATTTTTCTAAAAACAGAAAAAAAAGACCAATATGGCTGAAGTTCTGGGATTGGGTGTAAATGGGATCAGAGATCCATGCAGGAACAAAAACATGTGGGGACTTCTACAGTGTGGAGTGGTGCCATTTACTGAGATTAAAAAATATAATAATAAAGAAAAATCCTTGAGCGCCTGGGTGGCTCAGTCGGTTAAACATCTGCCTTCGGCTCAGGTCATGATCCTGGGGTCCTGGGATTGAGCCCCATGTCGGGCTTCTTGCTCAGAGGAGAGCCTGCTTCTCCCTCTCCCTCTTCTCCTCCCCCCACCCCACTGCCGTCAAATAAATAAATAGAATCTTTTAAAAAAATCCTGGAAATACAGAAATGTTATTCAAAAAAGAACAAAAACCCAAACAAATTTAGAGAAGAGCCATTTAGCATGTTAAATCCAGAGTACCTGCGGGACGATCCAAGTGAAGCCACCCAGGAGGCTGTATTTGTATGTATGACTCCGGCACTTGGGAGAAAGGTCCAGTTGGCACACAGATGTAGTAATTGAAGCCATGGGAGTTGAAGTTGGGAGAAAAATGGGCCTGGGACAGAGCCCTAGGGGAACCAGCAAATTTTAGTGAGAGACAGAGAAGGAGCAGTCAGAACCAAAGGAAAAAAAAGCAGGAGAGGGTATGTCATGGAAGCGAAGGGAGGAGATACACAATACTCAATTTAACAAGGGTATATATATCAGTTGGTGGTTAATTGTTACGGAGAGAAGTCAGGCAAGTTCAACAGGGAAATAGGAAAGGTGGGTGGGAAGAGCACATTTCTTTTCTTTTTTTTTTTTTTAAAGATTTTATTTATTTGACAGAGAGAGACACAGCGAGAGAGGGAACACAAGCAGGGGGAGTGGGAGAGGGAGAAGCAGGCTTCCTACTGAGCAGGGAGCCCGATGCGGGGCTCGATCCCAGGACCCTGGGATCATGACCTGAGCCGAAGGCAGACGCTTAACCGACTGAGCCACCCAGGCGCCCCTCTTCTTTCTTTTTTATATGGTGGGACAAGGACCGGTTTCACTGACATTTGAGTAGAAATGTGGACAGAAGAGATAGTCAATAGTATCTGATATTGCTGAGAAGCAAACTACAAGCTGAAAAGTGATTTTTGGCAGCTGGTTTATATGGTAGGAAAATATGCAGCAGTTAAATGTTTTTGAGGAACAAATGACTTGGAGAAATGTCTGTATTATAATTGAAGTGAACAAAAGGCAGAAATTTATATATAGTATTAGCCTAAATTTGAAAAGTAATTTAAAAGTAATTTCCATAAGGAAATACCCCGTTCTCAGGGCATCTATGCATGGTGGGATAATGGGTAACACTTATCATCTCTATCTTGTTCAGGATTTCTGCAGAAATGTTTTTAATTTTAAAAAGCAATATGCCTTTCTTTTGCTGTGAACATGACACATGCTAAAGAAAGATAAATAAGGAATTTTTTAAAAAAAGCTACCATCCAGGGGCGCCTGGGTGGCTCAGTTAGTTAAGCGACTGCCTTCAGCTCAGGTCATGATCCTGGAGTCTGGGGATCGAGTCCCACATCGGGCTCCCTGCTCGGCAGGGAGTCTGCTTCTCCCTCTGACCCTCTTCCCTCTCATGCTCTCTATCTCTCATTCTCTCTCTCTCAAATAAATAAATAAAATCTTTAAAAAAAAATAACAAGCTACCATCCAGATGTATAGTAAGTACTGTTAATTTTGGCAATATCCAAATAGTTCACTATACATTTTCTAGACAGGAAAAGTCATGCAAATACTCACACACAAACATGTACAATAAGTATTACAATATTTGCTGTTAATTGGCTTTTTTTCTTACTACATGTCATTAGGTGTTTTCCATATCAATTAATATAGAGCTTACTCTTTCCTAGTGGTTACCTGTTAATGTATTTATTTTTTTTCTTAAATTTTTTAAAATTTATTTGAGACAGAATGAGAGAGAGAGAGAGAGAGAGAGAGAGAGAGAGCACATGAGAGGGGGGAAGGGTCAGAGGGAGAAGCAGACTCTCCGCTGAGCAGGGAGCCCAATGCTGGACTCGATCCAGGGACTCCTGGATCATGACCTGAGCCGAAGGCAGTCGCTTAACCAACTGAGCCACCCAGGCGCTCACCTGTTAATGTATTTAACTAAGCCCTTAAATCTGAACATACACATCATTCCCTATTTTTTTCAATATTATAAATTTTGTATACTTTTCTATTGTATTTCCAGGATAAACTTCTAGAAGTCAAGTTGATGGGTTTGCTATGAATTATTAAGCCATGTTCAAAAAATGTTAGTAAGTTAATCACACTGAAATACATTTTTGATCATTTCTTTACTATTACACTGTTTGCTCCATTTCAAACCTCTTGGACCTCACTTTGTCTCTAATAGACACTTGATAATGGTAATAGTTTTTTTTCCCTATCTTATTGAATTGTTTGAGCTTTAAACAAGAGAGTAATATACAAAAGGACTTTATAAAAACCCGTGTCCATTTTAGCAATCGTAGCCGCCCTATTATGAAAATTTAATACTTGCAATTCTTGAGAGAAAACAATATAGAAGTCCAGTTAAATTTTTTTTTTCAGAAACCAAAAAGCTCTTACACTCAAATTTTCAAGTTTTCATTCCACATTTTTATAATTATAAAACATTTAGCACATAACAACTAAGATAGGCTGCTGCCTAAAAGCTCAGTGTTGGTAAACCAGCAGTTATTTTAGGCTGCATTAAATTGTATTGCCTTCCCATATTACCAAAGACTGAATTGTGCCCCCCCAACACAAAAAATTCATATGTTGGGGGGGCTGTATTTGGAATAAACAAGGGATTAAGGTTAAACGAGGTCATATGGGTAGAACCCTAACCCAATACAATTAGTGTCCTTATGACACCAGAGAGCATGCTCTCTCTGCCTCCCTCTCTCCCTCCCTCTCTTTCTGCCAAGTGGAGGGATGGTGAGAAGGCAGGTATCTACAGGCCAGGAAGATCTCTCATCAGAAATGGAGTTGGCTGGCACCTGGATCTTGGACTTCACAGTCCTGAGAACTCTGAGAAATAAATCTGTTAAGACACCCAGGCTGTGGTATTTTATGGCCACCTAAGACTAAGACATATACTGTTTTTTTTTATTATTATTATTACTATGAGCTTTTAGGATGAGAGGCTTAAAATTGCCAATTAATTAAAACTAACCCAGGGGAGCCTGGGTGGCTCAGTCGGTTGACTGTCTAACTCCTGGTTTTGGCTCAGGTCATGATCTCGGGGTTGTGGGATTGAGCCCTGCATTGGGCTGTGCACTCAATGGGGAGTCGGCTTCAGATTCTCTCTCCCTCTGCCCCTCCCCCTGCTCCTGCTTTCTCTCACTAAAATGAATCTTAAAAAACAAAACAAAACAAACCAAGGCCCAATTTCCTTCAGCAGTGTACTAACCCTTATGAGCTTTGAGGCTGGGTGTGTGACTCTTGACTATCAATCTCATTTCGTAATTGGTTGCATGATATCGCTCAATTATGCAGTCTGGTCAAACAAAAAAGACAAACCCTCAAATTTTCTGTACCGTTTTGGCATATAGATTTATACTGTCATTTAGTCTTGTTGAGAGTTCTTTGAAATTAATATTTGGGACAACAGTCTAGATCTCAACCTGGCTCTGTTCCATATTTCGAACATTCTCCTCTTGCTGTCCCAGACAAAACAGCAAAATAACAGTTGCTAGGAATCCAGACTTCCTGGCTCAGAGCCAACAGAAAGGAACGAAGCAAAAACCACTGTGTTCATGGTGATCATGTACAAGTCTTTCAGGACCATTGCAGCGATCCTTAATTCTGTGGGAGTCATCAGTGTTGTACCCCCTCAAAGCTGCATTCTTTGGCTTTTAGTGTAAATATGGTTTCCCAATTCCAGTTGGAAATACTTAACAAAAACGTTGAATTATAATCCATATTCATTTTTTGCAGGTTACGTATGTTAGTTTGTTTACTAAAATTTACCAGTAAACCCCCGAATCAATACTTATGGTGCTTTCATGGGCATGTACATGTGCAAATTTGTCATCTGACATGTATAGATAGGCTCAGATAAAGTGAGACAAGGTGACAGTCTTATCTCAGCTCTCATGCTGCAAACAAGTGCCCTTTTCATGATGTATTTAGTGTTTTTCACATTTTTGTGCCTTTTCTTGGTGATTTTGCTGTTTAAAATGATCCAAGAATACGGCTAGGTAGTGCTTGTTCCTAAGTACAAGAAGGCTCTGATGTGCCTTAGTTAGGTAAGATTTGTTCAGGCCATGTATTACAGTGCTGTTGGCTATGAGTTTAATGTTGGTGAACCAACAACAGATATTGTATCTTAAAACAAGACTATGTATTGATCAGTTGATGCAAATTATGCGACCAGAGGTTCACGGGAACCTAATCCTATCCTTGCCCCAGATGCAATGATACAGTATCTGCTAATTCAGTGTGACTTTATAGAAATAACTATAGTAACAAAAATCAACTATGTCGCAGGGAACTACATATTAGAATATTTCGAACAATGGGTGTGCCATTCTTATTTTTAAGTTTTAAAATTACAAATTAAAAACAATTTTGGTACAAAGATA
This sequence comes from Eumetopias jubatus, assembly GCF_037043125.1. Taxonomy (NCBI): domain Eukaryota; kingdom Metazoa; phylum Chordata; class Mammalia; order Carnivora; family Otariidae; genus Eumetopias; species Eumetopias jubatus. The sequence goes on along the minus strand of NW_028274810.1, from coordinate 152,008,768 downwards.
AAAGCCGCATACTCCATATTACCCGTCGCTAAGTAGAGGGCTGACAATAGCGTGCGTTGTTTTTGATGTTAAATTCGACTGGAACTATAAATCTCAATCTTCTATTCTTCTGCAATACCTACCCATCAAATACAGGTGTCCCTTATGGTTTAATCTCCTTTCCTTTTCCCTTCTATTTCTTACCATCCTTTCCAGGGTGATTTCTCATGGCCTCAAATACCATCTTCAAATAAAAAAACTCAAACCTAAACTTCCAATCTTGACATCTCTTCTAGCTCTAGACCTGAATTTCCAAATACCTGTCTGACTTATCCACAAATCTTCCTGTCACAAATCATGATCGGTATGTTACAAACAAACCTCATTTTTTCCCTCCATAAGCCATTCTTTTCTGTGTATGTACCTTAACTGCAGTAATGAGCTTTCTTCCTTATCATATAAACCAGAAGTTTATCCTCACAACAATCTTCTAAGTAGGTGCTGTAGTGTGGATGAGGTAAGATTACATAGATGACAAAATTACAGCCTTGAAATCAGATTTGGTTCTGATATTTACTATGCAGCCTTAAGCCAATTACTTTCTGAGCCTCACTTTCACGGTTAATAGACACAGTGAAGATCTTACTTTTCTACTTGAAAGTGTCTTATGTATCCAGACTGGCAGCATCAACACATGGGTACTTCTAAGAAATACACAATCTCAGCTTTACCCCAAATGTTGTATTATTATCTGCATCTTAATATATCTTCAGGCAAGTGGTTTGCAAATTCCAACCCATCCTTACTAATACAAAAATGTTATCACCTTCAGGAGAGTACAACCTTGGAGAGTAAGTCCTGTCTGTAATTTACTAGAGCCGCTGTTCCAATTATTGCTCATACTATTTATCATTTGTCACCAAGCTATAGTTAATGAAGGCCTTTTACAGCTTTTATAATCTTTGATTTCTTCCAGAACCCTTGAACTATCTGCACATGACTTGAATTTAAATCCACCCCAAGGTTATCTTATTCACTAGAGAGACCTATTATGTTATTATTATTATTTGAGAGGCTCATTCTTTATTTACCATTTTAAGTTGTACTCCTTCAACATTTCTTAATTTGGATTGTTTGACTTGAAATTTTCCTTGTGTCCTAACTTTATAAATTTTCAAGACAGAAGGAAAACAGAAAGTACCAGTCTTGCCCTGAAATATTTGGAAAATGTGACTTACAATTCAAATGCAAAAACTTTCATATAGTAACACTGCTTCGGCAAAACTGTTTCTAGATTTTAATACTATTTTAACATTTATTAAGCATTCATAATGTACAGTGCATTATGTTCAGTGAAAAAGTTTACAGATGTTTAATGTATTTTATAATCTAATCCCATGCTGCTATTAACCTGAGATACATTTCTAACAAGCTCCCAGGCAATGCTGATATTGCTTTTCTGAGGACAATAATTTCAATATAAAAACCGTACCGCAAGAAATATTATATGGAGGTCTAAGAAACAGACAAAACCTGTGTGTGTGAATGTGGGGGTTGTGGTGCTGAGAAGACTTTGGCTTCTCCTTTGAAAATGAGTTTTTAGAACTTATGTTAAAACTCATTTGGGAGAAATCTGTCACCAAGATGTTAATTGTGGCACTTAAATAGCTTATATTGGAGAATATCCACTACTTAAGATTGGAAGGTAACAAAATTTACAAACTCCAGTTACTAAGTCTATCTAGGTGCATATTCCATTCTTCACCTAATGTTTTCATTCCCTGTTCCTTGCCTTTTGTACACCCATTCCATAACATAATAATGTATAACATCCTTATTGTAGCATTTCCTAAATTATGTGTTTGTTACAATTTTCTCTTTGACCCAAGTTATATGAGAACATCCCAAAATTCCAAGAATATGATTTTTCAGCTTTTAAATTTAGTTTCTAGTCTTTCTTGCAACGTAGTCATTTGTGCAATGTGCTCATAGATTAAAGTTCTCTCTGTATCCTAGCACAAGATCATTTAGAAATGTTTCAGGACAGTTTGAAAAGAATGTAAATGAAGTAGCAAAGTAATACATATTATACACATATTCACACCCCTCCTAATTAGTTTATCCCTTTTCATTTACTTTACTAAAGACTGTAAGTGAAGTCAGTCTCCAATATATGTACTGCCACATGTATTTGAATTAAGAATTACTTTATTAAGTACTTAGAATGCACTTAACTATATATACAGCAGTAAAACTACCACTCACATCAAGATACTGAACATTTTACAGATGAATGCCAGGTTATTTACCACATAAAGCTTCTTAAATGCTACATCCTACAGTTTTATACTTTGTTATAGCTTAAATTCTGATAAAAATGTTGCTCCCTATTTCATTTTCTATGCTTTAACAGTTTCCATTATCTTTAAATTCCTTTATCCTTTGTTTTACACAAATGTAAACCTCCAGGTTCAGAGACTGATTTTTGACCCAATTTGAATCTTTTTAACAGGGATATTTAGCCTGTTTATAAGCGTGATAATTCGCCTGTTATCTGTTAGTCTATCTTGTGCTAATTTTAGTGTTTTCTTAGTGTTTTTGTTTTTTCACCATTTCCTCTCTTCTTTTATCTGTAACACTTATCTCAACGTCAAATTTACTTAGAATGAACTACTACATCAAGTGGTTACTACTGATTTTCCCTAGGCAAGATGTACATAAAACAAGGTTTTCATCTACCACCTCCCCAGTCAGGGATTTGGAAATTTTCTTTACATTGTCAGCATTAACATTATAAACAAACTTGTTACTTTTCCCCCCTCTATAATTAAAAATAAAGGACACAAAACTGTACCAATTGTCCCATCTTATCAGATTAACACTTGGAATGCCTTTACTCTAGGTGTCCTGCCCACCACAGTAACAAAGCCCTTTTTATTTATTTAGCTGAAGAGCATGCATATCTTTATCTACATTACATACTAAAAACAGTACTTACTTGCTGTCTGCATTGAACATTTAGCACACCTTTTCGGTTTAAAACAAGACAAACTGAAATTTTAGACCCAACTCAAGAATTTATCTTTGCATTTAGTTTTATAACCCTACATATAACAATTTAATCTTTAATGATATTTAACTAGCTTTAAGGCTTACCCATTTTTTTTCCATACAATTGCCTCACTACTCGAGTTGTTTTTGTGCTCTGCAGTAACATCATTTAGCAAATTTTTCAAGAATGGTATTTGGCTGATAAACTTTCTTAACCCCTGCATATCTAGGAATGTCTTCCAGTTGCTTTCATTTAGAAACGATAACTTGACAGGATATATAACTCTAAGTTCAAAATCATTTTCCCTTAAAGCTGTAGATACTCTCGGCATTTAGAGTTGCAAGAGAAAAATCGCGTCAGTCTGACTTTTACCCCTTTACAGGTAACCTGCTTTCTCTGAATACTTGTAGAATTTTTTCTTTATCCTTCCAGTTTAAAAACGTCACTGGGCTAGATCTAGGTGTTGCTTTCTTTTCGTTGTTTTACTGATACTCTATGAACTTTTTCTATTTGCAGATTTAGTTCGTTTTTCGAATCTGGAGCATTTTCTTCAATTAGGTCCTTACTGTTTCAGCTTCATTTGCTTTCCCGTTTCAGGTATTCCTATTACGTGTAGATTGTATCTCCTGGATCGATCCTGTAGATTTCTCTTCTCTTTTATTTTTCCTTTTTTTCTGCATGTTTCTCTTGTTTTGCATTTACTTCGGTAATTCGATTTTGTGACCGATCAGGCTTGCACATTTCTGTTATCTCTCTCTCTCTCCTTTCCAAGCACTCTGACACTAGCCTCTTTATCAATGAGCATAGATCTTTAAGCTCCTGTGTTACACGATGCTCAAACCTTACTCTCTCTTCTGTTTCCACTGCTATATCCGTTTCAAGAGGCGGCATTTTCTCGATGATAAGCTGTTTCTTCCGAACTCAGGTATTACGACCTTTAAAACAATAAACAAAACTTAATTCTCTACCGCTTGACCCAGTCAGCCCAAAGACTCCCACTGGTAATTATTAACAGGTTTATTGAAATATTTTCTTCTTCTTGCTTACCTTTTGAACAACTCTTCTTGGCAATGGGACCAAAAGTAAAGATTAAAAGAAGCCTTCCGAAGCCCCTTACAAAATAAAACCAACGTCCAAAATGGTTCCCGTCACGTCAGCACTGCACGCCTCACGTCAGAGCCAATAGCCTGATGCTTAGCTTTATTGCTGGGGAGCTATAGCGCGCTAGCCAATCGGGAGGCAGCAAACTCCAGCGAACCAAGCCACACCCCCACGCGTTTTCGCGCTCCTCCCCCGCCGCCCCGCCTCATCAGAGGGGTCATGGGAGTGCGCATGCGTCCATCCCATCTTGGGTCCAATGACTCGGCTTAGATCCGGTACCGCCTCGAAGGCGGGACTGGGTCCCAGCCACGGCCAATGGAACCCCAGGTGAAGGTTGAGGGGTGGAAAGTGCCTGGTAGTCGGTGGTGCAGGTTTCTACCAGCGCATGTGCAGGGCTATCTGGTCGTCATGGAGGCAATCTTGGCGGAGGAGCTTGATGAGGAGGAGCAGCTAGTGAGAAGGCATCGCAAAGAGAAGAAAGAGTTGCAAGGTGACGAGGGAATGGGAACCTAGAAGTCTCTCGGATCCAGGAAAGGCCGCGTGGCGGGTCGGTTCTAGGGAATCCCGAGAGGCTTCTGATCTGGATCCTCCTAGACTTTCCCAAAGTAGCCGATGGCCTCACCCCTCCTAAGGTGGTCCCTTAATCCGCCAGATCTTTAGAAACTTCCTTTTCTCAGGTCCACCGCGTACCCACTATCCCACGCCACAGCCGGTGCTGGTGTCTGAGAATTTCGTGTTGGGCCCAGATTGTTCTCCCTCTCCCGTCTCCCTTTCCTGTTCCTAATCAGTTACTGATACTGGGCGCTAATGGACGCGTTTTGAAATACCTCAGTTTTGAGGACTCAGAAGGGATGCTTGAGAGATTTAAAACTCAGAGTCATTTTTTCCCCTCCTCCTATCACACCAAACAGACGTACGTTTTTGTTAGTGAGGTTTTTTGCTTGTTTGTTTGTTTTGTCTCTTCTTCATCTGGGTTCTTCTCTGTAAATGTCTGATTGTTACGTGCTCTTCTTGGCTTACATCATTACTCGTCTACACACTTCTCTTATCATCCCCTTATTGCCCCTATTTGTCATTTCCTCTTAATCTCTGGGTTGTTGACTTAATGATTTTTGGTGGATTTTCAGCCAAAATTCAGGGTATGAAGAATGCTGTTCCCAAGAATGACAAAAAGAGGAGGAAGCAACTCACTGAAGATGTTGCTAAGTTGGAAGCGGAAATGGAACAGAAACATAAAGAAGAACTGGAGCAACTGAAGCTGAATTCTAAGGAAAGTAAAGTATGTGAAGTGATGTTTCTTTTTGCCTACAGCTTTTGAAAGCAACTGTCCACCTCTAATAAACTGTTCACTATATGAAATCATAAAATTAGAGGGAAAGGAAGTCACAAAATCATGCTCATGCATCATCTTTCATTAATATTTCTGTGACCAGGTTTACTTGGTAATGTGTAAGGGAGGTCAGCAAAAAAAGTACACTTCAACTATGTACGTGCCCCCAAAATGAACATATTGATAAAGTGGACGAGAGGAAGCCTCACCAAGTGGAATTTGGAAGATCAGACTTCTAGCCCCAGAACTGCCATTAAATAGTATTGTAACCTTGGTAAAGTTACTTAAAACTTCCTGAGCATAAAATTCTCCACATATAATATGATACAAATACTTCTGCTGTTTAAGCACAAGATTCTGTAAGAATCAAATGGGACAGCAAATATGAAATCATGTTCAGGTTATAAAATGTGCTTTTATGAACAAGTTGTAATGAATGAAAATTTACTTTTGTCTCCTGGGTAAATTAGAGCATACTGTCATTTTAACTAATACTTATTTTATCATTGTAGCTAACAGATATTATGTGCCAAACACTTTAACATATCATGTGCATTATTCTCATGTAGTTTTCATGGTAACACACTATGAGGTATTACCCATGAAGTAAATGTAGATAATCCCATTTTTCAAGAGAGAAATAGACTCAGGGATTAAGAATTTCCTTCTGAATTCATACCAGCTATTAAATGCCAAAGGCAGAATTCAAAATCAGGACTATCTTACTCCAAGATGTGAATCTGAATTCTGTTATGACTTAGTGTGGTATGGTAGTTTATTGCATGAGTTTGGATATCAAGGATCATAGACTCTATAATCTTACTCCATTTTTGATAGTTAGAAAGTTCTTACAGCTGTACAAAATTTTATCTACCATAACTTAGTTTTACTTGGTTTATTTTTGGTCTGCAGTTGAGGGAAAACTTGTCTGTACTGACTTACAATGGTCTTTATATGAAACATAATCTCATCTTCTTTAGCCTTATTAGCAAGTCATTAAGCTCCTGGCCTTCCATGACTTAACATATTTTATTTCCAAGTGGCAAAGCATGATGCTCCACTTGTTTTTGTTGTCACAATCATGGTATTCCTAATTATCTCCCCATCTTTTCTATTAGTGAGATAGTTTTATTTGCTCTCCAATTTTCAGTTTTGAGATTTCTTTCCTAGGTTTCCAAGGACAAAAATGCTTGATTTTTAAGCTACATATTGTTCAACTGTTAAAATACAAAGTCCCATTTTACTTTGACCTGTTATCTTTTTCATTAACTTAAGCTTGTTTTCTTTCTGAACACTATCTGAATTCTCATGTCATTGCTTTCCAGATGCTTCTCTGTATCTTGCCTCTTGTCAGTATGGCAGTTTGTAGATTTTAGCAGATTCCTCTGAAAAATATAAGGATACTAATTTTATTAAAGTTGATGTAACTATACTCTGAAGTCTTAATCTGGTTTTGATATTTTGATAATTTGGTTGTAGCCTTGGAGCCTACTATCTCTTTTGTTATGAGAGGCCTCTATATGCTTTATGCATGTGTCATACTAAAAACTAGTTTAAGTTACATTGCAGTAATAAAATACTAGTACTAACCCTGATCATTAGTCTAGCATCTTTCTTCTTCCTTCAGCAGACACATGATAGCCATTTGATGATTAAGATTTGTTGTGATATCTAAACAATACATTAACTTTTCTACCTGTAGTTACCAGTTTGTAGATGGGAGAGGATAGAGAAAGCTCAACAGTGTTCATCAGGTTCTGGCTAATTGAGATGGGAAAAGATCTTTCCTGCCACATTTGAGATTCTTCTTATTATTTTTTTAAATTTTATTATGTTATGTTAGTCACCATACAATACACATTTGAGATTATGAAGGCGGTAATGAACTGATCCAGCACAAGACCTTATTTTTTCTTTTTTTAAGATTTTATTTATTTATTTAAGAAAGAGAGCACGAGCGTGGGCATCATGCACGCAGAGGGAGGAGCAGAGGGGGAGGGACAGGCAGACTCCCTGCTGAGTGTGGAACCTGACATGACCTGAGCTGAAATCAAGAGGCTGACACTTAACCAACTGAGCCACTCAAGCACCTCAACACAGGATCTTATATATCCTATAAGTACTCTCAGCATTTAGAGAAGGGAAGGATGAACTGCTGAATGAGTTGACACTTATAGGAAATATTTAGATTAACGGAGTAGGAATTTCAAGGAAGGAAAGCCTGCAGGGATGAGTGTTATCTTTGGAGAGTTCTAAGGAAACTTTTTGGGAATCTGATGAATTCTCCCTTAAAAATAGAAATAGGAGACAAAGCCACTTCATGTAATATTGTACCTAGTGCTGTTATTCAAATTTGAATTGTATTACATATACCTGTGATTTTCTTTTTTTGTGTGATTTTCAATAATTTAATAATCTAATACTTTGAATAATAACTTAAAAGTATTTTTCATTAACTTGGTAATGCTTTTGTTTCCTTCAGATAGATTCTGTTGCTGTTAACATTTCAAACTTGGTTCTTGAGAATCAGCCACCTCGGATATCAAAAGCACAAAAGAGACGGGTATGAATGTCATGTCACCAAGTAATTAAGTTAGTGCTACATGCTTATTACTATGTTAGGTGTTGTATACATGCACGAAGGGAATAGGAAAAAAAATGATGGAGTTTCTTGTCAAATACCTGAACTAACATTTATTAAACACTTAGTATGTGCCAGATACAATGCTAGGCTTATGGATTATATGAAATCTCACTTAGTCCTGATTATAATCGTGTGAAGTAGATTCTTATCCTCATTTTGAAGAGAAGAAAATAGGTCTAAACAGTATAAAATAACATGTACAGTTTTCAGGTCTCAGAGAGTAGGGATAGGAAGGAAGTGTGCAAAGGATATTTTTTACAAATATATTATCCCAGACTTAATAATTCAGAATCTTCAGATTGTGGGCCCAGGTGATTCTGTTTTGGTTAAAAACTGTGGTGTTAAGTGGTGAAACAAGGATTTGAATCTAGAAATTCAGCAAGATACACAGGTGTACAGAATTCTCAGGATTATGCAGGTATCTATGTAACGGTTAGTGGCAGTGAAAATTCAGAGAAGGAAAAGTTCATTTGTGCCAGGTATTATATAATGAGTTGGAATTTTAAGAAAGTACAGTTAATTAGATAGGATGTTTGAATAGGAGAAACTGCATGCATAAAAATAAATAATAAAAATAAATGTGGGCATGAAATTTTGCAACATCAGAGAGCTATAAGGAAACTGATTTGTTGGGAGTAGTGAGTTCATGAAATCAAAGTTACGGGAATGAAATTAGATAGGTAAGGGCTGTTCACTTGAAAAAGGAAAAAGGGGTTTAAATCTAGTATGTTTAGTCTCAAATACTGTTTTACTAACATTTGATGTTTTATAGTATTTAAATGTTTGTTTTTAAGCTAATTTAGCATTTTGTAATTTAGTAGTACATAATTTAATAGGGCATGGTATTTGGTGTCAGACATGTGAAGGTTTTAATATCCCACTTACTATGGTGGCTTTGGGTAAGATTCTTAACTTTTTTAAACCTCAGTTTCATATGTACAAAATGGGGTAAATAATACCTACTTTATAGAGTTATTGTAAATATTAAATAATGTACCATTTCCAAAGCCCTAACACAAGGCCTGGAGAACCAGTGGGTCAGCAAATGGTAGTATTGTTTACTGTGTTCAGTCCTGCATAGTGTGCCTTTTAGAAATTCAACCCAAGACTGTATCTTTTTTTTGTTGTTTGAAAGTTGATTAAGTTGCAAGTTGTCAAACATTTCTCATACTTATGTAAGATTTTATTTTTTTGAGTAAATATCATGTTTGTGAATTCCATAGAATCATGCAACTTAGATTTTGTAGTATCTTGGAGGTTATCTATTTTAACTCCCTACTTATATGTGTTCTTTTTGTGAGAGCCTTATAGTCGTCATCTAGCTTCTATAGATCAAAAGCAAAGGTCAGAATTTTTGCTTGGCAGGAGCATAACAAAATACTTGTTGGAGTTACCTCTACTTAATAATTGATACATCTTAAGAGTAGCCTATTTAATTCTGGAAAACCTAGGTCCCAACCCCTTCCCGTCTTTATCAAATCTTACTCATCCCCAGCTGGACCCTTAGGCAACAAAACAAATAAAAAATTAAACTCCTTTACTTTTCTCAAACATCTTGTTACTTTTCTCCTAAAATTCTGCATAGCTGAAATGCATACCTTTTCAACTATACCCTCAAAAAATTTGGTATCTTTTATAGTCAGCTGCTTAAACACTTGGCAAGAAAACACCCTAGAAGTAATGCCTGAAATTTTTTATTGCTTTGTTATATTAATAGTAGTAGTAAGATTCTAGAACTGAAAAGACTTGAAAGTTTATAGTATATACGAAAATGAAACCTGAACTTTTTTTTTTTTTTCCGGCCCAAAACACCAAGGAATGAAAAGCCAATAAATTAGTTGTGTTTATCTTTGGGAGAGATACAATTCTGTCCTTAGAAAAAAAACTGACAAAACTTTATGAAGATTTATTATTGGAATATTGTAGAGTAAATCTCTAATTTTGAATCTAGAAAAACACAGGGAATATTTTTTTAATTCAGCAGGCTTCAATGGAAGAAGCTCTTTGGTATGCTGGGAAGAGCCCAAAGTAGAACTTAGAAGAATTGGGTTCCAAAAATAGGAAATTTGGGAGCTGTAATGAGATCTAGTTCAATTTCTTTATTTACAAATGAGAGAGCCCAGTTGTCTTAGTGGCTGAGTTTGATACAAACCCAGGACTAGTACCTAGCTCTTAAGATTTCTCTTCAGAGATGATTTTGCTACATTGCTATATTGAAATGATTCTAGTCTTAACTGACAGTATATTTATGAGTTAATTGCTGTTTTCATCTTAAATATATGTTTTCATTAGACTTAATTGTTGACATTCTGGGGCGCCTGGGTGGCTCAGTTGGTTAAGCGACTCCCTTCGGCTCAGGTCATGATCCTGGAGTCCCGGGATCGAGTCCCACATCGGGCTCCCTGCTCGGCGGGGAGTCTGCTTCTCCCTCTGACCCTCCCCCCTCTCATGTGCTCTCTCTCATTCTCGCTCTTTCAAATAAATAAAATCTTTAAAAAAAAATAAAAAATAAATTGTTGCCATTCTGTCTCTAGCACTAGGGCTATAGAAACCACAGTGCCTAGTGCCATTGGGAAACTATCCATGGCTGGGAAAAGAATCCAGTGAATTTCCCCCCCTGTGCCCTGGAAAGAAAACACAATTGCTGTGTAACGTTGAAGCAGAGCTTGAGGGCAAAAGTGAAATGTTTGGATTAGTATTTTAGAGGGTTAAATGGTTTTGCAGACAGTGTAAAATTCCACTCATCTAGTAACTAGTATATAACATCATTAACTCCAGCTCCCATCTGCTCCAACTTTTATTCTGATTTAGGTGCCCGGATAGAAGGAGTGCTCTGTGTTGTCCTTGGTCCCAATCTGCTTCTAAACCAGCTGTATGGCCTTTGGAAATCTTTCTGCGTGCTGTTTCCTCAGAGGAAAATGAGGGGTTTTGGATTAGATGATATCCAAGGTGCTTATCCTCCCTCTCCGCTCTGAAAATGCTTTTTAGACTTTCAAAACGTAACAGTGCCATCTTGTGTTTTAAGGTTTTTATGCTGCTGTGATAACATAGTTAAAGATATGCAGTGAAATAAATTTGTTCATGTTACTTCTGGCATGGTTGGATTCGGGTGGAATAAACTTAAATAGGTGTATGTTTTATTAGGGAGATAATACTGTTTTTTATTCAGGTAATTTACAAATCACTTTAGGTTCCAGCATGGCACGTAACAGGCAAGTAGTTCAAGTGTGTGACATTAGTTGAAATTTGCTTTCCATTAATTTCTTCTGCCCCAAGGAGGAATGAGAGCTAGGGACACGAAAATCTTTACTTTTTCCTTCTTTTTCTTGATTTACCAAATCCTTCACTGTAATTTGCTACCAATATCAAGATTTGTGGAATTTAACTTATTTTTATTCTCTTAAATTGAAAAGGATTCATGACCTGTATATAAGTAAAACATATTCATGATCGAGAATTAGAAAGATGCAGAAAAGTGCATGCGTGCACACACAAAACAAAACTTACTTTGTAAACAAAAGCCAGACTTCTAAATACAGAGAACAAACTGGTCGTTGCTAGTGGGGAGTTGGATGGGGGGACAGGTGAAGGGGGGAAACAACTTATTTTGTAATCCTATGATCCAGAGAAAAGCACTGTATTTTGTGTATATCTCTCTAATTTTTAAACTATGTATGCATAGATTTAACATATATTAACTATATACATACCTTTTTTGCCCCCAGCCTCATTTCTTGACATGTTTCTATAGTACTCTAGCTATATGAACCGTGTTCAGCTATGAAACATATAGTGCTTTCTGGCTTTGATCCTTGCTGGTATAACTGTCAGGATTTTTTCTTTTTTTTCTCATTTTCCCCAGCCTTCCCATTTACTTCCTACCCATCCTTCATGTCACAGATCTCATTGCCCTATACCTACACCATCCTTGTGTATGTTGCCATAGGAAGAGCTCTTATGACATTTGAATAAGGAAAAGCATGTTGCAGAATGTAATGTGATACCATTTTTTGTCAAAATGTTTTTTTTAATTTTTTATTGTTATGTTAATCACCATATATTACATCATTTGTTTTTGATGTAGTGTTCCATAATTCATTGTTGTCAAAATATTTTTTTCCATACTTTTTTATGAGTACATCTATATTTGTTAAAATGCTTAGAAAAAAAATCACCGGACCTCTAGAGCAGGCACTGAAATTGGCCGTGGTCCTTAGGGGAACTTCAGTCTATCTGTAATATTTTAATTTTTTATAAGAAGAGTTTTTTTTTTTTAATCTGTTGCTTTAGTAAATTGTGTGTGTGTGTGTGTGTGTGTGTGTGTGTGTGTGTGTGTGTACACACACACAGTTTTTTTCTTTAGGCTAGATAAATAGAATTCCCATACCCTTCTAAAGGCTTTGGCATATTGATGCCTCACTGGTGATTTAGCATGTTAATGACCCAGTAGTTGAGTGATAAGTTAAAAAGCTTGAATTAGCTTGGCATAAATATGATGATGATGTTGCTTTAAGGCCTAGGACAGCTCAGTTTTAAGGCAGTACTTTGAAATCAGTAAGTAGAATTTTTAGAAACTTTTCATGTAGTTTTTAAATAGACTTCAAAGAAAAATTTGAAGGCTGTTTTTGGTCCTAGTACAGAGCTTGGTGTTGGGTACATGCAGATGAGAAAGATAGTTGCCCTTAAAGGAGTTCATAGTGTAGAACATTCTATAAGTGATGAGATCATCAATATGATAATGCTTGTGGGAGAAGGAAGATGGCAGAAAGTTTTGAGAGTCTTACATTTCTATCCCCTAAATAAATGTGAAATAGTCCTAATTATTGTAAATTAACTTTCCTGTATTCTTCTCATCCTAGGACAAAAAAGCTGCATTGGAAAAGGAGCGGGAAGAAAGGATAGCTGAAGCTGAAATTGAGAACTTATCTGGAGCTAGACACCTAGAAAGTGAAAAACTTGCTCAAATACTGGCCGCTAGACAGTTGGAAATTAAACAGATTCCATCTGATGGCCACTGTATGTATAGAGCCATTGAAGATCAGCTGAAAGAACAGAAATGCCCCTTGACTGTGGCTGCCTTGAGAAGTCAAACTGCTGAATATATACAAGGCCATGTGGAAGACTTTCTGCCATTTTTAACAAATCCTAATACAGGAGATATGTATACTCCAGGTAATTTATTTTTCTTCACTGTCTTTTTTTTTTTTTTTTTTCCTACTATGTCTTGTCGCTGCTGTTAAATAAAACAATTTCTGGGATTGAGAATAAGAAAAACCCGTGATAGTCTTTATAGAGGGAAAAAAAATCTCAAAATTTAGGCAGAATTATTTTTTATAATTTTAATAGTTACTAGTTCATTTTGCTTTATTAAGATCTTTTAAGTACTTGACCATTTTGTGGTTTAATGTTTAAGATAAAAATGGGAATAGGATTATTATTATCGAAAAAAATTGTGGTTTATAAGTTCACATGTCATAAATTTGGGCATAGAGGGAGGTAAGCTTTGACTAGTCTATGGAAGTATAGGGCCCAAAGACCATAAGCAGAATGATTGGGAAAACTAAATCCTACTTTTATCCTGTACACTGGGAGATTTAATTTTCTCAATAAGCCGTAATATTTAGGCAAAATTTGATTTTGCCAAACCAAAAACAAGTTAATGACCTGCCTTATTATTCTTTATAATACCTTTGGTAATTAAGGTAAGATATTTATGGAGAGGTGTAAAAAAATGCACAACTCGCAAGTAAAGGAGAGAGCAGGTGAAAATCTGAGAGTTTTGGGGGGAGTCAGGGATAGAACAGAGGAAAGTTAGTCCTTAAGGGAAGATGCAGGTGTGGTAGTATCCTTTGGGAGCAAGTCATATGGCCAGGATGGGTCAGAGAAGAGAAGATTAAGGTTGGCTTTCCTTTAATGGAGTCCCCAACTCTGCTAGTTGCAGGGCAGTGGAAAAGAGGTGGCAACTCAGCATGCTGAATTTAAAAAAAGATAAAAGACTTAATTTCTTATTCAGCCAGTATTTATTGAGGGCCACTATGTGCCAGGGACTCTTCTAGGCACTGTGTTGAGCATTGGAGATATAGCAGTGAATGAGACAAACCCACAGGACATTATTTTCTATAGATGCCCTTAATTCTTTTCCCTTCCTCTAAACAGGGAGGGTATTCGTTTCCCGTTTTAACTTTCTGTATAAAAGTGTGTATGCTCAAGATGTGCCATTAAACTGCAGTTAGGTCTTTGCCTACTCTCATGACTGATCTAGGAAGCCCTTTCTTTGGCTAGAACTGATACTGAAGCAAATAAGGCAAATGCCTTCAAGATAACAAGTGAGGGCACTCTGGTGCTATTGCTGGGAAAGGAATTTCAGGTCCTTTCTACTTTACCCTAATTCTCTTCTCACATTTCTTGTGGGGTCTTAGAGTAGACCTGATTTTATAAAGGCTGCACTGTTCTAATTGTTCTGTGTATTTTTTCAGATGGAGGTCTGGGCTTTAAAATATGTGTCAAGGTAGTGAATATGGTGGTAATTTGGGGGATTGCCTGGGTAAACAGAAGAGCCTTGCTATGTAGTTAAGGTTCCTGGGCTTCAGGCTGAGGGAGAGAAGCAGAAATGAATTGCTTTGCTCTCAGATGGAGAGGTGGTAGAAAGTTGGAGTGAGTTAAGTTTGGATATGGGAAATGGATTAAATTCTGGAGAGTGCAGGTAGAGGAAGGTGTAAGTTCACAACTTGAGTAATAATCAGGAATTGTGGGAGCTATAAAAGGGATCTTGTAACATGAGTTATGAAAATTATTAAGTGTATCTTCTAATTTTTCTCTACAGAAGAGTTTAGAAAGTACTGTGATGATATTGTCAACACAGCTGCATGGGGAGGTCAGCTTGAGGTAAGTTTGTAATTATTCATGGTATTTGTGGATTGTTAAATTTAATTTCTAAATCCCATATGTAGTATTCAGACGTATTTTTCAGCTGATCCTAGTTTCTGAGTATCCTTTTTCTTAATGTATTTGCTATTTCTCTACTGATGAAGCACTGAAATAGGGATTCTTAGGCCTTTGATTTAAATATGTATCTTTGGGAAGTAAAGCAGTATTTCATTTTAAATAGCCCAGTGTTTGATCTCTGGGTTGGTGAGGCTAATCTTGTACCTGTGTGTTTCCGTTTGTGATGCCGCTCCTGGCAATATATTTGATTTTCTGGACTTAAGAAAGGAGGATTTTATTCAAATATAGTAAAATTTACCCTAGTGGCTCAGATGATGAAAATCACTATTGTAAAGTAACATATCCATTACATTAGAAATAGAAAACAGTATTTTTATGTGAAATTAGGGGCCAAATCCTACCACAATACATTACAATTGGAATTCTAGTTGATACTGACTGCAAAGCAGTATCTGCTGCATTAAAATTCACATGTAGGAAAACAGTATGTTCAGTCACTTCTAGGGAATTAATCAGGATTTTTTTTTAAAGCTTTATCTTATTGTTAACTTTGTTTCATTAAACAAAATAAAACACCTAATTGGTCCAAGTGGTGATGGGGCAGCCTGGGGTATTTGAAAGACAGGGGATGAGAGAGAAAGTCCTGGGTTTGGGTCCTGGCTTTCCCTTCACGTCTCAGTTTTGTGATCTGGAGTCAGCCAGCCTCCTGAGCTCGAGTTTCCTAATTCAATGCGGGTGTGTACTTGGTAGGTCATTTGTGGACATTAAATAAGACAGGTAGTACGTGCATAGCACTCCGTAAGCTGAAGTTCCAGCTGGATGAATCTAGTGTGTAATTAATATTGTGTAGTGATGGTTAGTCATCTTGAATAGTTTGTGGCTCGAAGTATTTCACTTCAAGAACTATATTTTTGGAAGAAATGGCGTGAATGCTTCTTCAAATCTTTTTCTCAGTAATGCTATATTTGTACCTCTTCTGAACCACCAGAGGGAACTATGTCCATTCATTTTGTATGCCCCTCCCGGGTCTCTGAAACTCAGGAAGTGTTCATAGTAGCTTTGTGACTACATTAGGAGTAAAGATGCTTGAACTTTGTTTTGAGAAATCACATAGGATTAAGTTTGCTGTTGTGCAGCATAGAATTTTTTCCATATTCTTGAAGTAATTTCTTACCTTTGTTAAAACTTCCTAAAAGGACCATGTTCTAGGCAGAATGTTCTTATAATTGGGTAAATATATAGATGAGGGCACCATGAGTGAGGACTGTTAAATGATTAATTTATGAACTTGGACTCCACAGTCACACTTACTCATTTCAGTTGCAGGTCCTTTTATTTCCTTGTGCTTGACTACAGAGAGGCACCTTAACCATTCTCTGCTTCAGATTCTAGATCTTTAAGATGTGTAACAATAGTAGTACCTATCCCATAGGGTTATTGTGAGGGTTGCATGAATTAATACACATAAAGTGCCTTAGTGTGCTTGGTCATAGTAAATCTAAACAATGTTATGACTAATACTTATTACTAACTATTACTTATCTGACTTTAAGCTCTAATTTTATAATGTAGGATATGAAATTAACATTATGTATCAGTCAGATGGAAATACCATGAAAGGATAGTACAGTTCTTAAACATAACTCATTCTAGTCATGCCTTGAAAATTATGAAGCAGTGGTTATCAACACTGGCACATTAGAGTCATCAGCTTTAAAAAAATAAGCAAACCTCCTAATCTTCCCTGTTCTTTCTCTCCTTCCTCCTAGCCCCTCCCAAATTGTAGTTGATTTGGTTGGGTGTCTGAGCAATAGTATTTTTAAAAACTAGCAATTTTCATGCAATATTCAAAAGTAGAGAGATTAGTATAATGAGTCCAATCTACCCCTGTCCTCACTTCATTAACTATGGTACTGCTATTTCTAAAAAGCTGTCACGCAGCCAGGACTTGAAACTTCTGCATTTGATTTAATAAATATTATATTTGTTTTTTCAACAAATATGTATTAAGTGTCCACTATGTGGCAGGCTCTTGGTGAACAGTGAGGAACAGAATAGATCCATGCTGGATGATGATTGCCCTATTCATGCATACTCAGTAGTTTATGATTTGAATAAGATTTACCTTTTTATTTTCCTTACTAACACATTTTCTTTCCTTTAGCTAAGAGCTTTGTCTCACATTTTGCAAACACCAATAGAGATAATACAGGCAGATTCTCCTCCTATTGTAGTTGGTGAAGAATATCCAAAAAACCCATTAATACTTGTGTAAGTACCTGGAAATTTCTACTGTTACATTTTTCATATTTAAGACAAAAAGTTATTCAAAGATTTAGGTTGTGTATGTTGATTAATCAGAAAAAAATCTATCTTTGGCTGCATTAATTATGCTATTTTATGTTAAAGGCAATTATAGAATTAGAAAGCATTGTCAATATATGATTTAGATAATTGTTTAAGAACCTCTAGTGGTTTATTCTTGTGTATGAGTTAAGAATAAAGTCATTTCTAAAGGTGACACATTTTAGCATTAGTTTTCATATGGTCCTGGTTTCACATGAGTAACGCTAAGTTTCAACAAGTATAAAAGCTGAAATACATTCACGTTGCCTAATTGTTTATTCCTTAGAGATTTTTTCTTTTTTTTTTAAAGATTTTATTTATTTATTTGACAGAGATAGAGACAGAGAGAGAGGGAACACAAGCAGAGGGAGTGGGAGAGGGAGAAGCAGGCTCCCCGCAGAGCAGGGAGCCCGATGCGATGAGGGGCTTGGTCCCAGGACACTGGGATCATGACCTGAGCTGAAAGCAGACGCTTAACTACTGAGCCACTCAGGCGCCCTGAGATTGTTTCTTTATACTGTAAAAATATTTTACCTGAATGAGAATTCTTCTCTGAAACACAGCATGGAGAGTTCACTATTGGCTTTAGTGTTTATTACTCAAACCTACAAAGATAGTCATTAATGGCTTAAATTTAGGTAAAAATTTAAGCTTATTGAGCACTCAGCATTTCAGTATTTCCCTTTACCCCCCAATGATTGTATATTCCCCGACTTAAACTCATCTACAGAGTTATTGAACTAGATTTTACTGACTGCTGATGCTTTTCAAATGGTGTTGAACTTTTAAGTAATATGTCAGTGAAGACTCAGAGTGTTTGGTTTTATATACAGAATAAACATTTATATGCAATGAATTACTTTCATCTAAACTACTCATTTCTCCTTTTCTCATTTCAGATATATGAGACATGCATACGGCTTAGGAGAACATTACAATTCTGTTACACAGTTGGTGAACACAGCTACTGAAAATTGCAGCTAGTTTACAAAATGTTGCATAATGTTTTAGTACAGTGTGCCGATCTGACTATTCTTACAAGTGCTGGATTGTTCTAACATTACTGAAAAACACAACTACCTTAAATCAGTTTTATGGCAAAGCTACTAACAGATTTTTTAAAAATGTGTCAGAGATAAACTTTAACCAGTGTTCCCTTATTGGTATTTTAGAGTCCATTGTAGAGAACCATCATTTACAGACCAAGATAGTACCCTGTTTGCTTATATTTTTATTAATATCGGATCCTGAACATTCTGTTCTGCACTGAAAATAAAATTTTTTTTTCTCCTTATTACTAAAAGCTTTCAGTAACCATTTTAATGTAACTCTTCTTGAAGAAATGAAATGATTCGGTCTCTTTGTCTTGAAAATATGTGGTAATGGTGATAGCAAATTTAATTAATGCTTATAAGTGAATCTGATTTCAGTAACCTTGGTACTGATGGGATTAATACTATGAAGCTTTTTATATAACCCCATCAAAGTGTAGCTAAAAAGCTTGCTTTAATAACTAAAAAATTTAAAATATTTATTCACATGGGAATCAGTTAAGTTTAAGAAATGAGACAAATTCATAGGTAAATAGGTGTTCCCTATCAGATCAGTCCTCTAAAGAATTACAGATTAGCCTTTTATTTGTGTGCAAATAAAGACCTGTCAGATTACCCTCTCTCTAATTTACTTGTTACTCCTTGCTGTTTCTGAAACTTCCAAATGGAATTACGACCACCAGTTTTTTTTTTACAAAAGTTTTTTAGTGTCTTTATTTTTTTATTTTATTTTTATTTTTTATTTTTGAAGTAATCTCTTTGCCCAACATGGGGCTTGAACTCATGATCCTGAGATAAAGTCCCATGCCCTACTGACTGAGCCAGCCAGGAGCTCCAGTACCATCATTTCTTGATCACCTTTATAACTACAAATTTTTATATTTTTGGTTATATTTTCCTCATCCTCACTTAGCTGCTTTGTTTTCTGTGCAGCCTTTTCCACTAAGAAACAGTTTGTGGCCTCTCTTATTCTTTAACTTGTACAAATGGAGTAGCAATGTAAAAGGGTCCAAGGCCAACTTGACTTCAAATTCTTACTCATTTCCAATTTGTCTTACAAGACCTTTCTTTTTGTTTCATTCTCTAGGATTAGAAGAAAGCCTTTGTTATTTTAGTTAGCCTTATTAATGACACCTTTCTTTAATTCAGATATTTGAGAATGTTTGTGTTACATGTAGGGATAAAGTTGAAAGCCGCTGTTTGGGAGCTATGACTGTATAGTAAAGTCAGTATACAATACTTTGTGTGATGTGAATGATTTATCTGGCTCTGATTTCAGGTTACTCTTAACAGTGTTCTCCCTAAGAGGACAGTATCCATGTATAGAAACATGTCTCATTGATAATTTGTTATATAACTAAGTATTATGAAAATGAGTCCTTTTTGGTTTGATCTAGTTTTCCCAAATTAGGAATGAGTATTAAGATTTAGCATCAAGTTCATAGTATTTGAATTTTTCCTCCATGAATGCACTAATTTTTTTAAGTAAATACTGGGTTTTATAATACTAAAAACGAGTGTCAGCCTCACATGCCCAGCTGGTGACAATGTGGGAAGCTGGTGGGGACTGTGGTTAGATAGAACAAGTAAGTACTGCATGAAGGTATTCCAGTTCAAAAGATGAAAAACTATTCTGTCTGCCAAACAAAATATGTTCTGAAGGCTGACTTTTGGAATCCTTGATCTGAAATTTTTGGGGCCTGAAATTTATAAAAGTTAAATTATAAAGTTGCTAAATGTCTTGCCTTTATTATGAAGTAATCTGTTACTTTAAAATCAAAAGATAAGCATTGAGAAGTAATAAAACAAATATCATGAAACCTAGTTATTACAAATGCCATCTGTATTTAAAATAACTTATTGGTAGCTATTTTTTTCTGATAAGATGAATGGAATTTTCTTGATTATAGTTTTATTATTTTTTATTTTTAAATGTCCAATATGGTTATGAGTAAGATTTGTGTGGTCAGCTTCTGTTTTTTCATAAAACTTCAGATAAAAATCATTTTAGCTGTAACCAAATATTGAAGTCTTTAAAAAATGGCAGATGTTAATTTAAAAACAGCATATACTAATTTAGTTTGCTGTGTGATTATGGTCTAACAGAAGTTTCATAAGCTTTCTTTTCTCCTAACTCAGAAAAGTATATGTCAGAGTTTTGGAATATGTCCTTAGCCAAGAATTTTATCCACTTAACATATGTTTACAAACTTATATAAAGCAAAAAAGAATGTATGTAACTATAATGAGCAATATAGTTTTGCTCCTATTATCTGATGTTTGCCAAAAGAATAAAAGATGTATGAATTAAATCAACAGTTGTTTAAATTGTTATTCTTAATTGTTCTTCTCAAATTGTTTTAGAATTTTATCCAACCTTTATTTTGTCCTTACATATAATTGAGAATAATACAGTCACAAATTCTTGCTTTAAGGGATTTGGAATAAATATATTAAGCATAGCATTATGTCTCAGACAGAACAGAGGGAAATAACGTGATAGGCATTTAAGCTGTGGCTCTTAGAAATCAGGTTGAAGCTTAAAACCTTTTAGAAAAATGAAGGCAAATTAATTTGAAGAATATTCTAAGACTCATGGATGTTAAGAAGGAAAACAAGCACTTGTGTGCAAGAATGTGAAGCAGGAAGAAGGAAATTTGTGCAAATTAATGCTCATACATGATTGTTAATATATTATCTTGGTACGGGTTGTCATGAACTAGCTGAAGGAGCAGATCACTTGTGTTTCTGAGAATTTAGTTGGTAATTTCTTAATGTTTCTACTTTTATTGAACAAATGAGTATGGTTTTTCTTCCTTTCCATATGTTTTCACATATTGATTTTTCTTTCCTGTCGTACAGTTTTTTCAAAATCTTTTTCCATCTTGCAGAAAAAATATAACTCAAGGGGTTCTGATTTTTTTTTTTTTTTAAAGCAAGTTGTAGGAAGTATCATTTCTTGTTCACCATTGTTCCCTCCTATTTGAAGGCCTTTGAGCTGCCATTTGGAGTTGAGCATTTCACCCAACCAGCTTCACCTAGCTTACTATCCTGGTCTCAGCTTAATTAGCACCAACTTAGTCAAACTTCTATCCAGGCTGGGCTGGGTGCCCCAGTTCATACATGTTGATTTCTAGTAACTGCACACTAGTAATTAGTTCTTTGTATTTAGTTTATTGTTATTGTTATTATTTTCCCCTAGTCTGTAAGTGCTTAGAAACAAGAACTTTTTGGCTATTAATAAAATATCTAGTACATTGCCTGGCCTCTATAGTAAGTGCTTCATAAGTGTTGTTGACAGTCATATGATCAATTGAAAGGACAGGCTCTGACTCTGAGGAGATGTCATTAGACTAATGGACCATTAGTAGGGAGAGGTATTGACTTAGCATTGTGCTTGCTCACAAAAGGGCTGCTTTCTAATTTACCTAACCCCTTGGATGAATTCTTCAGTCTTTTGGCAGATTTAAAGGAGGAACAACCCAAGAGAGCCTTCTTTTTTCTTCTGATACTGTGTTAGTTAATTTGCCTTCATGTATCAATTAGGACAATCGATTTTAATGAATATGAAATATAAAGGTCCTTTAAGGTAAGTATATAAACCAAGAAAATATTATAAACCTTGTTAATATGCTGACCAGGAAGAAGTTCATAGTTGTCTTATTTCAGTATAATCAGGGTGGCTAGCATATCTTACTGAAACAAATTATTAACAGGGACAACTTACAATCTTTCTCCTGATTTTTCTTACCTGTGTTACCCTTATCTTGACAAAAGGAAACTCCTGTTTACTATTTATAATCTTAACTAATACAGTATCACCATGAGGACTAATGAGAACCCAATGCATGAGTTTACTGAGCAAAAATAACCTAGTTTTAAAAAGTAAATTGCTGTTTTTGAATCAGACATTTCCCCCGCTGAAATCAGAAAGGCGTTCTTCACCTCTATCAGAGTTTCTCAACGGTGACACTACAGACATTTTGAGCTGGATGATTTGCTGTGAGGGCCGTGCTGTGCATTTATAAGATACTTAGCAGCTTTGTTGGCCTCGGCCAACTAAATGCCAGTGGTACTCCTCCAGAGATGTGAGGAAGAAAAATACCTCCAGACATTTTAAATGTCTTCTTGGGGACAAAATCGCCCCCATTAGAGAACCACTTAATAAATCTTAAGTTTTCTTGCTAATGAGGTTGGAAAGTTCTAAGGAAAACCATTAAAAATAAAAACTTGGCACGTTAGGCAGAGTTGTCTTTTGTAACTTTGGCAATTGCCTAATGCTAGACTTTACATGAACCCCTTTGAAAAGTTCAGTGGACCTTAACTTACTCCATTCTATTTTCATACTGTATCCTGACCCATTGAGATGAGATGATATTTGACATTTGAGACCACTGGTGGTAGCAGTCAGGATAGACTAAGTCAGGCTGTGGTAACAACTCAAAAATCTTGGTGGCTGTTCCAACAAGGAGTATTTCTTATATGTGCTACATTTTGCCAATTGGCTGTGAGCAGTGCTCCATGTCTATACCCTGGGACCTGAGCTGTCACTGTCTTAAATTTTTCTAGGAGACAGTGTTCTGGAGTTTCACTCTTAACAAATTTTGTGGTTCAGAAGAAACACTCATTTCCATTCATTGGCTTGAATTTGTCATATGGCCTCACGCAAATAGGAAAGTACCCAGAGGTGCAGCCCTGCCATGCATGTGCCCTGAAAGCAGAGCTGGAATATTTGATGAGCATCATTAGGGATTTTCACATGTACTGAAAATACTGGAATTTGGTATTAGACCTTGATTTAAATCTTGACTGGCTCTTATTTTTTAAACTTTTGCATATATTTAACCTTTCAGAGCTTTGCTTGTTATAAAATAGGAATAATAGGAATAATATTTATCTTAGTAGGAGAATGATACAAGTAAGTATGAAAGTACAAATAATGAATCTAGCGTTTTAGGAAATGCTCAATATGAAAATAATGGTTATTGTTTTGCTGTGTTTTGTGTGTGTGGGGGTTGCTTTTGTTTTTTGTTTTTTGTTTTTTTGCCTGTGTGTCACCTGGAAGGGAAGCAGAGGTGATAGAAAGGCTAATGATTTGTTTTGGAAAAGTTTTGGATCGTGAAGGTGGTTCACAAAGCAGAGCCTGAGATGCTGGAATGGGGAAAATTCATTGCTGCCCTTGGTATTCAGCGTAGAAGATTTTCTGTAGCTTTAGGCCATTATGAGACCCAGGAAGAATCTGAGATAATAAGGTAAAAATTCTAATAGTTTTGCTTCTTATCTGTTATCTCAAAGTTTGACATTTATATTCTGTTTGGAATTGAGCTGTCAAGATTCTTGATCAGAATAGAATTTTCAGGTTTGGTTATGATATTCTTTAATGAATTTTTAACTTTTCTGATATTATTGGTGAATTAATGTGAATTAAGGAAACACTTTTACTAAGCTTCACAAAGAATACCCACAACGGCCTGGGTTTAATACCACCACTCCACTGAAACTGCTGTAAAAGCGGTACCAGTGATCACTTTCCTGTTCTTTTATCTTTCTGGAAGTCTCTGCTGCATTTAACACTGGACCACTTGCTCCTTGAAATTCTTTCCTGCTGTTCACAACACTATTCTGGGGTTCCTCCTCCTTAGACTCTGTGCTGGCTGCACCTCTTCTCCTGACTGTCTTTCAGGATGTTATCCTTGATGCTCTTTTTGCCTTGCTCCACCTGAGCTGGCTGAGTGGGGTCCAGACAGGTATTTTGTTTGACGTGGTTCAAAGAAAATTCAAAAGTGAATTAGTTGGTAGTATTTAAGAGCTGGGAGATTTCACTTAAAGTCCATGTTTCTACTTCTCCAAGAAATCAGAACTGTCGACACTGGGCCAGGACTTCCTCATGGCAGCACTCAGCAAGGGCTGAGCCGTGGCTGTGGCCTTAAGCCAGCACATGGGCCTGGTTCACCCACCACCATCCCCAGCTGGTCTGGGAAAGTACAGTTCATGTCTCAGTCAAGGGTGCCTTGTTTTCAAGCCAAAATCTTGATTGGCATCATAACATCCCCCCTTAGGTTCACCTTTTTGTTCTTTAATTCTATCCGTAGACTTTGTAAACATTTAGTTACCTTATTGCGCTTGGTTTTATCTCACTGTTCTCTTTCCTGATACTTTCATTTCTACTTTTAATTTTAATTGGTTACTTCCTTCTGTTTTCTATGTATCTAATTTTTGGTAGAAACTTCCAAAATATATGTATATGTGGATTTGTGTGTGTGGGGGGTGTTTAGTAGAATCGGAGAGGTTCTAACTTAGTGGTAATTAAATGCTGATCTGTAAGCTGATACCATTTGCAAAATAAGAAAATTTTGTATAAGATGATGAATTTTTCATAAGGCAAATTCATTTAATTGCATGAAATTTATACATATATGTGTATATATAATTAATTAACATTTATAACATTTATTAACATTTATAATACAAAAGAACTTGTCTAATTCCTATGACAGGGGCCCCGGTGACAAAGGATTTTGAAAGCTGCAAAAATGCATTGAGAACAGGAGTTCATAAACACAGGTTATGGCAGAAACCAACACACTTACTTGAATTATTTTGGCAAGCTTATTTTGTGATTAAAACGTGGTCTGAGATTTGGGGTAAAAGTTTTCAAACATGAGCAGATCCTTCATATACTAAAAACCTACTGCAGAAATTCTCGGTCCTGTAATAAAAAAGGGCACTGGCTTTCTCTTGGTTCGTTTTCTTTTTAAATGTGGAAATGGAAGCTTTGATTTAAAGGGTTTTAGATTCTCAGGGTGCCTGGCTGGCACAGTCTGTTAAGCATCCAACTCTTGGTTTCGGCTCAGGTCATGATGTCAGGGTCGTGAGATTGAGCCCCACATCAGGCTCCATGTTCAGCTTTGAGTCTGCTTAAGACTCTCCCTCTCCCTCTGCCCCTCTGCCCCTCCGCCCCCCCCCCCCGGAATAAATAAGGAAATCTTAAAAAAAATAAAATAAAAAATATAAAGGATTTTGCATTCTCAAAGGCCTGCCTTCTGAGGTCAGCCTTGCCACTTACTGTCAACGTGGCTTAGCAAATTGTTCACTCTCAAAGTCTTCAAGTCTCATTCCCATGTTTAGAACAGGGATGAGAATACCAACCTGACCTTCTGCAAGGACTAAAGCCTACTTAGGTAAAGCACTTCGCACACATATAGTAAATGCTCAATAAAACGTAATTCTGTTTTCTTTTGTACAACATTTTAAATCAAGATCTCTACCTTTTGTTAAATTTCAGATGTGCGCATGTACCACTTTTGGGACTGATTAAGGTGCTGATATATGCCTACTGTGTCAAGGACCTGTCCCTGCTGCGACCTGCAGTACACTATCCGTTATCCATCACTACTTTAACTTATTACTTAGATATCTGAATGCACTCTCATTAAAGGAGTTCAAATAGGGAACTAGGTGAGGATTTGTCAGCAGTGCTGTACAAAGAATTCTTGTTGGCTATGAGGTTAGAAATGTAACAGTGGTTTACAGATTTTAACACAGGAAGCAATTTGTAAGAAATTCAGTTATCAACTCTTAATTTTGCCAAGTAAAGTCATTTTATTTTTCTTATTTATATATTTTTGAAGATTTTATTTATTTATTTGCAAGAGAGAAACAGCATGAGCAGGGGGGAAGAGCGGAGGGAGAGGGAGAAGCAGGCTTCCCGCTGAGCATGGAGCCTGATGTGGGGCTCAATCTCACAACCCTGAGATCACAACCTGAGCCGAAACCAAGAGTTGGATGCTTAACAGACTGTGCCAGCCAGGCACCCTGAGAATCTAAAACCCTTTAAATCAAAGCTTCCATTTCCACATTTAAAAAGAAAACGAACCAAGAGAAAGCCAGTGCCCTTTTTTATTACAGGACCGAGAATTTCTGCAGTAGGTTTTTAGTATATGAAGGATCTTCTCATGTTTGAAAACTTTTACCCCAAATCTCAGACCACGTTTTAATCACAAAATAAGCTTGCCAAAATAATTCAAGTAAGTGTGTTGGTTTCTGCCATAACCTGTGTTTATGAACTCCTGTTCTCAATGCATTTTTGCAGCTTTCAAAATCCTTTGTCACCGGGGCCCCTGTCATAGGAATTAGCTAGGTTCTTTTCTACTATGGATGTTAATAAATGTTGGTAGATGTGTTGTAGATGTTAATTAGTGTGTTAATAAAATTACTGATTGTTTTAAAGTCCTTGAGATTCTAGGATGCTAAATATTTTAGCACTCCTTCAGCACTGTATACTTCCAAAGTAGTTAATAATCAGCAGTTAGATATTTCCCACACAATCTCAGTGGAATAGATTGGTATTCTTGTTATTTTACTGATGAGAAGAGAGATAAAGCCAGTTTGACTGACTTGCTGTTTATGTAAGTCACCTTCACATTCTAGATTAACATTCAATTTAAGGTTCCTAGTTTTGTGCTGAGTTCACAGGATGATGCGTTCTCAAAAAACTGGTGATTTTTCAATTTTCCTGCAAATAGATAGATTTCTGGTTGCTGGGAAAGCTCTGGATGCCAACATTCCAGGAGGCCAACCCATAGAGCAGAGCTCAGAGGCTGTTTCAACTGAGTGCTTATAGGGAGCATGTTTAAGATGCAAGTGAAAACTCCAAAGTCTGAAATAGTAAACCCCATCCCCTTTTCTACATCTCTCTTCCTAGGTTTTTAATGTCTTCATGAACTGGGTTTGTGCCACAGCCTCATCCTACCAAATATTACCCCACTCTCATTTCCCCACTTCACACCCTAAATTGTGGTTCACATCTAATCTAATGTACCTATGAGATCAGGTTGTAGTGGCAATCCTACCCACATTATACCCTATCATTTCTTCCCTGTCCCTTTCTCCTCTCACTTAGAATAGTACAAAAATGTCATAATTGCTGTCCCTGCCCACAGAGCTACTCCCTTACACTTCCCCCTTCCTTCATGCTGCCAAAGTGAACTGCCAGAAATGCAAATCTGAGTACTGTCTCCTAACCTAAACTTTCCAGTGGCTTCCCAGTCCTAGAGGATGAGTCCATTCCTTAACATGGCATTTAAGGGGGGTCCTTTATGACTGGTCCTGTGTACCTCTCCAGCATCGCTTCCCATCACTCCTTTCTTTAGACTCATGTACCAGAATTATTTATATTCCTCATGGACCCATGTATTTCATGCCTGTGAACATTTTTCTCATACCCCTTTTATTTAAATTCACCCCCACCTTCTTGTATTTATTTAATCAACTGCTTAATTCTTCTTAACCTGTTATGACTAGACTCAACAATCAACAGCAGGAAATCTTCCTTGAACCAACAAGGTGCCTTAGTTCTATAATGGTACCCAGCATGTAGTGGGCACTTAGTAAATATCTGATTATTGTGGTATTCATTTTGCCACATTTACACATATCAAATCATTATTTTGTACACCTTAAGCTTATACAATGTTATATGTCAGTTATATCTCAGTGAAACTGGAAAACAATAAATACTTGATGAATGAATGACTGATTTACATTTCTAATTTCCCTCTAGACTCTACACCCCTTGAAGACAATGACTGTTATTCATATTTGTATACTAGGCATCTTGGACAGTGCCTAACAAGTAATTACTCAATGTTTTAAACTTCTGTGTCTTCACATGTCTTTTCTCCTATATTTTCATGAACATTAATTTATGCTATACTAATAGACTTTATATAAGGTGCTTCTTCATACAACCCCTTAGCATAAAATTCATTTTAATTTAATGAACATTTACTGAATTCTATGCCAAGCATAGTGATAGAGATTGCGGTTCAAACGTATAGCAAGAGAGAAATATGACAACAATAATACAAAGTATTAAGCTAAATTAAAGTTTGTATAAAGCCCCACGAAACAAACATGGAAGCAGTTTTGCTCGGAGAGGTCACAGTTCAAGGAAAATGACAGAGGAAATACTTGAGCAGATTCTTCAAAGGATTAGGAACAGGCAGGTGGCAAAGGAATATAGGAAAAATGAATGGCATAAACAAAGGACTAAATATATTTGATTCTTTTGATGAATAGTAGTCTTCTAGAGGCAGAATAGAAGGTTAGTGAAAGGGAATGACATATAATGACACTGGGGCTAGACTGATACTTTAATTCCAACTCAATAGTTGGGATTTTAACTTATAAGCAATGAGGGGCCAATGAAAGATTTTATTTATTATAAATTTGTCATAAAGCAAGATGTATTATAAGATGATTGATGGCAGTGACAATGTATGTAATTGCAGAGTGGCAGAGAATAGGCAGTAATACAGGTAGAGATGATGAGACTGGCCTGTGATAACAGCAGTGGAAAGAGAAGCAGATATGTGTGTGAAGGGTGATGGTGTGGTGGATTTGTACTGGATCAGTTTAAACTTAGACTATATCTCAGAATCCCCTTCCCTGTATAGTTTCCCAGTCCTGGCCACAAGAGACGTTTTGCACATTTGGAAGGCACAAGTCAAGCAGAAGCTTAGTAAGTTAGCGTGAAGGCATCGAGTGTCAATAACATGTGTCCTGTTGCCAATGTGCTGGCTTGCTTCACTGGTGTGAATTAACCATGGAGCCTGCAGCCTCTCCCACTTCTGCCAGATCTTCTCCTTCAGCGTCGCTGAATCCCGGGGCAAGCACAGCACCACACACATCATCAACATCCCTATATAGATGGCTTAAACAGCTCCCATAATTACCTAAGGCCAGTCTGTATGATTCTTGGTCTTCTCTGATAAAGAATTTGCTGCTTTAACAAAATACCTAAGCCATGTAATGGGTTTTGGGACTGGGACTCAGGTTAAATTAGAAGGGTCTTTTTATTTTATTTACTTAAGATTTTATTTATTTGAGAGAGAGAGAGAGACAGAAACTGTGTGTGAGTGGGGGGATGGGGTAGAAGGAGAAGGAGGGAGAATCTCAAGCAGACTCCATGATGGAGGCTGGCTTGGGGCTCCATCCCACGACCCTGAGATCATGACCTGAGCCAAAATCAAGAAGTCAGATGCTTAACTAAGTCACCCAGGCGCCCCTAGAAGGGTTTTGAAGAGACTGTTAGCAGGAGCCTGATGTTACTCCAGGAGGCTGCTGGTGAGGATTTAAAGGAATATGAGGAAAATATTGGAAATGTTATTGTTACATTATTGGAAGAAAGGTGACTCTTGTTACATAGTAGCAGAAAGTTTAGCAATGATGCCAGCAGCATTAACATGGAAAATAAAAAGTGTATCTCATCAACTGGATGACCTA
Source organism: Eumetopias jubatus (assembly GCF_037043125.1). Classification (NCBI taxonomy): domain Eukaryota; kingdom Metazoa; phylum Chordata; class Mammalia; order Carnivora; family Otariidae; genus Eumetopias; species Eumetopias jubatus. The sequence continues at coordinate 151,979,033 of NW_028274810.1, read as the reverse complement.
CCTAAGGAGATTTCTAGATAAAATGTTAAAGGTGCTATCTAGATTTTTCTAGCTGCCTATGGTAAAAGAGGAGAAAGGCAAGCAAGAAGAACTGTAAATGGGCCACAAATTTGGGGGTTTGAAAAATTAAATTTTCTTATTCCTAGTCTCTCCAGACAGTAAATGATCTAAAATTAAATGAGTTCCAGACAGAGAACAAATCAGGGAACTGTCAGGAAAATGAAGTATAGAAATGAAGCCATGAGCATGACTGCAAAACCCTTTGTTGAAACCTCAGGAAGATTAAAGATGCTTTCTAGTCAACAGATGTGAGAGCTTCTCAAGTTATTTTTTTTTTAAGATTTTATTTATTTATTTAAGAGACAGAGAATGAGAGATAGAGAGCACGAAAGGGAAGAGGGTCAGAGGGAGAAGCAGACTCCCTGCCCAGCAGGGAGCCTGATGCGGGACTCGATCCCGGGACTCCAGGATCATGACCTGAGCTGAAGGCAGTCGCTTAACCAACTGAGCCACCCAGGCACCCAAGCTTCTCAAGTTATTAAGGCTATTGTCCCATAGTAGTTTCACATGGAAACCTGAAATAGAGGACAACTCTAGCAAAGACGTTGTGGGTGTGGCTTTTGCTGATGGAATGAATTATAAACTCAAGACAAGCTTGCAAAATATTAAAAGGGACTGTATCAGTTTGGATCAAATGAAACAGTATAACTTTTTTTTAACATATTATGTATTACTTGTTTCAGGGGTACAGGTCTGTGATTCTTACACAATTCACAGCGCTCACCATAGCACATACCTTCCCCAATGTCTATCACCCAGCCACCCCATCCCTCCCACCCCCCACCACTCCAGCAACACTCAGTTTGTTTCCTGAGATTAAGAGTCTCTTAAGGTTTGTCTCCCTCTCCCTCCTTGTTTTCCCTCCCTTCCCCTAAGATCCTCTGTTTTGTTTCTCAAACTCCTCATATCAGTGAGGTCATATGATACTTGTCTTTCTCTGATTGACTTATTTCGCTTAGCATAATACCCTCCAGTTCCATCCACGTTGTTGCAAATGGCAAGATCTCATTTTTTTGATGGCTGCATAATATTCCAGTGTGTGTGTGTGTGTGTGTGTGTGTGTGTGTGTGTGTGTGTGTGTGTGTGTAACATCTTCTTTATCTGTTCATCTGTTGATGGACATCTTGGCTCTTTCCAAGTTTGGCTATTGTGGACATTGCTGCTACAAACATTGGGGTGTACATACCCCTTTGGATCACTACATTTGTACCTTTGGGGTAAATACCCAGTAGTGCAATTGCTGGGTCATAAGGTAGCTCTATTTTCAACTTTTTGAGGAACCTCCATACTGTTTTCCAGAGTGGCTGCACCAGCTTTCATTCCCACCAACAGTGTAGGAGGGTTACCCTTTCTCTGAATCCTTGCCAACATCTGTCGTTTCCTGACTTGTTAATTTTAGCCATTCTGACTGGTGTGAGGTGGTATCTCATTGAGGTTTTGATTTGGATTTCCCTGATGCCGAGCGATGTTGAGCACTTTTTCATGTGTCTGTTGGCCATCTGGATGTCTTCTTTGGAAAAATGTCTGTTCATGTCTTCTGCCCATTTCTTGATTGGATTATTTGTTCTTTGGGTGTTGAGTTTGATAAGTTCTTTATAGATTTTGGATACTAGCCCTTTATCTGATATGTCATTTGCAAATATTTTCTCCCATTCTGTCAGTTGTCTTTTAGTTTTGTGGACTGTTTCTTTTGCTGTGCAAAAGCTTTTTATCTTGATGAAGTCCCAATAGTTCATTTTTGCCCTTGCTTCCCTTGCCTTTGGCGATGTTTCTAGGAAGAAGTTGCTGCGGCTGAGGTCGAAGAGGTTGCTGCCTGTGTTCTCCTCAAGGATTTTGATGGACTCCTGTCTCACATTTAGGCCTTTCATCCATTTTGAGTCTATTTTTGTGTGTGGTGTAAGGAAATGGTCCAGTTTCATTCTTCTGCATGTGGCTGTCCAATTTTCCCAACACCATTTGTTGAAGAGACTGTCTTTTTTCCATTGGACATTCTTTCCTGCTTTGTCAAAGATTAGTTGACCATAGAGTTGAGGGTCCATTTCTGGGCTCTCTATTCTGTTCCGTTGATCTATGTGTCTGTTTTTGTGCCAGTACCATACTGTCTTGATGATGACAGCTTTGTAATAGAGCTGGAAGTCCGGAATTGTGATGCTCCCAGCTTTGCTTTTCTTTTTCAGCAATCCTCTGGCTATTCACGGTCTTTTCTGGTTCCACACAAATTTTAGGATTATTTGTTCCATTTCTTTGAAAAAAGTGGATGGTATTTTGATAGGGATTGCTTTAAATGTGTAGATTGCTCTAGGTAGCATAGACATTTTCATAATATTTGTTCTTCCAATCCATGAGCGTGGAACGTTTTTCCATTTCTTTGTGTCTTCCTCAATTTCTTTCATGAGTATTCTATAGTTTTCTGAGTACAGATTCTTTGCCTCTTTTGTTAGATTTATTCCTAGGTATCTTATGGTTTTGGGTGCAATTGTAAATGGGATTGACTCCTTAATTTCTCTTTCTTTGGTCTTGTTGTTGGTGTATAGGAATGCCACTGATTTCTGTGCATTGATTTTATATCCTGCCACTTTACTGAATTCCTGTATGAGTTCTAGCAGTTTTGGGGTGGAGTCTTTTAGGTTTTCCACATAAAGTATCATATCATCTGCAAAAAGTGAGAGTTGCACTTGTTCTTTGCTGATTCAGATGCCTTTTATTTCTTTTTGTTGTCTGATTGCTGAGGCTATGACTTCTAGTACTATGTTGAACAGCAGTGGTAATAGTGGACATCTCTGGCATGTTCCTGACCTTAGGGGAAAAGCTCTCAGTATTTCTCCATTGAGAATGATACTTGCTGTGGGTTTTTCATAGATGGCTTTTATGATATTGAGGTATGTACCCTCTGTCCCTACACTGTGAAGAGTCCTAATCAAGAAACGATGCTGTATTTTGTCAAATGCTTTTTCTGCATCTATTGAGAGGATCATATGGTTCTTGTTCTTTCTTTTATTAATGTATTATATCACATTGATTGATTTGCGGATGTTGAATCAACGTTGCACCTCAGGAATAAATCCTACTTGGTTGTGGTGAATAATCCTTTTAATGTACTGTTGGATCCTATTGGCTAGTATTTTGGTGAGAATTTTTGCATCCATGTTCATCAGGGATATTGGCCTGTAGTTCTCCTTTTTGATGGGGTTTTTTTCTGGTTTTGGGATCTAGGTAATGCTGGCCTCATAAAGTGAGTTTGGAAGTTTTCCTTCCGTTTCTATTTTTTGGAACAGTTTCAGAAGAATAGATATTAATTCTTCTTTAAATGTTTGGTAGAATTCCCCTGGGAAGCCATCTGGCCCTGGGCTCTTGTTTGTTGGGAGAGATTTGATTATTGCTTCAATTTCCTTACTGGTTATGGGTCTGTTCAGGTTTTCTATTTCTTCCTGGTTCAGTTTTGGTAGTTGATACATCTCTAGGAATGCATCCATTTCTTCCAGATTGTCTAATTTGCTGGCATATAGTTGCTCATAATATGTTCTTATAATTGTTTGTATTTCTTTGGTGTTGGTGGCGATCTCTCCTCTTTCATTCATGATTTTATTTATTTGGGTCCTTTCTCTTTTCTTTTTGATAAGTCTGGCCAGGGGTTTATCAATCTTATTAATTCTTTCAAAGAACCAGCTCCTAGTTTCATTGATCTGTTCTGTTCTTTTGGTTTCTATTTCATTGATTTCTGCTCTGATCTTTATTATTTCTCTTTTCCTGCTGGGTTTAGGATTTATTTGCTGTTCTTTCTGCAGCTCCTTTAGATGTAGGGTTAGGTTGTGTATTTGAGACCTTTCTTGTTTCTTGAGAAAGGCTTGTATCGCTATATACTTTCCTCTTAGGACTTCCTTTGCTGCATCCCAAAGATTTTGAACAGTTGTGTTTTCATTTTCATTGGTTTCCATGAATTTTTTAAATTCTTTAATTTCCTGGTTGACATTCATTCTTTAGTAGGATGCTCTTTAGCCTCTATGTATTTGAGTTCTTTCCAACTTTCCTCCTGTGACTGAGTTGTAGTTTCAAAGCACTGTGGTCCGAAAATATGCAGGGAATTATCCCAATCTTTTGGTACCGGTTGAGACCTGATATGTGACCCAAGATGTGATCTACTCTGGAGAATGTTCCATGGGCACTAGAGAAGAAAATGTATTCTGTTCCTTTGGGATGGATTGTTCTGAATATATTTGTGAAGTCCATCTGGTCCAGTGTGTCATTTAAAGCCTTTATTTCCAAAACTAATGATGTAATGTATGGTGACTAACATAACATAATAAAATAATATTTAAAAAAAGGCTTTATTTCCTTCTTGATCTTTTGCTTAGATGATCTGTCCATTTCAGTGAGGGGGGTGTTAATGGCCCCCACTATTATTGTATTATTGTCCATGTGTTTCTTTGATTTTGTTATTAATTGGCTTATATAATTGGCTGCTCCCATGTTAGGAGCATAGATATTTAAAATTGTTAGATCTTGTTGGATAGACCCTTTAAGTAGGATGTAGTGTCCTTCCTCATCTCTTATTATAGTCTTTGGTTTTAAATCTAATTTGTCTGATGTAAAGATTGCCACCCCAGCTTTCTTTTGATGTCCATTAGCATGGTAAATTGTTTTCCACCCCCTCACTTTCAATCTGAAGGTGTCTTTGGGTCTAGAATGAGTCTCTTGCAGACAGCATATCGATGGGTCTTGTTTTTTTATCCAATCTGATACCCTGTGTCTTTTGATTGGGGCATTTAGCCTATTTACATTCAGGGTAACTATTGAAAGATATGATTTAGTGCCATAGTATTGCCTGTAAGGTGACTGTTATTGTATATTGTCTCTGTTCCTTTCTGGTCTATGTTACTTTTAGGCTCTTTCTTTGCTTAGAGGACCCCTTTCAGTATTTCTCGTAGGGCTGGTTTGGTGTTTGCAAATTCTTTTAGTTTTTGTTTGTCCCGGAAGCTTTTTCTCTCTCCTTCTATTTTCAATGACAGTGTAGCTGGATATAGTATTCTTGGCTACATATTTTTCTCGTTCAGTGCTCTGAATATATCATGCCAGTCCTTTCTGGCCTGCCAGGTCTCTGTGGATAGGTCTGCTGCCAATCTAATGTTTCTACCATTGTAGCTTACAGACCTCTTGTCCCGAGCTGCTTTCAGGATTTTCTCTTTGTCTCTGAGACTTGTGAGTTTTACTATTAGATGTCAGGGTGTTGACCTATTTTTATTGATTTTGAGGGCGGTTCTCTGTGCCTCCTGGATTTTGATGCCTGTTTCCTTCCCCAAATTAGGGAAGTTCTCAGCTATAATTTGCTCCAATATATCTTCTGTCCCCCCACCCCTTCTTCTTCTTCTGGGATCCCAATTATTCTAATGTTTTGCTCTATGGTATCACTTATCTCTCGAATTCTCCCCTTGTGATCCAGTAGTTGTTTATCGCTCTTTTTCTCAGCTTCTTTATTCTCCATCATTTGGTCTTCTATGTCACTAATTCTCTCTTCTGCCTCATTTATCCTAGCAGTTAGAGCCTCCATTGTTTATTGCACCTTATTAATAGCCTTTTTGATTTCGACTTGGTTAGATTTTAGTTCTCTCATTTCTCCGGAAAGGGATTCTCTAGTATCTTCTATGCTTTTTTCAAGCCCAGCTAGTATCTTTGTAATTGTCATTCTGAACTCTAGCTCTAGTTCTGACATCTTACTAATGTCTATATTGATTAGGTCCCTGGCAGTCTGTACTGCCTTTTGTTCTTTCTTTTCTTTTCTTTTTTTTTTTTTTGAGGTGAATTTTTCTGTCTGGTCATTTTGTCCAGAGGAAAATAGATGAATGAGAGAACAAAATGCTAAAAGGGTAACCATGACCCCAGAAAAATATACACTTCAAGAAAGTGGTCACTTTTCTGTTCATAGAATTGCTGCTATTCTTTTCTTCGATCTCCTGTTGAGTTGTAGGTGTTCTGAATGGTTTGATAACTATCTAGCTGAATTCCTGGGACCAGACAAAATTTAGATCTCATACTCCTCTGCCATCTTGCTCCTTACCCCTCCAGTAGAACTTTTTAAAAAAATTTATTTATTTGAGAGAGAGAGAGAGAACACAAGAATGGGGAAGGGCAGAGAGAGAAGGAGAGACAGAATCCTCAAGCAGACTTCCCCCCCCGCTGCTGAGTGTAGAGCCCAATGTGGGGCTTGATTCCAGGACCCTGAGATCACAACCTGAACCAAATCAAGAGTTGGACACTTAACTGACTGAGCCACCCAGGCGCCCCCAAATGTGACAGTATAAAATGAGAGGATGGGGGCACTGGTGGCTTAGTTGGTTAAGTGTCTGCCTCAGCTCATGGTCCCAGGGTCCTAGGATTGAGCCCCGTGTCAGGCTCCCAGCTCAGTGGGGAGTCTGCTTGTCTCTCTGCACCACCCTCGTGTGCGCTCATGCTCTCTCTCTTGCTCTTGCTGTCTCTCTCAAATAAATAAAACCTTTTAAAAAATAAAAGGAAAGGATGAACCCTCATACACTGTTGGTAGGAATGTAAACTGATGCAGCCACTTTGGGAAACAGTCTGGCAGTTCCTTAAAAGTACCCTATGATGTAGCAATTCCTTTCCTAGATAGATACTCAAGAAAATTCACATAAATGTCCATAGCATCATTTATAATAGCCAAAAAGTAGAAACAACCTAAATTTCCATCCAATGATAAATTGATTAAAAAAAAAAGTACTAGAGCCATATGATGGAACATCTTTAGGTGATAAAAAGGAATGAAGTGGTACATGCTATAACATGGATGAAACCTGGAAACACTGAGTGAAAGACAGTCACCAAAGACCACATGTTGTATGATCCCATCTATATAAAATGTCCAAAAGAGGCCGATTTATAGAGATAGAAAGGAGATCAGTGGCTGCCTAGGGCTGGAGTGGATGGGAAGAATGGGAGGGTGATAGCTAAAGTACACAGGGCTTCTTTTTCAGTGATCAGAGTTCTAAAATTGTGGTGATCGTCGCACAACTTGATGAATATATTTAAACGACTGCATTGCACACTTTAAATGGATGAATTGTGTGGAACATGAATTACAAATCAAAGTTGTTACCAAAAAAAGAGAAAAATGAAAAGAGGTCTTTGGTGTCTTGAGCTTCTATGGACAAGCACTCTGAGAAAATTTAGCAAACAAGGGCAATGTTTTATGAAAAAGTAAAGATATTTCAGGAGCCCAGATAGGAGACCAAAAGCCAGCCCCAGGCAGTTGGACTGAACATTAATCAAGGATCTGACAACACATACCTACTTAAGTTCCAGAATTGCTACAAACCAAGGCTTCCTTGTGCCTCTCATTTTTCCCTTTTTTAAGTGGCAATGTCTATTGTCTGTCCTATGTTTCACCTCACCCATTGTTAAATTCTGGGTATGTGAGGACAAGATATCTTGTCTCTTTAGTTCATGGGTCTTCAGATCAAGATGAACTGTCCTTGAAATGGACTCAAGGAAGATGACAAGATTCTGGAATCTGATGCTCTAAACAGATGAAACTTTTGGAGAATGGGGATCTTGCAAGAAAGTCTATTTTGTGTGTTGAAGGAATATAAATAACTCATGGCCGGGGGTGGACTGTGGTGAGTTTTAAGACATGTCCACTTACCATTGAGAGGTGATTCATCTTCTTTTGAATATGGGCTGTTCTGAGTACCTTGCTTCTAATGAATAGAATGTGGCAGAAGTGATGCTACATGATACGAAGCTAGGTCATGAAGTGATATGGCTTCCATTTCACTTTCTCTCTTGGGGTGCTCACCCTTAGAACTAAGCTACCATGTTGGGAGGAAGCTCAAGCCACCTTGGATTGGCTGCATGGAGGTGTTCTGGCTGACTGCCCAAAGGTCCCAGCACTTATTACCAGATATAAGTGAATGAGCCTTTAGATGATTTCCACCTCAGCCTTTGAGTCATCCCAGCAGGTGCCAAAAGCAACAATGACAAGCTTTCTCCACTGAGCCCTGCCCATATTGCAGATTTGTGAATAAAATAAATGTCTTAAGCCATGTTTTACAGTGGTTTGTTACCCAGCAACAGATAACTGGAGCAGGTAGTATTAGTAGGACTGACTGATGTTGGAAGTAAGAGAAAAGGAGGAGTCAAGAATGTTTACCAGATTTTCTAGGTTAAGCAAATTAATATGAAGCAGTATTAGCTTGCAGTGGTCTGTTTACCTGTTACCTGGCAGTAACAAATTACCAGTATTTGGATAGTGTCAGCTGGGGTACTGGCTGCATAGAGTTACTTCAGAGGAGATGAGTGTCCATGAGATTTCTTTTTTAAAGTCCGTGATCAGTTTGTTTAGAGAGTTACAGCATGATTGTTCTTAAGAAACTAAAACAGTATCAGTAAAGAAGCTGGAAGATAGGTTTGGAAGAGATAAGACAAAGCACAGTGATTAAGTAGCTGAAAATGATTTTATTCTAGCAACTGGAAGTCACTACTTGCACCTCTTGTTTTACTATTATGATGGTACTGATGTACATACTACTCTTCATAAATTTAAAGATGATTCTTTAGGACTATATATATGTATATAGGCATATATATATGTTTATGTAACATATAACATATATATAAAACATATAACATATAACACACACACAATCCCAAATACCTCCAAGTCTCAAACTGACTCATAAGTTCTAATAGTAATCAAATATGTTTCAGCTCCACCTCATTCCTGTTATTTTTATCTTGTCCTAACCTTTTATTTGAATAATGAGAATAATATAATGAACCCATATATACCCATTACTGAGCATCAATAAGTTTGATGTTTCTCCACTCACTTGTCCCCCCAGTATTTTAAAGAAAATTCAAGACATCATGTCATTTCACCTGCAAATTTCAGATGCATTTCTAGATATTAAGTACATTTTAAAAAACACTACCAGCACACTATTATCACACATAGCAGAATTAGCAATTCCTATCATCTAATATCCTGTCCATGATCACATTTCCCCAGTTGACTCCATAATATTTTTATTCAAATCAGGATCCAAACAAGGCCCACATATTGCATTTGGCTGTAATTTTTCTTGTCTCATTTATTTCCTGTTTCTCCTCCTTTTTATTAATGCCATTGATTTGTTGGTTGAACCTTTTATCAATTCTGCAGAATTTCTCATGTTCTGGATTTGGCTCACTGCTTCCCTGACATGAAGTTAGCTTGTTTTCTAGTCCTCATATTTTCTGTAAATGGCAGCTAGCTCTGGACACATGACTACGTTCAGATTCAATTTTTAGGCAAGAATATTCCATAAGTGGTCCTGTGTGCTTTTTTTAATTGCATCACATCATGAGACTTAAAACATGTGGTTGTCTCAATTTTAATGATGCTAAAACTGATTTTTAAGTTATTAGCCTGATTTCTTACTTATAAAGTTCTCATCAACCTCTTACCTAATGCTCTTAGCATCCAATTATGATTTTTGTGAGCTCCGTTCTTTATTTGGATTTGCAAAAATAGTGATTTTTCTAAATCTGTTTTTCTTTCCTCATTTATTGGCTTTTATTTTTTCTTTGAGTAGGAACTTTATTAACCCTTAAGTTACACTAAAATGCACTTGTAGTGGAAAAGCAGAATAAATGCTTCATTTTTTTCTTTATCAATTTTCAGACTTATGAGTTCCTTAGCAATCCCTTTGTAATCAATGAGTTTCTCTTATTTTTAAAATACCATTATGAACTCTTAGATTTTAATGTATTTTCACATGTTTGATTCTAGATTATTCTTTCTGATCCTCAAATTTCCTGGTTTAGACCAATGGGAACCTCTGGAAGTTGGTTTTTGTGTCCTTTTGATGTGTGATCTCATTAGTCTGATAACTTCCATGTCTCTGGCATAAGATATCCTAGGCTCCTCTTGTACACTTCTTGCTCCAAATCTGGAATCAGCTATTTCCTCTCCCTACCTTTTTCACAGGAAACACTCTGATGCCTCCTGTCCTCGACATGGTAGATCTCAGAATGTTTTTGTTTCCATGACACACCCATTCTATAATTAGAGGTTCTAAGGAGGCACAATAAGTAAGTTAATCCCTCGTGATTACTTTCTCCCTCTTCTATTTTTCTTATAAGCCCATGACTGAAAGGTTGTTAGTAAGAGCATTGAAGGGTGGTGAAAACACTAAGATCGTTACCTTGAATGGGAAGAAGATAACAAAGATGCCCTCAACATTAGATAAACTGCCTGGCCTGAAGACTCTGGATCTTCAGAATAACCAAATACCCAAGGTGGGCCCTGAGATAAGCACCTTGACCCAGGTGAGGAATAGCATATCATTTTGGACTGAGGTTGGAAAATAGGAAGAGAGAAAAGAGGTGAGAGAAAAATAAGGCTTTGATCTCTGGAGACAGCTCCCGGGAGTCTTACTATGGAGGGTTGTTGGAGAGGCATCAAAAAGCCCTCTCCCTTAGGGGATTACATATGGTAGGGGAGAAGATGTTTCAACTTATTTGTGTGCACATCTGGAATCAGAGGATTAGGTCTCTGCCATACTCATCTTTCTGGAGGCTGTCATCTGGAAAAGGGATGAGAGCCTGGATCTGCTTGCCTACCTTGGGGGCTCCATCTGGAAGTGGGATTGAGGATCCCCGAGATGCGGTTCACCCTGGAGACTATCCTGAAGCTTTGCATATGGAATGAAGATAGTTTTTGGATGTAGCAAGGGGGTTCCTTTTCAATTTCCTAGAGCAGGCTGAATTTTGAAATGGGAGTGTTGGCAAGGAATGGGAAGGAAGAAACATTCATTTCTTCTGAAGCAGGCTTTAAAAGAAGGTTAGTATTTTAAATAAAGAATACCCTTCTGAAAGAGCAACATTTGACATGAATGAATCCCAGATGCTTGTGTTAAACATTTCTGCCCAACAATGTGAAACTTCAGCGGCTAAAAATCTTGACATTGGGAGAAAGCAAGGGATATTAATTTTGCAGTTTTCTTTTTATTTGCTTCTAAACTGTCACCAAACACTGGAAGAACCTATAAACAGTAAAGTCATTGCAGTTCATTGGTTTTGAGTTCAGAGTTACCAAAAAAAAGAAAGAAATAAAAAAATCTATTTTCTTACCTTCACCTACCTCATTTCCTTCTAGATTCACAGAATTATTTGAACTTGTAATCTGTGGCCAAGTCTTTTAAAAAAAAATAGGGTAATACTCACAAACTCCTCCTTTTAATGGTAACTTCCAAAGTGCATATATGGTTACAGGACAAAGATTTGGACTTTTCTAATAGAATAGAGGAGTTTCTATGCAAAAGGATTTAGGATTTGTCTGAGTCACAACCTGATTTTCTCCCCCCACTTGATTTTTTTTCCATTAAAGTAACACAATGCATTGTTTTAAGAAAATCAAATACTACCAAAGGCTTATAATAAAAAGCTACTATCTTCTGTCCCACCCTCCCTCACCCCCAAACCTGATCTCCATGTATAAACATTTTTTACTCATCTTTTTTTCCTTGATTTTTCCATTTTAGATATCACTCTTCTTCATTCTTTCAAATACTATTAATATACTTAGTTTCTCCATAGTTGTCTTTTAAACTTAATATTACTACACCTTCATTTCTTCTCTTCCCAACTGCAGTCTCTTTTTTGTCCCCACTTTGTAAGATGACCGTGTCAGCATCTTTAATCCACCTTCAGCTCTCCTTCTCTCCTCCTCACCAAAAATTTTAAACTTATTACTTTTATAAGATGTATACCATTTACACTGTATTCAGTTATAACTGTGGTTAAATATTTTGTCTCTTGGGGAATTCTAAGATGCATATCATTCATTAAATATCATTCATGCAGAGTTAATTAATGTATTATGATTATATTTTCTTCCTTATATCCCATTTCTGTTCCCTTGGAGTTTCCAGTTGCCTTTCTTTTATTCTTGTGTCTTTTGCCTTTGGCATGACCTTGTTTTATTTCAAACTGGATTATGTTACATATTCTATCAAGTGTGCTTTTTCCTTGAGTGACATCCCCCCAGGGGCCTCCATCCTCCTGCCCCAGTTGAAGCTGATTACTGTGTAGGTTTGCTGGATAATGTCAGGCTAGGGCGGCTCTCCTGAATTGGACCCATTGTTTCCTCTGGCCCATATTTTCCTCTTGCTTGGTTTCCTTTCTTATTTTGTAAGAGTAAGTCTCCAGATACCATCCTCATCTGGGTATGTGGTAGTTCAATTTTTTTTTTTAACCCTTGCATGTCTAAAAATGTGTATTCTTCCTTCATGTTTTGTCAATAGCTATTTAGTAAAAAAAAAAATTAAAGACTGTAAAATATATTTCCTCAGGGAAAAAAAGCCAAAGTCTGATTATCTTTACTTTGTCTTCTTCTCATGGCTCCCCCAGTACTTTCCTCCTTATCCTTCTATTTAGGAGAGCCCCTAAATTTTGACTTCTGTTTGCTCACAACTTCCTTAAATAGGGACCTGGCTAAGCTCAGCCCTTAGTTTTAAAGACAAATTCATCTGATTTAGAAAGTAGACTTCTTGTGGTCTACCTTTAAAGTGCTTTACAAGTCAGATTCAGGCTAATGGCATAGCTGTTTAGCTGTTCATGAACTAGCAATTTTTCTCATATAGAGTCTCCCTAGTTGTGGAATTTTGAAAAAAGTCAATTTCCCCTTCATAATGGGAGTTGTAGACATAGCTCAAATAAAATGTGCTAAAAAAGATATAGATTGTTCATATGGTTCAGAAATGCTGCACAGTCATTCCCATAGTTTCTAACAGAAAGGACAGATGATAGAAAAGAGAGAGCTAAGAGGGGCTGCTCGCCCTGGAGGAATGTTTGGGAGACCTGGATATCTGAACTGGTTCAGCCACGTACCAGCTAAATAAAAGGGGCTTAATCCCCCTGGGTCTCAATTTCTGCCTTCATTTACTCCATCCACACGTAAGTATTGAGCACCATCTGTGTCTCAGGCACTAGGAACTGGTGAATGAGTAACAGATGAAAATCCCTGCCTTCATGGAGCTTCAAACTAACAAGCAAAACAAACAGGATGTGAGGCAGTGATCAGTGCTAAGGAGAAGATGGTAAGAAGGCAGGCAGGACATGTGGCATTTAAGCTGAAAAGTTGAGGAATGATCTAAGCCACAAAGTGTCTTTGTGATCTTTATAACCTGGTGATATGTATATCATAGTTCTAAGATCATCATTCTTATTCTCATCATTTTCTATAAAATCCCTGAATGTATTTTTCAAGAGTTAGTTTGGACTCTTTCTTGTATTGCCTCAAATCCTACATTTTATGAGTAATTATTAAAAGTATCCCCCTACCACATTTTTGGGGGGTCTATACTGTGCTTGCTTTTTGGACTAGCCTTTTTTTAAATCATTGTAGGAAGTCCAGTTTGCCCCAATATTCTGATTTTTGGTCATATTTTCTACAAAATATTAAAATGGTCTTGATATTTTTTAAGTTCCTAAAGCAAAAATAATACTTTTAAATTTCAGCACTCATAAAATGGTATCAAATAGAATAACAACATCAATCATTTCTTGAGAGCCAGGCACAATGCTCGGAATTCTGTTCATCTTCTACCCTCCTATTGTTAATAAAATGTATGTATGGTTCAGTAAGAGATTAAATCACTTGTCAAGGTCCCTCAACCAGTGAATACATGTATAAAATGAGGTCTCTTTCAAGGTTGCTTTCAGCTCTGTTTCATTAGTTATATACTTAATATGAAATTTACCAGGGTGTGGTATTTCAACTTGCAGTTCCTAAAAACAAAAACTGGGTTGCCTAAAGAGAGAAAGTTTGAATGCTACATGGGTCCTCCCCACTTACCATTTCTTTACATACACATTCTTTTAACAAACATTTACAATTCATCTTCCTGTGTCTGTGCTGGTCCCAAGGATACAAATGTGAAAAACACATGGACCCTATCTTTTTGTTTGAGGATTAAGTTAAATGTTAACATATGTAAAGCTCAATGCCTGGCACATAGGAACTTTTCGAAGTTATAATTGCTATTAAGATTACTATTACCATTGTAGTGTAACTGGCAACAAGCATAAAATGGGAGGAGGTTCTTTAGAAAATACAGATCCTACTTCTTTCTTTGTTTATTTGACTAGTGAAATTTGGGGAAATTTTAATCACTTCTAATGACATGAAAAAAATGAGTTAATGCCCTGTAATTTATGGTGAATGCATTTGGTCTGTGACTGATGAAGTGCTGGGATAGCAACAATTTTCAAAGAAGCACTTTGTAACTCTTGAGGGAGGAGATCTTGTTTTGTCCAGTTTACCAGTTCCCAGTGCCTGGCAACTAGTAAACCGTATATTGTGGACTTCAGTGGAATGGGATGGAAGCCATTTTCAGAGTCCAATTTAGCCAAACACAATGTTATCATAATTATGGCATCATCTAGGAACAAAGTCTTTTTATAGGCAAATCAGCCATAGTTTTAAAATCCCCAGAGAAACAAATAACCATCATCTTTATTCGTGTGTAGCACTGTTAACACGCCTCATATGGTCCAATGGTAGTACAGTAACGTTCCCCTTATGAGGCTCACATGTGTAACTGCCCGGAAATAAGATACGATCTACCAAAGCTTTTTATTTGACCATAAACAATTGACAGTAAGTAAGGCCAATCTTAAGCAGAGTTGGGTAGTTTGTAAATTTGTTATTGTGTTTTTAGTCTCTCCTTTTCTTATTTTTACTGCCCTTCTCATTGACCCCTAACACAATCAACTTCCTTTCTTCCTCTCTCTCTCCCTCCCTTGCTTGCTTGTTTGCTTCCTTCCTTCCATTCGTCCTTTCTTCCCATGTTCAGCAAATAGTTATGTGTGCCCGCAGTGGATGAGGCACTCTGATAGATTTTGGCAATGTAAAAAAGAACAAAAATATCCATGGGTCCCTATTCTCAGGTTTGGTGGGGAAAGGCAATCAAATAGAGGTAAAATTATAATTGTGAGAAGTACCATGAAGGAGAATTATACTGTGCTATGAGCATCTCTAGTCAGAGAGGTAAGAGAAGGTTGTCCTGAGAAGTGCAACGGAGTGAAGATCTGGAGGATGAGTTATGCAGAGGAACACCAGAGGCACAGCACATGCAAACACTTCCCTTTCTCCCTCCTTTGGGGTTCCGGGTCTCACTCTAGAAGCCTCAAGAAACAGTAGGGAACTGACGTCATCTGCACTGTTTGTCAGCCGTACTGTCCTTTCTTCTGTCCTTACCACTGGAAATTTCTTCCTCCATCAAGTAGTGCCTCTGTTTTCTAAGCCTGGCTTTCCTATCAAACAGGGATTTATTATCCTGCTTTACTCTCTCCTGTCCAGGTACACAGGCCCCTAGGGAGTTCCTTCTCTCCAAGCTCCTTTATTCTTTCTTTGCCTCTGCCTCTCTGCGCAAGCCTGTGTTAAGCCTCTTGCACCCTTTCTGGAACTTGAGCTTTCTCCACTAGCTGGCAGTCAGGTGTCCAGAAGAGGCTCAACCCTCTTCTCTCACTTGCTGGCTAGGTGATGGGAAACAGCTCACATTATCTCTCTATGCCCTGCTTGCCTTATCTCTAAAACATGCTTCATTATTCTTAGCACCTAATGTTGCTGTCAGCATTACCTTGTATAGAATGCCTTAACATCCTGGTTACTAGGAAAACTGTAGCCCCTACCCTCACTCAAACATCCAAATGCTTCATTCTTCCAAACACTTTGGGTTTTACATTTTAACTAAATGTCAGTTTTGTGTTGTAATTCCTCTTTTCTGACAATTTGAAACTCTCGTTTCTTCCATATTCTTAAGAAGCTTCTGACAGGATGCTAACGGGTAATATTTTGTTCATGATTTTACTGTGAATGCCAGTCAGAGAGTCTTTCTTATGATGAGTGAGTAGGACTTGCCAATTCCGTGACACTGGGTTTCACGTTGGGGGTCTAAGGGGACAGTACTTAAAGGTTGCAGGTATCCCTAGAGAGATTAGATGGTATGCTGGACTTTGGAAACTTTGCCTCTCTTTCCAATGAAATTACAATTGTTTTGAGAAATCTGACTTTATATATTAAGAAGTTATGCAAATTTAAATAATAGTTTTGAAATCTGCAAAATTATTCAAATAAACAAAGTCAGGAATAGCTGAACTTAGAGAAAAGCATTTGGCAATTGTATTAAACTGTGGTTTTATTTTATTTATTTATTTTTTAAAGATTTTTATTTATTTATTTGACAGAGAGAGACAGTGAGACAGGGAACACAGCAGGGGGATTGGGAGAGGGAGAAGCAGGTTTCCCGCTGAGCAGGGAGCATGATGTAGGGCTTGATCCCAGGATCCTGGGATCATGACCTGAGCCGAAGGCAGACGCTTAATGACTGAGCCACCTAGGCACCCCTAAAGTGTGATTTTTAAATATGCCACAGATTCCTTAAAAAAATTTTAAAAAGGCATTTATAAGAATTAGCAGAGTGAGCCATAATGTTACCCTCCCCGATATACCTTGGTCATACACATGCTAATTAAAAAATGTAAAAATCCCGTTAATCTTCTCTCATTAATTTGATTCAATTATTTTTACTAAATAGTTTACAGAACCTAACATTATATTATGTATTATTTAGGTATAGTGAATGGGAATATTCACTGTCCTTAAAGAATTTCAGGCTTAATAGTCACATACTAGCTAAAACACATACATATATATGTTATAGGCAAATGATCTAACAGCTTATTCCAAAATGGTATCATCAAGCATGATTTAGTTCAAAAAGATGTCCAGATAAAATGGACATTTGCACTTTTTAATGATTTATTTATTTATTTTTAGAGGGGGGCGGGGCAGAGGAAGAGGGAGAGAGAATCTTGAGCAGACTCTGTGTTGAGCATGAGCGACCCAGGGCTCAATCTCACGACCCTGAGATCTCCACCCTGAGATCATGACCGAACAGAAACCAAGAGTCGGAGGCTTAACTGACTGTGCCACCCAGGCACCCCTGAACTCATTTTACACTTTTAAAAATGTTTTTATCCAAGTTAGTCATAGATATCATTTTAAAAATCAAATAAGCAATTGAAAGACACAATAAATAGCACAGAGTTTACAGTGGCAATTAATAGTGACAAGCACAGCTTAATTAAATGTTAGAAGTTGCCTGGTGCAAGTTCCAGGCAAACATCTGATAGGTGGGCTCTACGCCAAATTGAGTATAGGGGTTAGTGAGAATGAGCAGATGGTTAAAATAAGGAAAACATGCAGCCCTTAGAAGGAAATATATCAAGTTGGGAAGATTGGAGCTGACTGCACTCCATAGATACTTGATTAAAAAAAAATGATGTGGAGCCATAATGAGTATTTCACAGGGTGAACCATTAGGTTGCAGAAATGATCTAAGCAGACAGCATTCAACTAATGTTTATTGAGCAACAATTATGTTCCAGACACTGTTCTTTGAATGCTAGGTGAATCACATAGAGACCCAACTTAATAGTAGAGGTAATATATATGCATGAATCACTACAATATAAAGCAGAAGATAATAATTGGTCATAGAGAGTACACAGGGCCACACAACTACAAAAGGAAGGTGGCTTCGTGAAGAAGGAGGTATATGCCAAGGAGGAGCAGTAAATATAGAAACCTATCCTGATAACTGGAGAACTAAGGTAAAGTGATAGTTTAATGGAAACAGAATCCTGGAACACATTATCACTAGAAACAATAAAAAAATTTTCCCAACAAAATTAACAAGTTAACAGAAGTCATTATTTTGTGGCTAAAATTTTTCTCTTCTCTGAGAATGTAATTGAAAAGTGGCTGTGAGAGAACAGAATGGTGCATACCAGAGGCTGGGGGGTGGGGGAATTGGGGTTACCTTGTTTAAAGGTACAAACTAGGAACTAGTAGATAAGTAAGTCCTGCACAGCATAGTGATTATAGTCAATAATAACTGTATTAAAAACTATAAATTCGCTAAGAGACTAGATCTTAATTGTTCCTAGCACAAAATAAAAAGATGATAATTATGTGATAGAGGTGGCAGATAAGGTTATGGTGGTAATCATTTTGCAGTATATATATGTATCAAATCAACACACACTGTACACCTTAAACTTACAAAATATTATAGGCCAATTTTATTTCAACTTTAAAAAGTGGCTTTGAACTTAGAAATCTTTGAAAAAATCAGTTAGAAATCACAAAGAAAACAGTTTTAACCATGAAACTCTTAATGAGAGAGAAGAAGCTGAGGGTTGATGAAGGGAGGTGGGTGTGGGGATGGGCCAAATGGGTGATGGGCATAAGGAGAGCACTTGTTATGATGAACACTGGGTGTTGTATGTAAGTGATGAATCACTACATTCTACTCCTGAAACCAATATTATACTATATGTTAACTAACTAGAATTTAAATAAAAATTTGAAGAGATTAAAAAAAAATGAAAACAGGTGGAAAATTTGAAAACTGAATGGAAGTGTCAACTTATATATATGAAGAACCTACTGAACTTCTAGCACCATGCATGTCCAACATTTTGTACTATGGTCTTCTTCTGGATCTAAAAGATTATAGTTAACATTTCATAGTATCTTCTATTTTCCAGGCACTTTATTGTATTGTCTGTAATCCATAAGACAGCCCTGAAAAGTAGACACTAGTATCCCCATATTTTTAAAGTAATATCTACCCCCAGCATGGGGCTTGAACTCACAACCCTAAGATCAAGAGTTGCATGCTCTACTGACTGTGACAGCCAGGCACCCTATCCCCATTAAAAACAAAAACAAAAAAAACCTGACACTTAGGAATTGGACTTGCCCAAGAAGCTAGTACATTGCAGAGCAGATGGTCTCCAAATCCTGTGCTTTGCCCACTGTGCAATACTGACTAAAAAGTGTGAACACTAACAGAATATTTAAAATAAGAATTCTATGTACTGCATACAAGACAATTTCATTGTGTGTGTGTGTGTGAATCAAAGTATATATGTGCATGTATGTGCATATACATGATCATTCTGCACAACAGTAAATTTGTTTTAAAAATAGGCAGCACATTAGTATAGACATTGTAGTGTAGAAGTTAAGAATATAGGCCATAGAGTGAAGCTACATTATTTCACCATAAATCATAGTCTGGATGTGAGATCCCTTTTCTGTAAAGTCAGGGGTATTGTGAGGTCGACATGTACAAGAAATGTACAAGGCTACCTTGCACAGTGTTTGGCACAAATAAAATTCTATTTAAGTGTTAGTCATTAGTATTATCATTAATAAGTCAATCGGTACTTTTTCTTCTCAAATTTCTTGGTCTCTTCTCTCCTATTTATACAAAGATTGCTACGCATTAAACCTGGATTCCATAATCCAGAGGCATTGGTGACACTGAGATGCTTACTTCGCATCCAAGATGTAAGAGGAAACACATCCATCTATTTTGAGGTGGGCCACAGACAGGCTGTAACTTAGAGGTATGAATAGGCCTATCGAATAAATCAAATCAAATTTAGGAAAAGTTGGGCCAGATAGACACTGTTTGGGACAAGTATACCAAGATACAGAAAAGGTAATAGGGATACTGAAAACATTTAGGACATTATTGGTAGGGCAATTCCTTGTGGACTGGTTATTTAGGCAGCCGTTTATATATAATGTAGTGGGACTGGATAAAGGGAATTTAAATGCTCTTTATACACATCCCATTCTTTACATTCTTTGGCTATGTAATGCTATAGGCGGGCAGTAATGATCACCAGTTTTAGGGTGACTGCAATGAGATACAGCTGAAAAAGATTCATCTAAAAGGAATTTTGAGACTAAGAATGGTGACCGATTGAATTTGGGTGTAGAAAGAGAGAAGTTCTAGGCGATTCCAAAGTTTGGTCACGAGAGGCAATAGGATTAGAAGAATGATGGGTGCATTAACCAAAGTGGGGATGGAAAAAACAGATCTAGTATGCCCAGTGACATTGTCCAGTTTTAGGCTTTGAATTTAGAGTGACAACATCACATTAACTTGAGAGGTCTTTTGAGCCAAAACCAACAAGATGCAATTTTTGCAGGGATAACTGTGAATTCCTACATTTAAGAAAAGAATTCAATTGCACAAGTCCAGGATGTGGGTTATCTCCTTCACAGTTATCTCTTTGGCAGTGGGTTTTTGATGGCCACACACAAAATCAATTATGCAACAATAATGTGCCCTGCTGCTGAAAGAGTGCATGCAATGTTGGGCTGCATTAATAGAAGTGCACTCATCTGCCCCAGGGAGATTCTGTGGTCTCACCAGCATCTATGCTATGAGATCACATTTCCTGTCTCACCCTAGGCAACCATGTTTCCAGAGAGGGATGCTTATAAAAATGAGAGAGTGACCAGGACAGTGAGAGGTCTGGAAATTATGTCCTGAGGGAAATGGTTAAGGAAGAATGGAACAAATTCAGAGGGACTATGACAGCAATCTTCAAATATTTGAAAGACTATTATGTGGCAGAGAGGAGGGGGAATAAAGCTGTTTTTTTATGATTGCCATGGGAAGAATTAGATAGAAGTTATAGAGAGCCTGACAAACAAAAAAATATGAATAAATAAGTAAATAACACTTCCTAAGAAATAAAAGAGCTACCCATTACTGAGTGTGTACATGAGGGTTGCCCACTTGCATTTTATATGCTTCACTAGGTGACTTATACAAGTTCTTCCTGATTTTACGATGCGATAATTCCCTGGTCATGGGACCATGAGAAACCATTTTGGAGAGATGGTGTCTTTCAATCGATGGCAATGTGCTAGTTTCCAAAGGACAGAAGAGTTATGCCAACAGAAACTTCATTATAGATAATTATTGAAGTAACAGAAGTTTCAAACTTATCCAGTAGCTGTCTCTTATATGACCAAAGGCCTCCCCTCAGGAACTATCCATAACCATAGAGTGTTACTAGTAAAACACTGTATGTGCTCTTTCGGGATGCCTGGTATTTTTGAGACCCTTTGTGAATGGAATACCATTTGGAACAACCTTGTCAAGGCATCTCAAATAGTTCACCTCAACTTGTTAAAGCATCCCAGTTAGCTCACCTCAAACATCACCTTCTCAGAGATGTGTTCTCTAGTGACCCAATCTGGCCTTGAGTCTCTTCCCTCTCTCCCTCTCTCCCTCCCTCCCTCCCTCCCTCCCTCCTTTCTTCCCTACTTCCTTCCTTCCTTCCTTCCTTCCTTCCTTCCTTCCTTCCTTCCTTCCTTCTTCCTTTTTAGATTTATTTATTTACTTAAGAGAGAGCCAGAGAGAGACAGAGAGAGCACAAGCATGGGGGTGGGGCAGAAGGAGAGAGAAACTCAAGCAGATTCCATGCTGAGTGTAGAACTTGATATGGAGCTCAATTTCAGGACCCCAAGATCAGACCTGAGCTGAAACCAAGAGTTAGATGCTTAACCAACTGTGCCACCCAGGTGCCCCAACCTAGAGTTATTTTCCAACCCATTAACCTGTTTTCTTTCCTTTATATGAAGCACCTAACACTAACAGAAATTACTTGTTTACTTGTTGTCTGTCTCACCTCCCAACATGTAAGCCCTAGGAGAGAGGGATGGTGGGTATACTTGTCACTCTAGCATTCAGAATACCATATAATAAACATGATTGAATTAATACAACATTTAGGTTGGATCTTGAGGTATATCTCAAAAGAAATTTAGTCCTTGCTATAATGTCTCTGGAACTTCTGTATAATTTATATAATCTAGCTGAAACCTGACATACTTGCTATAGTGACAGTGGTCATAGCATAACCACACAGTCTTTAGGATACCTTTATGAATTTAAAGGTCATAAATGAATCTTTAGTTACCCTACTCTATCAAGAATAATTCTGGTTCCATTCACTTCATCTTAGTTTTAACTTTAGAATTGTATAAATCTTGAGATTTTCAGTTGAGCCCTCTTCATCTTCTATATGTCATAGTCTTGGTGTTGAGCTCAGAATTTCACATGGTAGCCTTTTCTAGCCAAAGGGCCATGTATTTAATGTGTCATCCAAAGCCGGTGCCTTTTCCTGGGTCATCTATCCATTTTATAACATCTTCTTTGGAGCCTTTTGATCAGAAAACCACCTGTGGCTATCAGCCACCCTACCACATTTGCCCAGATTGCTCTTCAAAATTACATTTCTTCAAACTTCGTACATCTCCCCCTCCAAGCAGATGGTTTTGTTTATATTTGATTGAAAAAACAAACAAACAAACAAACAAACAAACAAACAAACAAATACTATCAGTCAGGAACTTCCTCAGCTTTCTATCACCAAATCCATCCACAGCCCACATCTGCATGTGCTTTCTTTACCTTCCTTCCTACAGTCTCAGTGAAGAGTCCCTACTCTTATGCAGAGCCAGCACCCACTTACACTTTGGACTATATCCTCTCTCATTTTCTAAAGAATTTTGATTCTGAAATGATTCCTCTCCTTATATCACTAGTTTCTCACTCTCTGCAGAATTATTTCCATTAGCATGTAAATATAAGATGTACTATCTTTTATTTTCAAAGAAAAACCCTCCAGCTGCCTGCTAATTTTCTAAGATCTCTTCATAGCCAAAGTTATTCAAAGAATTGTCTATTCCCCATTATCTTCACTTTTCCACATTTTCTCCCCAGCCCACTTCCATCAGTTTCTTCACCAACACTTCGCCCCTATTGCCAAGGTCACAAATGGCTTTCATGTTGCTAAATCCAGTGGTTGTATCTATGCTTTTATTTTACTTAACTTTCCCCTGGGATATGGCCTGCATCTTCTTTTTAAAAACAGCTTCCTTTTCCTTTTCTTTCCCCTCGGCTTCTGTTATACTATGTATCTTGGAGAACCTAAGTCATAGATTTTTTGTAATTTATTGAGGCTGTGCTCTCAGGAGAAACCTATAAAAGTGTGAGGAAGCAGAACAGAGCAGGGAAAGAATCAAGGTTAAATCTGATTTCAGGAGAAATTTACCTTTAGCCTTATCCCATCAGAGTTCTGGAACATGCCTTGAGCCACAGAGGCAAAGGGGCTGGCTGTTACATCCCTGCATTCATTATGGGATATAGGCCACCCTGAGAGGATGGAGTAGAGGCATAACTTTCCAGGCACCTCCAGGTAAAGCATCTCCTAGTAGCCAAGGGAAATTCTTCAGAGAAGGATGCAGTAGAAAGTCCTCAACCGGAAATGTCCAGTTCCTGAGGATTGAGCACTGTCTCAGTAAAGGAGATCTGTTACACCAGATGCTGCAGGTGTCCCACCCTCCCTGTCTACCTCTGCTGGCCATTCCTTCTCTCTGCTAGGCTCAATCCTCTCCTCATACTCTCACTCTTGGTGATCTCTTACAATCCCACAGGATGCCTTTTCTTGGGGAAGGCTCAAATTTAACCCTCTGGTCTTGATCACATTAGAGAGTTCTGGAGTTGCATTCACATCTGCCTACTTGATATTTCCACTTCAAGTTCTAAAAGGCATCTTAATTTTAATAGGGATAAAACAGAACTCTTGATACCTTGGTCCTTCCCTCCCAGCCTGCCCTCGTCCTAACTGTCCTCATTTCAGGCATTCAAGCTCCAAAGCTTGATTCTATCCATGATTCCTCTCTTTCTCTTACATCTCACAAGCTTCTGACTCTACTTCCATAGCATATCTCACACTCATCCACTTCTTTCCACCTCCATCACCACCATTCTAGCCCAAACCATCCTGATTTCTTGGCCTGACCACTGCAGTCATGCCTCTGAAGAGTGTGCTGTCCCTTGCTCTCCTGAAGACTATTCTGTATACAGCTGTCAGAGTGCTCCTGATAAGACATACACCAACGAATATTACATTTGCTCAAAACCCTACACTCGTTTCTCACTTCACTTAGAGTAAAATCCCAACCCTTCACCCTGGTTTACAAAACCATGTACAATCTGGCCCAAGTATACCTTTGCAACCCCATGTTTTGCTGAGTTTGCCCATTATGCTTAGCCGCATCAGCCACATCTCCTGTTTCCTCAACTATGTCAAGAATGTTCCAGTTTTGAGGCCTCTATTTTGGCCATTTCTTTTTTATTATCATCGTTCAGATCTCAATTTAAATATCAACTTCTAAGACAAGCTTCCCTGATCAGCCAATCACTATCTCTTAATTATTTTAATTATATACAGAGCACTTAATGCTACCTAATATTTTTCTTATTTTCTTATCTTTTAGACATTCATTCACTTTTTTCTTTTTTTTAAATTTAAGTTTAGTTAACATACAGTGTATTACTAGTTTCAGGGGTAGAATTTAGTGATTCATCAGTTGCATATAACACCTAGTGTTCATTATATCAAGTGCCCTCCTTAATGCCCGCCACCCCATTATCCCATCCCCCCTCCACATTCCCTCCACCCCCAGCAATCCTCAGTTTGTTCCCTAGAGTTAAGAGTTTCTTATGGTTTGTCTCCCTCTCTGGTTTTACCTTGTTTTTCCTTCCCTTCCTCTATGTTCACCTGTTTTGTTTCTTAAATTCCACATATGGGGGTTCCTGGGTGGCTCAGACTGTTAAGCATCTACCTTCTGCTCAGGTCATGGTCCCAGAGTCCCTGGATCGAGACCTGAGTTGAGCTCCCCACTCAGCGGGGTCTGCTTCTCCCTCTGCCCTTCCCCCCACTTGTGCACTCTCTTGCTCTCAAATAAATAAATAAAATCTTAAAAAAATAAATTCCACATGAGTGAAATCATATGGTATTTATCTCTCTCTGACTTATTTCACTTAGCATAATACCCTCTAGTTCCATCCATGTCATTGCAAATAGCAAGATTTCATTCTTTTTTGATGGCTGAGTAATATTCCACTGTGTATGTATTTTATATATATATATATATATATATATATATATATATATATATATATAACATCTTCTTTATCCATTCATCTGTCAGTGGACATCTGAGCTCTTTCTGTATTTTGACTGTTGTGGATATTGCTGCTATAAACATTGGGATGCATGTGTCCCTTTGAATCATTATTTTGTGTCTTTTGGATGAATGCCCAGTAGTGCAATGCAATTACTGGGTCATAGGGTAATTTTATTTTTAACTTTCTGAGGAAACTCATACTGTTTTCTAGAGTGTCTGCACCAGTTTGCATTCCCACTAACAGTGTAGGAGGGTTCCTCTTTCTTTGCAACCTTGCCAACATCAGTCGTTTCCTGAGTTGTTAATTTTAGCTATCCTGACTAGTGTGAGGTGGTATCCCATTGTGATTTTGATTTGTATTTACGTGATGATGAGTGATGTTGAGCATTTTTTCATGTGTCTGTTACCCATTTATATGTCTTCTTTGGAAAAATGTCTATTCATATCTTCTGTCCATTTCTTGACTAGATTTTTTTGTTTGTTTGTTTTTTGGATTTTGAGTTTGGTAAGTTCTTTATAGATTTGGGATACTAGCCCTATATCTGATGTGTCATTTACAAATATCTCCTCCCATTCTGTAGATTGCCTTTTAGTTTTGTTGACTGTTTCCTTTGCTGTGCAAAAGTTTTTTATCTTGATGAAATCCCAGCAGTTCATTTTTGCCTTTGTTTCCCTTGCCTTTAGAGATGTGTCTAGCAAGAAGTTGCTATGGCGGAGTCAAAGAGGTTGCTGCCTGTGTTCTCCTCAAGGATTTTGATGGTTTCCTATCTCACATTTAGGTCTTTCATCCATTCTGAACTTATTTCTGTGTATGGTGTAAGAAAGTGGCTCAGTTTTATTCTTCTGCATGTGGCTGTCCAATTTTCCCAACACCATTTGTTGAAGAGACTGTCTTTTCTCTGTTGGATATTCTTTCCTGCTTTGTCGAAGATTAGTTGACCATATTGTTGAAGGTCCATTTCTGGGTTCTCTATTCTGTTCCATTGATCTATGTGTCTGTTTTTGTGCCAGTACCATACTGTCTTGATGATTATAGCTTTGTAATACAGCTTGAAGTCTGGAATTGTGATTCCTCCAGCTTTGGTTTTCTTTTTCAACATTACTTTGGCTATTTAGGGTCTTTTCTGGTTCCATACAAATTTCTGGATTATTTGTTCCAGCTCTGTAAAAATGCTGGTGGTATTTTGATAGTGATTGCCTTGAATGTGTAGATTGCTCTGGGTAGCATAGATATTTTAACAATATTTGTTCTTCCAACTCATGAGCATGGAATGTTTTTCCATTTCTTTGTGCCTTCCTCAATTTCTTGCATAAGTGTTCTATAGTTTCTGGAGTACAGATCTTTTACCTCTTTGGTTAGGCTTATGCCTAGGTATCTTAGGGTTTTTGGTGCAATTGTAAATGGGATCAATTCCTTGATTTCTCTTTCTGCTGCTTCATTGTTAGTATATAGAAATGCAACAGATTTCTGTGCATTGATTTCATATTCTGCAACTTTGCTGAATTCGTGTATCAGTTCTAGCAATTTTTTGATGGGAGACTTTCGGGTTTTCTACATAGAGCATCGTGTCATCTGCAAAGAGTGAAAGTTTGACTTCTTTGCCAATTTGGATGCCTTCTATTTCTACTTGTTGTCTGATTGCTGAGGCTAGGACTTCCAGTACTATGTTGAACAACAGTGGTGAGAATGGACATCCCTGTCATGTTCCTGACCTTAGGGGAAAAGCTCTCAGTTTTTCCCTGTTGAGGATGATATTAGCTGTGGGTCTTTCATAAATGGCCTTTATGATGTTGAGGCAGGGTTTTTATCAAGAAAGGATGCTGTATTTTGTCAAATGCTTATTCTGCATCTATTAAGAGGATCATATGGTTCTTATCTTTTCTTTTGTTAATGTGGTGTATCACGTTGATTGATTTGTAGATGTTGAACCACCCTACAGCCCAGGAATAAATCCCACTTGGTTGCAGTGAATAATCCTTTTGATGTACTGTTGGATCTGATTAGCTAGTATCCTGTTGAGAATTTTTGCATCCATGTTCATCAGGGATATTGGTCTGTAATTCTTTTTAGTGGCGTCTTTTTTTGGTTTTAAGATCAAGGTAATTCTGGCCGCATAGAATGAGTTTGGAAGTTTTCCATCCATTTTTGGGGAAGTTTCAGAAGAATAGGTATTAATTCTTTAAATGTTTGGTAGAATTCCCCTGGGAAGCCATCTGGCCCTAGACTCTTGGTTGTTGGGAGGTTTTTGATTACTAATTCAATTTCTTTGCTGGTTACACATCTGTTCAGATTTTCTATTTCTTCCTGTTTCAGTTTTGGTAGTTTATATGTTTCTAGGAATTTATCCATTTCTTCCAGATTGTCCAATTTGTTGGCATAGAATTTTTCATAATATTCTCTTATAATTGTTTGTATTTTTGTGGTGTTGGTTGTGATCTCTCCTCTCTCATTCATGATTTTATATTGGTTGTGATCTCTCCTCTCTCATTCATGATTTTATATATTTGGGTCCTTTCTCTTTTTGATAAGTTGGCTAGGAGTTTATCAATCTTGTTAATTTTTTCAAAGAACAAGCTCCTAGTTTTGTTGATCTGTTCTACTGTTTTTTTTCCCCTATATCATTGATTTTTGCTTTAATCTTTATTATTTCTCTTCTCCTGTTAGATTTAGGCTTTATTTGCTGTTCTTTTTTCAGCTCCTTTAGCTATAAGGTTAGGTTGTGTATTTGAGACTTTTCTTGCTTCTTCAGGAAGGCCTGTATTGCTATATACTTCCCTCTTAGGACCACATTTTCTGCATCCCAAAGGTTTTGAACTGTTGTGTTTTCATTTTCATTTGCTTCCATGTATTTTTTAAATTCTTCTTTAATTTCATGATTGACCCATTCATTCTTTAGTAGGATGTTCTTTAACCTCCATATATTTGTGGTCCTTCCAAATTTTTTTCTTGTGGTTGACTTCCAGTTTCATAGCATTGTGGTCTGAAAATATGCATGGTATGATCCCAATCTTTTTGTAACAGCTGAAACCTGATTTATGACCCAGTATGTAATCTATTCTGGGGAATGTTCCATGTGCGCTCAAAAAGAATGTGTATTCTGCAGATTTAGGATGAAATGCTCTGAGTATATCTGTGAAGTCCATCTGGTCCAGTGTGTCATTCAAAGCTCTTGTTTCCTTGTTGATCTTCTGCTTAGATGATCTGTCCATTACTGTGAGTGGTGTGTTAAAGCCCTTACTATTATTGTAATATTATCAATGAGTTTCTTTAAGTTTGTTATTAATTGATTTATATATTTGGCTACTCCCAAGTTAGGGGCATAAATATTTGCAACTGTTAGATCTTCTTGTGGGATGGACCCCTTTATTATGCTATAGTGTCCTTCTTCATCTCTTATTATAGTCTTAGGTTTAAAATCTAGTTTTTCTGATACGAGGATGGCTATGCCAGCTTTCTTTTGATGTCCATTAGCATGTTAAGTGGTTCTCCATCCCCTCACTTTCAATCTGGAGGTGCCTTTGGGTCTAAAAGGTCTCTTGTAAGCAGCATATCATTGGGTCTTGTTTTTTTTATCCATTCTGCTACCCTATGTCTTTTGATTGGAGGAGCATTTAATCCATTTACATTCAGAGTAATTATTGAAAGATACAAATTTAGTGCCATTGTATTACCTATAAAGTTGCTATTCCTGTAGATTATCCCCGTTCCTTTCTAGTCTTTGTTACTTTTGGACTGTTCTTCCACTCAAAGGGTCCCCTTTAATATTTCTTGCAGGGCTGGTTTAGTGTTTACAAATTCATTTAGTTTTTCTTTGTCTTGTCAACTCTTTATCTTTCCTTCTATTTTGAATGACAACCTTGATGGATGAAGTATCCTTGACTGCATATTTTTCCCATTTAGCACACTGAATATATCATTCAGGCCTGCCAGGTCTCTGTGGACAGGTATGCTGCCAGCCTTATGTGTCTACCCTTATAGGTTAAGGACCTCTTGTCCCAAGCTACTTTCAGGACTTTATCTTTGTAATTTGCAAATTTCACTATAATATGTCATGGTGTTGACCTATTTTTGTTGATTTTGAGGGGAGTTCTCTGTGTGTCCTGGATTTGAAAGCCAGTTTCCTTCCCCAGATTAGGGAAGTTCTTAGCATAATTTGTTCAAATAAACCTTCTGCTCCTTCTTCCCACTATCTTTCTTCTGGGACTCCTGTAACATGAATATTATTTCACTTTATGGAATTGCTGAGTTCTTTAAGTCTACCTTCATGATATAATAGTTTTCTTTTCCTCTTCTTTTCAGCTTCACTATTTTCCATAATTTTATCTTTTGTATCACTGATTCACTCTTCTAATTTGTTCATTCTTGTTTTTATGGCCTCCACTTGGGACTGCATCTTGGTAATAGCATTTTAAATTTTGGTCTGACTAGATTTTAGTTCTTTTATCTCTACGGTAAGGGATTCTCTAGAGTCTTCTATGCTTTTTCAAGACGAGCTAGTATCCTATAATTGTTGTTTTAAATTCTAGTTCAGACATCTTACTTATATCTGTATTGATTAAATCCCTGGCTGTGAGTACTACCTCCTGTTCTTTCTTTTTGGGTGAATTTCTCCATCTTATCATTTTGTCCAGAAAAGAAAAGAAGAAAGAAAAAGAAACAACAACAACAAAAACAACAAATCACTGATCCTGGGTGTATTTTAGTCTGCTTGTTAAAGAAACTAGATACCAAAATAAGAAAGAAAGAAAGAAAGAAAGAAAGAAAGAAAGAAAGAAAGAAGATATGTAAATAAAATGCGATGAAAGGAAACAAAAAATGGAATATGCATATATAAATTAAACTTAAAAAAGAATAAAAAAGAATTGAAAAAAAGAAATAAAAAAAAACCCTACAGAATAAAAGTACAATGGATACTAGATACTATTTTCCCCTAGAGCTGAGCTTTGCAGCCCTCTATATAATCAGTAAATTTGGTGTGAGCAAGTTGTTTGTGCTGGTCTTCTTGGGGTGGTTCCTGTTGCCCTGATTCTCAGGTGGATTTGTCCTAGTGGAAATGCACCTCCAGTGCATAGGGAGGCAGGGCTTGATGTAAGCGGCTCTCGACTCCACTAGGTGGTGCTGTTTTGCTCCCTGAAGGCTTTCAGTACTGATGGGCAGGATGAATATGGGGGGGGGGAGTGCCCAGCTCTCTAGCCTGGGAGCTGAAAATTCATGCCCCCCCCTCTTTGGTGAGTCTTCACAGAAGAGCAATCAATCAACTCATCTCCCCAGTTTCTGTCAGAACTCTGTATTCACTCTGCCTATGTCCGAGCTTTTTTATCTCAGGCACGTGACCAAGTTTCAAAACTCCAAATTTTAGGGACCTCTCACTGTTCCTCCTGGGGAGGGTCAACTCATGCTTCTGCCTTTTGTTGGACCTGTCCCAGGAAAGTGGTCATACGACTGCACAGTGGTTCACAGTTTATGGCAACACGGAGCAGAAACCCGGCACCTAGACTTGCTGTTCTCAGCTGGCTTCCACACTCCTATGCTTGGGAACAGTGGCGCACTTAGGCACCACTTGTTTTTGTGACCCAGGGGATACTCAGATCATGGTGTCACACCTAGGATTCTGCCCCACTTCACCACCTGAGCACCTTTAAGCCAGGCATGTCTCCCAGTGTAGAAGACTTCTAAAAGTTCCAATTTTTCACTCCATTGCTTATAATGCTTTGTAGTAGCCTCCTAAAGCAGGCTTCCTCCCTGCTGCCATATACTCAGCTATATCACACCGGATTCAAGTCTCTGCACCTCCTACCTTCCAAAAGGTGGTTGCTTTTCTACTTGTAGACTTGCAGTATTTGTTTTCTCAGACTTCTGATTGATTTCTTGGGTGTTCAGAATGATTTGATAATTATCTAGTTGTATTCAAGGGATGAGAAAAACTTAGGGTCCCCCTACTCCTCCCCCATCATCATTCACTTACTTTTCATTCACTGGATTGCTGTTCTCTCACTGTTACTGTGTAAGTGTCTTGAGGGTAAAGACCTTACAAGTCTTTTTTTTTTTTTTTTTAAGATTTTATTTATTTGTCAGAGCGAGAGCACAAGCAGGGGAGTAGCAGAGGTAGAGGAAGAAACAGGCTCCCCACTGAGCAAGGAGCCCCACGTGGGACTTGATCCCAGGAGCCCAGGATCATGACCTGAGCTGAAGGCAGCCACTTAACTGACTGAGCCACTCAGGCATCCCAAGACCTTACAAGTCTTATTCACCTCTGTGTATCTAGTATCTAGAACTGGTGGCTCAAAATAGGCATACAGTGCATATTTTCAAATGAATACTGACCCACTTGCTTCCTTATAGATGATTACATGAGCAGTTTAGATTGCATTTCTTCATAATTTGTTTGTGGATATATTTCAAAGCATCAAAAAACCCAATCCAGGGCGCCTGGGTGGCTCAGTTGGTTAAGCGACTGCCTTCAGCTCAGGTAATGATCCAGGAGTCCCTGGATCGAGTCCCGCATCCGGCTCCCTGCTCGGTGGAGAGTCTGCTTCTCCCTCTGACCCTCCCCCTCTCATGTGCTCTCTCTCTCTCTCATTTTCTCGGTCTCAAATAAATAAATAAAAAAAATCTTTAAAAAAAACCCAATCCACTTTATAGTCAAGCTTGATTATATCCTGTGATTTCCCTTTGATATACCATGAAATCAAATTACTGTGTTATCTTCAAATATCTGGGCCATACCCTTAGATTCTGTAAAACAAAATGACAATATATGTAACTCATAGATGAAAACTTATGACATAGCATGCAAAATAAGCACCATAGAGGTTGTGCCCTCAGAAATACCTGGAAAGCACTGATAGTATGAGAAATCACAAGTTCAGTTCTTTGTTATTTACTTTAAAAATATATGTTGCCATATTTTCATTGGAGACAATTCTTCATGAGTCTCTCATGTTTTTGCACATCTCTCTAGGCAGAGGCACTGACTAGCTTTGTTCTGAACTAACTTTTGGGGAACATTTACATAGCAGATAGCCTTGGAAATTAGAAATCGTGTCTCCTCTGGAGCAAAGGGCAAGCACAGTTATTGTTTATTCTAAAAGATTCAGGTTCCCTAAATTCATGGTTTCTCTTCTGTAACACAATCCATTGCATGTCCAGGTATCATCTGGTTCTTTTTGCATTGCTGGTGCAAAAATAACAATATTCTGGATACTGTTGCTGTAGGTAATAAAATGACCTTTGTCTCCTGCCCAGAGGTCTCATGCTTTCTGCCAGCATCTATGAAATAGTGGCAGGTTAACTATTAGCTTGCAAATTGAGTAAAATCTCAGACCTTTCACAGTTCCCAACTGTTGTATTTCTCACTAGTACTCACAAAGATTTTGTCGAGCACTAGTTTACTGCTATGAATTTCTCACTAAATTTAGGCAAAAGAAAGAAATTGACTTGATTTTTGGAAAAGAGATTTCAAATAGTTACTGCTATAGACATATAATGGCCCCCCAAAGATGCCTACATCCTAATCCCAATAATCTGTGAATATATTAGGTTACATGTCAATGAGGAATCAAGGGTACAGATAGAATCAAGGTTGATAGTCAGCTAACCTTGAGATGAAGAGATCATCCTGGATAATATGTGTAGGCCCTGTGTAACTGTGAGGTTCTTTAGCAAAGGATGAAAGACTTACACAATCTGAAGAGAAATCAGAGTATGAGGTTCTTTAAATATGGAAGACAGCATCAGAATTCACCCCTAGAGTCTCCAGAAAGAAACACAGTCCTGTCAACACTTAAGTCAGTGAATCCCATTTAATTTCATCTGACCTCCAAAACTATAAGATAATAAATTTGCCTTGTTTTAAGCTACTAAATTTGTGGTAATTTGTTATAGCCCAATAGGAAACTAATATAGTCACAGACTCTGGAATAAGTCTTTCCATTAGAATGGCTACATGAATATATTTTAACTTCACCTTTACAAAAGAATAAGGCCAGGGCACCTGGGTGGCTCAGATCATGACCTGAGCCCAAGGCAGACGCTTAACTGACTGAACCACCCAGGTGTCCCCCCTAAAATTCAAGTATAATTATCATACGTTACATTAGTTTCAGGTGTACAGTATGATTCAACTGCTCTAGATATTTCTCAGTGTTCATCAAGATAAGTGTATAAGATAAGTGAGAGGATGGGTGAAATAGATAAAGGGAGTTAAGAGTATATTTATCTTGGGCGCCTGGGTGGCTCGGATGGTTGAGCATCTGCCTTCGGCTCGGGTCATGGTACCAGGGTCCTGGGATCGAGTCCCGCAACGGGCTCCCTGCTCCTTGGGAGCCTGCTTCTCCCTCTGCTTCTCTCTCTCCCTCTCTCTCTCCATCTCTCATGAATAAATAAATAAAATCTTAAAAAAAAAGAGTATATTTATCTTGAGCACTTTGCCGACTTCTTAAAGGTTTTGACTGTATGGGTCACAATGTTAGGATACTCTTCGGGATGCTCAAGTGAATTATGAGTGAATCATTAATTGTGGTTTTAAATGGCTTTTTAATGGTTTGCATTACAATTTTAATGAAGTTCAGTGCTTTATTAAAAATTAAATTGTGCTTTAATTAACATAAGATGTTTGAACATGAAGCTCAAATGAACTTTATAAAGCTCATTTTAGATATATGTGAAATAATTGTTTAAGATTATGCTGACATTTTCTTAGGTTACATGGATCTCAACAAAGTTCTTTTTAAAATCCCTATTGCAAAAATCATTTTAATGTTGAAATTGTCAGGTAATATCACATATGTATGAGAAATTTTCAAAGACATAAATTTTGAATAGAAAGAATTTTATATAGAACAATAACTAAAAATAATGATGCTATTTTTAACAGCAGTCACTTTTGTTGGCCTTTCCCTGGTTTGAATTACTACATTATTTTCACCACATTCCACCCAACATTGCTCATTTCCATTCCAATATTTTTATTCTGACATGCACTTTTCTTGTATCTTATCATTTTAATTTTTCATGCAGCATACTTAATAAGACTACTTTATTTTATTTTTTTCTACCAAGTTTTTATTTAAATTCCAGTTAGCTAACATACCTTGTAATATTAGTTTCATGTGTAGGATTTTGTGATTTATCACTTACATACAATATCCATTTCTCATCACAACAGGTGCCCTCCTTAATACCCATCATGCATTTAACCCATCCCTCCACCCAGCTTCCCTCCAGCAACTCTGTTTTCTATAGTTAATAGTCCGCTCTGTGGTTTGCCTCTTTTTTCCCCCTCTATGTTCATCTGTTTTGTTTCTTAAATTCCACATATGAGTGAAATCATATGGTATTTGTCTTTTTTGACTGACTTAGTTTGCTTAGCATAGTACTCTCTAGCTCCATCCATGTCATTGCAAATGGCAAGATTTCATTCTTTTTTATGGCTGACTATATTATGTTGTATATTTAGCCACATCTTTATCCATTTATCAGTCAATGGACATTTGGGCTCTTTCCATAATTTGGCTATTGTTGATAATGCTGTTATAAACATCAGGATGCATGTATCTCTTTGAATCAATATTTGTGTACCCTTTGGGTAAATACCTAGTAGTGCAATTGCTGGGTCATAGGGTAATACTATTTTTAACTTTCTGAGGAACCTCCATACTGTTTTCCAGTGTGGCTGCACCAGTTTGCATTCCCATCAACAGTTTAAGAGGGTTCCCCTTTCTTCGCATCCTCACCAACATCTGCTGTCTCCTGACTTGTTAATTTTAGCCATTCTGACTAGTGTGAGGTGGTATCTCATTGTGGTTTTGATTTGTATTTCCTTGATGATGAGTGATGTTGAGCATCTTTTCATGTGTCTTTTAGCCATTTGCATGTCTTCTTTGAAAAAATGTCTATTCATGTCTTCTCCCCATTTTTTACCTGGATTTTCTGTTTTTTTGGGTGTTGAGTTTCATAAGTTCTTTATATATTTTGGATACCAACCTTTTACAAGATATGTCATTTGCAAATATCTTCTCCCATTCCATAGGCTGCCTTTTATTTTTGTTGATTATTTCCTTCACTGTGCAGAAGTTTTTGTCTTGATGAAGTCCCAATAGTTTATTTATTTATTTAAAAGATTATTTATTTGAGAGAGAGAATGAGAGAGAGAGAGAGAGAGCATGAGGGGGAGAGTCAGAGGGAGAAGCAGATTCCCTGCTGAGCAGGGAGCCTGATGCAAGACTCGATCCCAGGACTCCAGGATCATGACCTGAGCCGAAGGCAGTCACTTAACCAACTGAGCCACCCGGCGCCCACCAATAGTTTATTTTTTTTTTTTAAAGATTTATTTATTTATTTGAGAGGGAGAGCACGAGAGGGAGAGGAAGAGAGAATCTCAAGCAGACTCTGCACTGAGTGTGGAGCCTGACACAGGGCTCGATCCCACAATCCTGAGATCACGACCTGAGTGCAAACCAAAAATCAGATGCTCAACCGACAGCACCACCTAGGCACCCGCAATAGTTTATTTTTGCTTTTGTTTCCCTTGGCTCAGATGATGTATCTAGTAAGTAGTTGCTACAGCTGACATCAAAGAGGTTACCTCTGTGTGTTCTCTGTGATTTTGATGGTTTCCTGTCTCACATTTAGGTCTTTCACCCATTCTGAATTTGTTTTTGTGTGTGGTGTAAGAAAGTAGTCCATGTTCTTTTGCATGTGGCTGTCCGGTTTTCCCAATACCACTTGTTGAAGAGATTGTCTTTTTTTCCACTGGTTATTTTTTCCTGCTTTGTCAAAGATTAGTTGACCATTTATTTGTGGGTCCACTTCTGCATTTTCTGTTCTGTTCCATTCACCTATGTGTTTTTGTGCCAGTACCATACTGTCTTGATCACCACAGCTTTGTAATATACCTTCATGTCTAGAATTGCTATGCCTCCAGCCTTGCTTTTCTTTTTTAAGATTCCTTTGGCTATTTGGGTCGTGGTTCCATACAAATTTAAAAATGCTGGTGGTATTTTGATAGGGATTGCATTAAATGTGTAGATTGCTTTGGGTAGTATAGACATTTTTACAATATTTGTTCTTCCAATCCATGAGCATGGAATGTTTTCCCATTTCTTTGTCTCATCTTCAATTTCTTTCAGAAGTGTTTTATAGTTTTTGGAGTACAGATCTTTTACTTCTTTGGTTAGGCTTGTTCGTAGGTATCTTAGGGTTTTTGATGCTATTGTAAATGGGATTGATTCCTTGATTTCTCTTTCTGTTGCTTCATTATTGGTGTAGAGAAATGCAACAGATTTCTGTATGTTGATTTTGTATCCTTTGACTTTACTGAATTCATGTATCAGTTCTAGCAATTTTTTGGTGGAGTCTTTCCAGTTTTCTACACAGAGTATCATGTCTTCTGCAAATAGTGACTTCTTTGCTGATTTGGATGCTTTTTATTTCTTTTTGTTATTTGATTGCTGAGGTTAATACCATGTTAATAGTGTTAAGAATGGACATCACTGTTGTGTTCCTGACCTTAGGAGAAAAGTTCTCAGTTCTTCCCTGTTGAGGATGGTATTAACTGTGGGTCTTTTATATACAGCTCTTATGATGTTGAGGTATGTTCCCTCTATCCCTACTTTGTGGAAGGTTTTTATCAAGAGTGGATGCTGTACTTATCAAATACTTTTTCTGCACCTACTGAGAGGATATGGTTCTTATCCATTCTTTTATTTTTTTATTTTTAAAGATTTTATTTATTTATTTGACAGAGAGAGATAGCGAGAGCAGGAACACAAGCAGGGGGAGTGGGAGAGGGAGAAGCAGGCCTCCCACGGAGCAGGGAGCCCGATGTGGGGCCCGATCCCAGGACCCTGGGATCACGACCTGAGCTGAAGGCAAACGCTTAACGACTAAGCCACCCAGGCACCCCTCTTTTATTTTTTTAAAAAAGATTTTATTTATTTAATTGACAGAGAGATAGTGAGAGCGGGAACACAAGCAGGGGGAGTGGGAGAGGGAGAAGCAGGCTTCCTGCCGAGCAGGGAGACTGATGTGGGACTCAATCCCAGGACCTGGGGATCATGACATGAACCAAAGGCAGACGCTTAACGACTGAGTCACCCAGGCGCCCTTATCCATTCTTTTATTAATGTGGTGTATCACGCTGATTGATTTGCGAATATTGAACCACCCTTGAAACCCAGAAGTAAATCCCACCTGATCGTGGTGAATGATTCTTTTAATGTACTGTTGGATTCAATTTGCGAGTATTTTGTTGAGGATTTTTGCGTCTATGTTCATCAGGCATATTGGCCTGTAGTTCTCTTTTTTAGTGGAGTCTTTGGTTTTAAGATCAAGGTAATGCTGGCCTCATAGAATAAGTTTGGAAGTTTTCCTTCCATTTCTATTTTTTGGAACAGTTTCAGAAGAATTTTAACTCTTCTTTAAATGTTTGGTAGATTTCCCCTGGGAAGCCATCCTCCCTGGACTTTTGTTTGTTGGGAGATTTTTGATTACTGATTCAATTTCATTGCTGGTTATCAGTCTGTTCAAGTTTTCTATTTCTCCCTCTTTCAGTTTTGGTGGTTTATATGTTTCTAGGAATTTGTCCATTTCTTCCAGATTGCCCAATTTGTTGGCATAGAATTTTTCTGTGGCGTTGGTTGTGATCTCTCCTCTCTCATTCGTGGTTTAATTTATTTGGGTTCTTTCTCATTTCTTTTTGATAAATACTGGCTAGGGGTTTATCAATTTTATTAATCTTTTTCAAAGAACCAGCTCTGGTTTCATGATCTGTTCTACTGGGTTGTTGTTGTTGTTTCTGTATCACTGATTTCTGCTCTAATATTCATTATTTCTCTCCTGCTACTGGCTTTAGGATTCATTTGTTGTTCTTTTTTTAGCTCCTCCAGGTGTAAAGTTATCAACAAAAGTTCTTAATGATTTCTTCATCTTATTTGAAGGTGAATAATGCATGAGTTCATTAAATTTCTATATGTTTACAGTTGATAGTACTAAATCTGGGAAACAACCTTTTGGAAGAAATTCCAGAAGAGATGAAATACCTTACATCCCTGAAGAAGCTTCATTTATTTGGAAACAAGATTTGTAAATTTGCATCTGAAGCATGTGGTAAGTTAGTCAAAGAAGAGCAACATTATGGGATCAAACTTAATCTCCTTAAATCTCCTTATATTGAACAAGTAAAAAAAGTAAAAAAAGAAATTTTACCTTTTAATCTTTTTCTGTTGCAGATATTTATACACTATTCTTGAAATTAAGGAATTTGGGGGCATTTTTTTCAACCATTGTATATATATTTCTCTAATGTGGACCTAAGAAAATAAGTTAATATTAGATTAGTGAATTTTCCCTTTTCAGAATCAGTGTACATTTTGATTCTTGAATCTGGAGGCCCTTCCCTGTGCCTGAGAGGAAACTCAGTTTGAAAATCAAATTAAGAAAAGCTCTTCTTGTTCTTTACACTTTTTATTGTCTTTACACTTTTTATTGTCTCAATATTAAGCTACAATATCTGATCAAGATGCTAAATTTAAAATCAGGAGACTTTGAAAGAAAAAATATGAGATCCAATAATTGGCATTTTTTTTGGTGTTTCTTTTCAACTTATAACTTCTCCGTTCAACAGGACACTCTTCCTATTTAATATTAGGTAGAGTGGGCTTAAGGACAAAACACATGACAAAGATCTAGGTGATGTTTATAGCTTCATTGACCTACGTACAGCACTTCATCATTCTATGTCTTTGCCTCTATTAGTAAAACTGAAGATATGTTATGTGAACTTTTGAGACATGGGTACTAGATATAATCCCTGTCACCATCGAGCAGCATTTATTAAGAATATCACTGCATGGGGTGCTAAGTTAGGGGAATATTTGGCAAATAGCACAAATAGACTTGGTATGATCTCTTTATTTTAAAGTCTTAAATCATGTATCTTGGAGAAATATTTTTTCAAAATAAGAACTGTAACAAACACTTATTGATGCTTATGCACATTATATATGCAAAGCCATAGATTAAGGGTTCAATTACAGTTTACTTAGGAAGAAAACAGTTTATATAAGAAAAAAATTAATGGCATGAAAACAAACACAATTTTATAAACTATTTCATAAACTATACTGAGGGGACAAACTTAGGTAAAACCCGACTTATATAAATAAAATTAAGCAACCTAATTAATGCTAATTTAGGTTTCCATAAAGAAATTTTTTTTCTCGTGTGCCCTTAAATTTGAGGTTTATAAAATATATGTAACCTGTGTACAGTGCCCTTGGATATCTGTAGTTTCTGTATTTCTTGGTTTTGGGCTGTTGAAGTTTGAAAAGCCCATGTGAGTGACACAGAATGTTTTAGGTTGTGTCCTTATTATCCAAGAGCAGAAGTAGTTTGGTATCAGGGAGCTGAGCACTATCCAGCATGTATTACATGACCCAGTGCCCCTGACCAGAACCAGACTGGGCCGGGGCTAGACTTATGTCCCAAGATAGGCCAATATTAGTCTCTTTCTTGGAAATTATGATGGAATCTAAAACAGTGTAACTGGTCTGAGCTAATCATACGAACTAAGACAGTGGTTGCAACTGGTGGCTTGAGCGCTGAAACTGGTTCACAAATAAGTTGGTTCTGTTTTGATCGCCTTTTAAAAAATTTGAATTAGGGTACCAAAACTTGCAAATCAGAAGAGTTCATTAAAAAAAAAATTGGATCTCTCCCTCTTTTTTGTCTGTTTTAAAAAAGAACGACTAGGCAACACCAGAATCACATTCCCACATGATAGCAATGGCCAGGAGCTGGCTGAAGGGCAACTGCCCTGTTAGATAAGGCAGGTCCTCACCAATTCTACACACTCCTGTCAGGTGCACTCCTGCCAGGGTTACTACAATGTTCTGAGTTATCTTCTTAGTTCCTGTAGGCATCTCAGTTTGAGAACTGTCTACCCTGCCTGTGAACATTCAAACACAGGAATTGTAGGATGGCTATGAATACATGGAAAATTGGAGACAATCTGCTCAAAAGAGAAAGCCTGGGGAGTGGGGGAAAGATGGGAGTAGGGGGGAGAGAGAAAGAGAGAGAGAGAGAATATAAATATGAAGCCGAGGGAAACTGTAATGAGAAATAAAACTCTGTGTTCTGCAGAGACGCCCTGAGAATATACCCACTGGACTTTGAGAAACTCCTGGGGGAGACAGAGTATTAGCCTGGAGCATGGTGTGTGGGTCCTTGGATATCACAACTTGGTTCAGTGGTTCAGAAGAAGCATGAGAAGCCCAGCAGACCCAGGCGTGAGCATTTCTGTGACTACCAAGTGCAACCAAAGGCCTATGTATATGCACACACAGCCAGTACATATATAGGAGCCTATAATCATGTTGCATAACACATGTATTTATATTAATATGATTCCCCCCAGCCCCCACGTGCTAAGGGCCCAGTGTGTTGGGCGGCCGGCACAGCCATAGCCAAGCCGAACAGAGAGAAGCCTGATGTGGAGATGTACCTGGAGCTGCCTTTAGTCACCGACTTCGAGTTCAAGGGGCCAGAATTCCGCGCAGGAGAGGCGTGCCGGACCACGCCGTGTGCGACACACAGTGCTGCCCGTCCGACGAGCCGGGAAGGACAAGTGCACAGGCCCCCAGTCCGTCCGCTTTGCCTTGGGCTCTGCGCAGAGGCTGGTGGCCGAGGAGGGCCTATTCCCCACAAAATGCGGCAGAGAATGCCTCAGCTCCTTCGCATCTCTGGTGAAGAAGATCCCCAAGTCCTCGCGCCACGTGCTAGCGCGTCTACTCGTCCCTCTTCAAGGTTGCGCTGGCCCTGGAGCTGCGTGGACACATGTCCACACTTAATGTCCCCTTCATCCTCCTCTCTGGGGAGTTCCTCCTGCGCGGCTGCAAAGAGAGCGCCGTCGTGGGCCACGTGCCCGAGGGGCTGTGCAGCGGTGGGGCTGCGGCGCATGCGCAAGGGCGTAGAGCCTGACAGGCGTGCACGCGTGCGGAGAGACGGTGGTACGCGTGCGTGTGTGAGTGTGCGCACACGTGCCGGGCTCGCTCACGGGGGGGTCTGCCCACTCACGTTCCCCAGCAGCGCGCCAGGGCAGGGTGGTGGTGGCCGGCGCCTTAGACCGCTCTGCACACGTGGTTTTCCTGATGGATGGGTGAATGCCGCCAGTAAGGAGGACCCTTTGGACTTCATTTATTCGCTTAACAAACATTTATGGGACAGCCCTTGTGAGTTAAAACTAAAACAAAATAACCCTGGGTTCAGATGCCTCTTAGTGTCTGGTTCCAATTCGTGGTAAGCAGGGCTGGGCTCTCTGCTCTTGGGCGCTGTGATTTAGCTTTTTAATTTGGTGATGAAATCCCCCTGTTTTGCTTAAGCTAGTTTAAGAGGGTATCTGTCACCAGCAACCGCAAGAGCCTTGACCAAGGCAAGAAACCAGAAGGAAAACAACAGTATATAGAAAAGTGGCTACAAGTTATTCTCTAAGAGATAGCTAACGTAACTAAAATTATTTTCCAACAGATGGGTTACAAAACTTGATTCTGCTTAATCTGAACAACAATCAGCTCACATGGATTCCTCAAGAAGTCAGCAGGTAATTTTGTTTGTAGCGAGACTTGGTTAAACATCCCTTCACCAGCTCCACCCTGGCCATCTGAACCTCAGCCTCATTGCCTGGCCTCAAGTCCCTGTGGGGTTTGTACATGGCAAAGAGGCATCTGAAGGACTGAGACAAGCCACTAATTTTAAGCAGACGATTCTTTAAACACTTCAGGGAAATGAGAAATAGCATGACTCGGTGGTCTAAGTGTAAAAGTGGGGGTTTGAAACCTAAAGTTCTAAAGTTGATTGCATTATTGATTTCCTAACTCCAGAGTTCTTGGTGTTTGCTCTGATACAGAATTGGGGACATTAAATTTTATTTCATAAAGTACTGGAAACCATTTTCAGCTTGATGGAAAAGGTAATGTAAAAGCAAAGTGTTGAAAATCAAGATAGCATTTTCATTAAAAACCCCCACATTTTATTATCATTAACAACAACAACAAAATGCTGCACATCTTATCCTGCACATCTGCACAGATGGGCTGCTGTTACGGTGGCTTTCTTGAGCCAGCTTAGGGCCTCGTCCTTCTGCAGGCAAAACACTCTCTTGGGTTTTTCCTCTGACAGATGGAGAGAAACCTACTTGGGTTTACTTGACTTTGGAGACTCTTTTTATTGCCTGTTGAATAGAAACAGATGTATTACAACATAAGAGCATCCAGATTTTTAAAGGATACAGAACTATGAACAGTCCTTAACAAAGGGATTTGTGCAGCACCTAAAATCTATTCCAATTCACTTGTCTATACTTCTAGTCAATATATTATGCTTCCCAGAGAGATTTTCACAGAGAAAGTAACGTTTTAAGTCAGAGTGACTCGAAAAAATTTTAAGTGATCTAATTTTTGAAGAAGACTATTTATAACAATGAAAATGCCAATAGTTGTTTGCTTGCTCTTTCATTTATTTGGCTTATCAATGGATTTGTGTATCAGTGATATAATAAAGAAAGGGAAGATCTGGCAAACTAGGTCATATCTTTGTGCAGCTAGCCTTACGACTTTGGTCAAGTAATTTAACTGCACCTTAGCTTTCTTGTCTCTAAAGGAAAAATTTTGAGTAGATGTACTTCAAAACCTTTTCAGCTATAACATATTATGATTTCACAATTTATTAAGCTTAGATCTGATTGAACTATTAAGTATAATAGTCACAGAACTGTATAAATCTATAGTAATACGTTAGAAGATGATATGAAATGAAATCTTTCACTGAAAAATGTAGTATTGCAAAATATGTTAGTCTACACTGTTTTGTAGATAATTCTGGATCGTCTGTATTCTGGCTTTGTCCTATATGTAGGCTGATTGGTCACTTCCTCAAGCTGGATTCCATTTTCTGATGTTGGTGAATTTTCTTCACCTTCCAAAACCTTAGTGTCTTCAACTGCAGCACGAGGACAATAATAGTGCTATTCATAGTGTTGTTTTGACAGTTAAATAGGCAAATTCGTCAAAAATATTTAGGATTGAGCCTGGGACATATTAAGTGCTCAGTGGATGTTAGCTTTTCTTGTTATGGGTTGTTATTTTTATTCTTCTTTTCGTTCCTCCCTTTTTAGAGATGAAAGATTGACTTATTGGTGAATTTGGGAAAAGCATTGAGTGTACATGGCTCAGTGTCTTTCTTTTTACTCTGCCATCGAGTAAGCAGCTTCCTTAGCAGGAAAGGCTGTGACTGGGTGGGTACGTTGAATGCAGGGGAGGATTGGTAGGGAGCCTGAGAATGTTCGAGTCAGCTCTATGCTGACGTGTGATTCCCTTCTTTCCGAATCCCGTATCTTATTTCTCCATTTGTTTAGCATCTGGGGGGGGGAGAGTTCTCT
Source organism: Eumetopias jubatus (assembly GCF_037043125.1). Lineage (NCBI taxonomy): Eukaryota > Metazoa > Chordata > Mammalia > Carnivora > Otariidae > Eumetopias > Eumetopias jubatus. The sequence goes on along the minus strand of NW_028274810.1, from coordinate 151,935,632 downwards.
TTGTTGGCTCACTTAAACTACAGAGTATTGGTTCATGGACTTGGAGTCAAACCTGGACAGGAGAGAGTTTTGCCCCTAAACAACTCTGTCTTGGGCAGGGCTGCACAGCCACAGAAGAAAAAGGAGAATGTGGGCATCCTGGGGACAGAATCTCTGTGAAAGAAAGGGAGAAAGGAAGGGACTAAGCCAGTGGGCTCAGTTCTTTCTCCAAATTCACCACTCAGTGAAGTTATTCTTCAGCCTACTGGAGAGGAAGGGGGGCAGGGAGAAGCTGCAAGTGTGCTTCCTGTAGTTTTCTCTTGGAAGAGTGAAGTTCTCCCTGCTCCTGGAAATGGAAACAATGACACATACTTGTTTTCCCTTCTGCTCTTTACTCACCCAATGAATGATGGCTATTTACAGTAGCCTCTGAGCTCAGCTTTATGCCTTGGAATAACGACAAAATGAAAAACCAACTGCCATAGTAGTAATTCAGAGTAGAATCAATTAGAGTCGTGATTATAACAGTGGTTAGTGAAGAAAATTCCTTGTCCCTTTTTTCACAGGACCTACTCCACACACTTTCACTCTCTTTTAACACTGAGTCATCCAGTTTTGACCCTGTATCCTCTCTGCAAATGACTTTGCTCCTTATTTTACCAAGAAATTTGGCTCCCTCGTTCCCTTCTTTTCAGCCTCTCTATCTTGCCTTAAGTAGATCTTAAGACAAAGTCTACTTCTTGTCTTTTTTTCTCTTGCTCCCTCGTTCTTTCCTTTATAGTCAAATTTCTCTAAACTGCCATCTGTCTTTTGCTTTTGTTTTCTACTTAACCCCTTAAAATTATCTTTTTTCCGTCTTCATTCTACTTTATGTTATTTTTAAGGACCATTAGTATCCTTTGGACAATCAAATCTAATGGCCTTTTCTCTCTGCTGAATACAAATTACACAAAAATCATGAGTGTTCCATTCATTGAGTTTTGACCAATGTACACACAGTAGTAAGGTATTGAACATTTCCTTCAATCCACAGATTTCCTCATGTACACTTCCTGAATTCTTACCTCTCACAAGCAGCTATTATTCTATTTCTACCTCTACAAATTAGTTTTACTTGTCCTAGAACTAAATAAGTGGAATCATACAGTCTGTGTTCTTTTGTGTCTGCTGCTGAGCATAAATTTTTTTTTGAGATTCACCTTATTGTTGCATCTGTCAGCAATTTGTTGTCTTTTGTTTATCCCCAGTAGCATTTCATTGCATGAATTATGCCACAAGTTATTTTCGCCTGTTCATGGACATTTGGATTATTTCCCATTTGGGGCTGTTATGAATTAAGCTACTATAAATATTCTTGTAGAAATCTTTTTGTGGACACGTTTAATTTATTTTTCATTTCAATACCTAGGAGTAGAGTTGTAGAGTCATTGAGTAGGATTATAGGCATATGTTAATTTATTAAGAACTGCCAGTAGTTTTGCAAAGTGGTTGTACCATTTTACATTCCAGCAGTTTTTAAAATGTTAACCACTGCAGTAGGTATGAAGTCATATCTCATGGTAGTTTTAGTTTGCATTTCCCTAATGTCTAATGACAGTTGAGCACCTTTTCATGTTCTCATTCCTTATTTTTATGTCTTCTTTTGTGAACTGTTTGTATCAAGTATTTTTTCATTGAAAAAAATTTGTGTTTTTTTTTGTTTTTTTTTCTTTCTTCGCATTGAGTTGTAAGAGTTCCTTATGCATTCTGGATACAAGTGTTTTGATAAGTGTTATGTATTGCAGATATCTCTTCTAGTATGTGGCTTGCCTTTTATTTTCTTAACAGTACCTTTAGGTGAACTGAAGTTTTTAACTTTGATGAAGGCCAATTTTATTTTAAGATTAGTGCTTTCTGTGGCCTTTTAAGGAAATATTTGCTTACCCCAAAGTTATCAAGATATTATCCTATATTTTCTTCTACGATGTTTATAGTTTTAGTTTTTATATTTAGGTCTATGATTCATCTCAAATTAATGCTTGTGCACAGTGTGGGGTTATAGTCAAAGTTCACTTTTTTCCCACATTATCCTATATTTTCTTCTACAAACTTTATAGTTTTAGTTTTTATATTTAGGTCTATGAGTCATCACAAATTAATGTCTGTGTGTGATGTCGGGTAATGGTCAAAGTTTATTTTTCCCCATATGTTTATCCAGTTGTTCTAGCACCATTTGTTGAAAGACTGTCTTTTCTTAATTGAGTTGCCTTGACACTCCCAAAATCAAATGACCATTTATATGTCTATTTGAACTCTCCCTTCTATTGCATTGTTCTATTTTTCTATAATTTCTCTAAATACTATCTTAATTACTATAAGCTTTGAAATCAGTTAATGCAAGTCCTTTGACTATTTTTTATTATAGTTTTGGTCACACTAGGTATTTTGAATATCGTGTAAATTTTAAAATTGACTTGTCAATTTTTACACAAGGAAACTTTAAGATTTTTATTTGGGAGAGCGCCTAGGTGGTGCTGTCAGTTGAGGGTCCACCTCTTCGTTTCAGGTCAGGTTGTAATCTCAGGGTCGTGAGATAGAGTCCAGCATGGGGCTCTGAGCTTAGCACAGAGTCTGCTTCAGACTCCCTCTCCCTCTCCCCGCTGTGCGCGCTCTTTCTCTAAAATAAATAAATAAATCTTTAAAAAAGATTTTTTATTTGCGCTAAGTTGAACTGTAGATCAATTTGTGGAGAAGTGGCATCTTAGCAATGTTGTTTCTTTTTACATGTGGACAAGACATAACCCTACTTTTATTTAGAGCTCCTTTAAATTTTCTCAGTCATAGTTGACAGTTTTTGGTATAGAGTTCTCTCATATCCTTTGTTAAATGTTTTCCTAACTATTTTATGGTGTTTTTTTTTTATGTTACTGTAAATGGGGTTTTTAGAACTTTTCTTTTCCAATTTTTATGGCTATAGTTTAGAAGTGCAATAGATTTTTTAAATAGCGAATTTGTAGTCTATGACCCTGCTTTTGGTTCTAGTAGTGTTGTTTGTATTACCTCTCTTTAACATTTACAGTGTTGACCATCTCTTTAATTTTGAAATTCTCTCCTCCTATACCTTTAAAGATTCCTTGTTAACCTGGTTCATCTCCTGTTTCTCTATTCAAGACTTTTCTAGGTGCCTTTTTTGTTTTTGTTTTTTTTTGGTCAGATGTTCACATTCCTCAAGAATCTTTCCCACTTCTCTGTCTTCTCCTGCCCTTTTTGTTGTTGTTCTTCCTGTCAATCTCATCTATTCACATGGCTGTTCTTGTCAGGTTTGTAGTCTTCCCCCAGTCCCCTTCACCTACTCTGACCACTTTCCTTCCTCCAGGCCCCCTTTTTTAATGGTCTAAGAAACATCACCTCATTCTGTTATTACTTTAATCTTAACACATTGGACCTTGAGATTATTATATATTTTCATTCTTTGCTTTGCAAAAAGACACATCTGCATTTGAATCTTGACAGTGTTATCTACTAGATGGGTAATTTGGGCAGGTTGTTTACTGCCTCTCTCCTTTATTTTCCTCATTTCTAAATTAAGGGTAATAATTCCAGCCTTAGGGTTGTGCTGACGATATAGTTTCATGCACAGGTACATAGTTGATGCTGAACATTACTAATTTCTTTTGCTTCTTTATTCAAAATATAATATTTTTCTCAGCTTATTATGTTGCCTCTGTTGCCCTGGTTTTACGAGTTCTGTTACTCAAAGCCAAGTTCAAATGTTTATTCTTCCAAAATGTTTGTGATATACTTTACTACCATACCTGCAACTAGAAACTCAAATTTCCTTAATCCCTTTCTCCCTGTCTGATGGCATTTCCTATCTTCATTTTATGGCTCTAATATCTCCTTCTAGACCATGATATCCATAAGGGCAGAATTTGTGGCTGATTCATCTTTGTATCTTCTGCAGCAACTAAGTAGTTCTCACATCTGTTTGGTGCAGGATATTTAAATCTATATCTATACCTCTATCCATTTATATCCATGTATATATGTATGTGTATATTTATGCACATCTATGTCCTCCTTTGTCTTCTGGCTTCTTTTTTATTATAGCCAATGTATACATACAAAAAGTGAAAATAGAGTTTTCTCTCTCTTAAATTGAAGTTTTTTTTTAAAGATTTATTTATTTATTTGAGAGAGAGAGAATGAGAGAGAGAGTACATGAGAGGGGGGAGGGTCAGAGGGAGAAGCAGGCTCTTTTGCTGAGTAGGGAGCCTGATGTGCGACTCGATCCCGGGACTCCGGGATCATGACCTGAGCCGAAGGCAGTCGCTTAACCAACTGAGCCACCCAGGCGCCCTTAAATTGAGGTTTTGATTACCTAAAATTCTTTTAACATAAGCTATCTGATTATAAAATATCTTTAAAGGTTAAATTATAGTAAAGATTTTTTTATGCTCAAAGTATTTGTAGCAGTTGTGAACCCATGACTAAAGTAAGGCTTAGACGAGCTACAAAAAAATGAATTGACACATGGCTTCTGATAAGTACAATGGGCTTTCTTATTCTCATAAATTTCATTCATATACTTTATTTTTTAGATTGAAAAGTCTTACATATTTGAGTATAAATCATAACCAGCTAGCCAGCATTCCTAAAGGACTTTGTTTTCTTAAGAATCTTTCTGAACTTCAGCTTAACTACAATCAGCTCATTTGCATACCTGAAGAGATTAAGTTCTTGAAGAAGCTCCGGAAGCTTCTTCTGGTCAGGAACAACATTGAAGTTTTGCCAGAGGTAAGGAAAACATGGAACCAAATTTTCTTGGGGAAGAACTCATTATGACACAATGGGGAGTGGTTATGGAATAGGTTTGGACATCTGAATACAAGCCATCATTTACTTTCCCTCCGATTAGGCATAGTCAGTTCCCAAAGCCCTATCAGAAAAGAGGGTTATAACTTGGATTATTCCACATAGCTAGGGATGCCAGATTTAGTAAATAAGGATACAGGATGCTCACTTAAATTTGAATTTCAGATAAGGAAGGAATAATTTTTTAGTGTATGTGTGTTCCAAATATTGCATGGGACATACTTATACTAAAAAAAAATTGTTGTCTGAAATGTAAATTTAAGGGAACCTCTTGTATTTTATCTGGCAACCTATGTATGGCATAAATTGTAAGTACATTTTGGTTTTGGAATATGTGCTATATGTCTTCCATTTTTCCTACATATCTACTATCCATCTTTTTCCAACATGTTCTGTGCCTGGAAATCTGACCTGCATGGGCATCAGTAAGCTCCTTTGTCCTCTGGCTAATAGGACTTGAAAGGGCAGGAGGAGAGTGAATACCAGATGGTATTCCCCTGGTACCATTCCTGATAGGATGTCATAAGTTGCGTGCACACTTTTCTGGCAGACCATGGGGAATATTAGGTGATCCTCATATGGACCATTACTACCTCCCCTTGGTTCTTCAGGCCCATGGCAGTAAAGAACTCCCTGCTGTTGCCTGCTTTTGGGACTGTTGTGGGAATCTTACCAAACTTTTATAAATGGTGGCTTTATTAAACTCTCCTCAAATTTCCCAGTTTGAGAGTATTATTTCCTGCTAGGAACTTGTCACTGGGTTTACCTTCCTTCCCTATGCAAGTTAAAGTTAATTTGATAGGAGGGGGAATTCATGTCATGCAGTAAATTGAGGAATACAAAAAGTAGATCAATTCCTGCTGTTTCATTTTTTCTCAAGAGGATATTCCCTTTAAAAATTCTGGGAGCCTGGGTGGCTCAGTTGGTTAAGGGTCTGCCTTCAGATCAGGTCATGATCCCAGGGTCCTGGGATAGAGCCCCACATACAGCTCCCTGCTCAGCGGGGAGCCTGCTTCTCCCTCTGCCTCTGCCCCTCCCTCTCGCTCTCTCTCTGCCTCTCATGAATAAAGAAAATCTTAAAAAATAAAATAAAAATAAATAAATAAAAATTCTGTGCACACTAATGTGATATGTGAAAATATAGCAAGTTGTAGGCTGTAAATAAGTATATTTCAAAAATTTTATTCTTCAATTCCTTAAAAAATCCTAATTTTTGTAAATGAGTAGAAACAGTTCTCAGAATTACAAACTAAATCTATTAAAAGTGTAATACCTTTATTTGAGGGAAAAACAGTAACAGTAGTACCACAATCATTGTCATGAAGCATTATATTATTTAGTGTTCATAACAACTCTGTAATGTTGCTTTTCTTATTTATCCATTTTATTATTTTTTTTTTTTAAAGATTTTATTTACTTGAGAGAGAGGGAGAGCGAGTGAGAGCATGAGCATGGGGGAGGGGCAGAGGGAGAAGGAGAGGGAGAAAAACAGACTTCCTGCTGAGCAGGGATCCCTGATGCAGGGCTCAGTCCCAGGACCCTGGGATCATGACCTGAGCCAAAGGCAGACAGTTAACCAACTGAGCCACCCAGGGCCCCTACCCATTTAAAATAAGGAACCGAGGGTTATATAACTTGAACACAGTTTGCAAAGGTCAGAGAAGGGGCTTAAATCCATGTCTGTCTGACTTAAAAGTCTGTACTTCAAACAGTACTCTTCCTACAATTTTTTTTAAATCATGAGGATTTTGGACTTCAAAAAATTTAAATGCTACTAAGTCCAGTCCTGAATTATTATGTAAAGAATGCCTATGATCATATGTCCTTGTACATTTAATATGATTCAGTCTATCATTGTTCTTTTTGGTCTGCATTATAAATGGTAAGGCATTATAGGAAATACTCATTTGCTTTGATAATGAACAAATTATGAATCATTTTCTGGTACATTATATTTAAAAATTTTTTTAAATTTATTTCTATATTTTTAATTTTTTAAAAGATTTTGTTTATTTACTTAGAAGAGAGAGCATGAGCATGAGGTGGGGAGGGGCAAAGGGAGAGAGAGAGGGAGAGAGAGAATCTCAGGCAGACCCCACGCTGAGCGTGGAACTTGACGCCGGGCTCCACATGGGGCTTGATCCCAGGACCCTGAGATCATGATCTGAGCTGAAATCAAGAGTTGGATACTTAACTGACTGAGCCACCCAGGAGTCCCTGGTACATTATAAATTATGTGTATGTCTGCACATGGGTGTGAACGTATATGCCCATTCAGTCACAGTGGGCATGTAGATAGAGACATTAACAGATTTTATTTTATTTTTATAAGGAAAGGATTGCGTTAGCACAGTGCTAAGCAAAAGGTAGTTGTGAAATAAATGCCTTTGGAATTGTTGATAGACCTTTTACATCTGTTTTCTGTTTCTCAAAAGTTCTTTGTATTTTAATTTTAGTAATGTCTACTAAGTTCTCACTATAAGGCCCTTCAGTAAGCACTTTCTGATTAGTAACTTATTTAATCCATTCAATAACCATATCAAAGTAAGAGCTTCCATTACCATTTTTGTTTTACAAATGGGGAAACTGAAGTGCAAAGAGATTAAGAAATTTGTCCATAGTTACATAGTGTCAGACGTCAGATCTGAACCTACAAATAGCCTAACTTTTGGCCACCATGTTATGTTGCCCTGGAGGAAATGGAGACCACAGAGAATCTGGCACCCCAGGACATAGGGATCTTAGGAGGTACTGAAGCATTGATCAGGTAATTAGGAAAGATGGTCAATCCCATCAAGTTTGAAGTTGGAAGCAATATTTTTAGATTTTTAAAAATCTCTCTCTTTTGTTTTCTGACACAGGGACTTTGTGATCTTATAAACCTAAGAATCCTAGACATAGCTGGAAATTTTATTCAGACATTTCCATCAGGAGTAAGTAGAGTCTACCTCTATTATAAATGAAATATAACTTTGTTTATATGCTATTGAGATTAGAAAAATATGAGCAGTCGTAAAACCTTGTAATTGGAACCTTGTATTATACAAATGACTCAAAGATTTTGTTTGTTCTAGAATTTCAAAACCTGTTCTCTCCCATTCCTTCCTATGTGTTCTCTGCCTGCTTAGATTGTTTGAACTAAGTGAACTCTGATTGCTATCATAAATATTTTAAATGTTTTTTATTTTATGCTGCTTTGGTCACCTCAGACTTTTTGGAAATATGACTTTCCAGAGCATACATTTTTATCCCTTGTAATTAATCCAAGGTGACACTTTTGTTAGTTGCTTTTGAGACATGAACAACGAAAAATATACTTTTTTCCCATTTGGAAATGAATTTTGACTTTACTGTATTTCAAAAAACTGAGGAACAGTTGGTCTTGGCAATGTTTGACTTTTGAGAAAGAAATGGCAGTTTTTCATACTGCATTTTTATACCCGAGCAAGCATAGTTCCACATGCAGGGTAATAATTAGAAGCTCATCAATCCAGAAGGTATTCAACAAATAGTTTTTGATCTGTTAAATACTTTTGCTGATTGATCAACTTCAAACTGAAATTTCAGTCCTTTTTACCCTTAGAAAAAATTTTTTTGCACTCAAGGCAACTCAAATGTGAAAAATGAGTGTAAAGTCTGTTTTAGAAAAAAATGTAGTTTTAATTGTGTTAAAATATATATAACATAAAATTTACCATTTTCACCATTTGTAAGTGTGCAGTTCTGCAGCACTAGGTATATATTCACAGTGTTGCACAGCCATCGCCAACTGTCTCCAGAAGTGTTTTGTCTTCTCCCACTAAAACTTTGTTCCCCTTAAACACTATCTCCCATTCCCCTCCCCTCCCAACCCCTTGCAGCCACCGTTCTACTTTCTGTCTCTACAAATTTGACAACTCTGGGAACCTCATTTAAGTATAGTATACCTCATGGAAACATACAATAATTTGTCCTTTTGTGACCGCATTTCATTTAACATGTCTTCAAAGATCATCTATGTTATAGCCTGTGTCAGAATTTCTTTCCTTCCTAAAGGCTGAATAATGTTCCATTGTACGTATCTGTTACACTTTGTTTATCCATTCATCTGTCAGTGGGCACTTGAGTTGCTTCCACCTTTCGGCTATAGAGAATCATGCTGCTATGAACACGGGTTGTACAACTGTCTCTTTGAGTTTCTATTTTCATTTCTTTGGGGTATATACCTAGAAGTGGAATTGCTGAGTCATATGGTAATGTTTACTTCTTTTGAAAAGTTTTTATTTAAATTCCAGTTCGTTAACATACAGCATAACATTCATTTCAGGTGTAAGTGCTCCTCACAACAAATGCACTGTGTAGGAATCACCAGATTATCTTCCAAACATACACAATTTTGAATGTTTAATGATTGGATGTTGTTGATATTGACCTGGTAAAGGCAATCAGGTCTTATCAGCCTGCAAGTCTTAGCTCACCTCTCTCTGCCCTGTGATGCCTTCCAGGTTTTCCAAAGCAGTCTTCCGGTGCCACCATTTCCGTGGGACCGTTAGAGTTTATACCAACCACATAGGAGAGTAATTCTTTTCAAGTCTGTCTTGCAGGTAGACGGTAAGCTAAGTAAACTACTGAGGTTTTTAGTCCCCTCGAAACAATTATTTTTAAATTTTTAAAAAAATCTTTTAAGCAGCGATCTTTCTCCAGCTCCTCTTTCCCTCAAGAGCCCAGTTATTTTTCAAATTGCAGTCATTTGAAGAAAAAGTTGACCTGACAAAAGTGAGAAAAAGTTTTAATGATGATCACCAGGGAGCATCATGACATTTGCCTTTGATGTGAAGTTTATAACAAAATATCTATAAAACATTCGCAGACCTAACAGAAAACTTCACATTTCTGTAACACTTGTGATCAGAATCCTCCGTTAGTCTAACTGCCTGAACTATCATGACTGTACTTTTCAGATTGAGAAATGGCACTAAAAGTTATATTTCTAAAGCAGTACTTCGCAATTATTTAGTAATTAGCAGATTTGCAAAGCAATTTTGCATGTTACTAAATATTTATAACAGTTTAATTCTAAATAGCCCATTGAAGAAGGCCAATCTGGTATTATTATTCCTGTTTAGCACTGAGGCTCCAGAGAAGTAATTTACTTAACAGCAGTTCCCCTTAGACTTAAGAGGGCATCAGAGTCCCTGGATGACTTGTGAAAAGGCAGAGGGCTGGCCCATACCTGTAGAGTTTCTGATTCAGTAGGTTGGGGAGCCCGAGAATTTGCGTTCCAGTTAAGTTCTCAGATGATACTGATGCTGCAAGTCTGGGGACCACACCTGGAGCACCCTGGGATGGAAATGTAGAGCAGTGATAGAGCTTGGATTTGCACTCAAGGTTTTCAGCTGCAAGCCCAGGGCTCTTCCCATATTAGAACTCTGCCTCTGATTAAAAAAAAAAAATACTGAGCAACAAATTCTTTGTCTCAGGAATGACAGGCAGGGACAGTCTCTGTTATGCTATACAAATAAATGAGACCTTTCTTTCATCTCACAGGGAGTTTGGGTCCTGAGAGCTTCCCTGTGTCTTCGCTAAAACGATGCTCAAGGAACACACCTTGAACAAATACAATACTTGTATGCTCTGGAAAATATTTTACAGAGAAACTAGGATTTTGGTTTGTGAACACAAGGAATGCCTATAAAGTTGGAAGCTGAGTTTTATATGTTGCTCCTCTTCAGCCACCCTGTGGATGCACTTGGTCAATGTATACCATTGACACCACTTCTTAAACATTTATTTATCAGCCAATCTAAACATTGAAGAGATTTTTAGCATATGACTTTAAACACTAAACTTTATTTTGGGGGAAGTTTGGTCAAATCCGTCATCATGTAACTTGTAATAGTCTCTAAGTTTTGTCTTTAAAAAGTTTCCCATTTGCATCAGGTGGTTGTATTTGGAAGTGGGGCTCAGGTCTAGGTAAAATATTTACAAGGACACATATAAATATGATAACTTATGGGAAAGTGCTTTGCTGAGGGTAGACATAGAGGAAAAATGCTTTAAAAGATATAAACCATAGCCAACCCGTCGTTTTCCACAATTGCTGTTTGCTTTCAGTTTCAAATTCATGATATTAATATTCATTTGAAGCCGTGGCCTCCATAAAGAGGTTCTGTGTCAGGGTTAAGAATCTTGAGTATTTGTATATGCCTAAGATCTGTAGGCATATAGTGTTTTCATAAGAAAAAAATACAAGGAGAAAAAGCCTCATGCAGTGGTGTTGTCATGAGAAAAATATGTTTGGACTATTTATGGGAGGGATAATAGTTATAGCACCTATTCCATTTTATCAGCGCCCCCCCCTTTTTTCCTTCAAGAATTCTTCAGAGTCATCATAAATCAAATTTGAGAACAGTGCAAACACTTTCCCCTTTCACAGTATGAGAAACACAGGAGAAAAAAATGTAAGTTAACTTTCTCAGAAACACAAATCATTTGAATGGCAAAGAGACTATTTGAATCCACTGTTCCCAAACAAAAATTAAATATGCCTAAGTTAGCAATTTACCAGTTGTGTGACCTTGAACACATAACTCAATCACTTTACGTTTCATTTTTTTCCCTATGGAAATTGGGGATATTAATAACACTTATAACATTGTTGGGAAAGGGCCTGACACAACAGTTGGTGTTCAGCAAATATAGAATGAATAAATGATTAAATGAGATTATCCGTATAAAGCTTTTACTGGTGCTTGGCCCATGGTAGATAGTAAATGTTATTTTCTTTTTATTTTAAAGTTTGGTCTGAGCTACCTGCCACTGAATCCATCCCAAATGCAGGGACACTTTTGCATGCTTTTGACACATGAGAGCGCCTGAATGATTTTAACTTGCCAAAAGCAGGATAATCACTGATCTGTAGGTGCAGGTATACTGGGGTGGGGGGAGGGTACAGTCTTATAGTACTTTACTATGCTTTCTGTTCTCCATGTGCTTTTTGCCAGAATAGGTTCCAAGTTATTTTCCTCTGCAGACCCATTTACAGTCTTCTGGCCTACCTTGGCTAAGCAATAAAACAGAACCAACAAACAATTTCCCCGAAGGGGGTCCTTCTTTCCCTGGATCTTCACCAGTGATTCTGTTTATTTCTGTCTCACCGTTTTGCCCTGTGGCTCACTTGCTCACTTGTTTTCTGATTGTCACACTGGATTCCTCTGAAAATAGGACCCCTCGTTACTGAACGCCCTTTACTGAAATTGTTGCCTACTACTTATCCTGATGTCCTTTCTTCCCTCGAATACCTTTAGTTTAAAATGGTTTCTCTATTTGTAGCTGATGCTGATTGATTTTGATCCATGCCAGTCTAAGCATATCTTGTTATGGTGTCCTGCATCTAGCATGGCACAGACTCTGGCTTAGTGTCACTTCAGTCTCATAGTTGTTTAATCCATAAAGCCTAAATATTTCACAAATGCTCCCAGTGTCTTTTGTTTTACTTTTCTGTGCTTAATTCAAAATCCAAGTGAAGAAAGGCATTTTATTTTTGAATGACTCTCATCGTTTACAAATGAGGTCACCTGTCTTCAATAGAATGCTTTTTCTATATGAGCAAGTACATACAAATATGTGCACTACACATAGGGAGGCCATTTAGCTTTGGATGGAGAGAAGTAGTACTGTGAAACTGACTGAACACATGGAGAATGGTTATATAAAATTTCAAAATGTCCATGATCAAAAATGTGCTTGAGTGATCAGAAGTGCGGTACAATCATGGGAAAGGAATTGCCTGGGAAAATGAAATTGTGATGTTTGTCTTGTATCAAAACTTCTGTCCAGAAACTCTGTTGCAAGATGTTTAGGAAGTAGCCTAAAAGTTTAAAACTGATGTGCAGGGAAGTGTCCATGAAGCTGTGTTCAAGGACATCTCCAGATGTCTCCACCATCTAGTGATTTGGTTTGAAGGATCCACTTTGCTCAGTAGCCCATGAGAAATTCCATTCCTCTACCTCATCTCCTATGCTTTTCTGCCTCTTGAACAGCAACATTAGAGATCCACGTTGTTCTTATTCCTGTGTCTATAGTTTATTTTCTGTCTCTGTTGAATATCAAGGAAAACTGTACCCTATCCTTGAAGCTCATTAAATCGTCTCTAAAATTTGACCTTAATTTGAAAAAAAGTATATTTTCTTTGGTTGTCGCTGCTGTCTTCAGTGGCTTAGTTTATTAGGAGATATACATTTAAAACAACATTCAGTGACCTTTAAAAAAAAATGGGATACAAGCCAATGCTTGCCGAATGAAAACCCCTTGTGGCCTCTGTGGTTTTATGTAAGTGATGTAAGCTTAGCTAATAGAGAATCAGTGAGTTCCAAAACTTGACTAAATGCCTTGCCTGTCACTACTTTTACGAGAATGAGATCATGTTTTCTGCTATTTCTTATATGGGGGGAGGCAGGGAGGAGAGTGTCGAATTATATGTGATTGCTTCTTTCACCTTTCGAATTCTAAAATTTCATGAGACAGACTTTTTGAGATGAAAAGCATAGAGAAAATTCATAAAATATTACCCTGGATGCAGTGAGGGTTTTGTTAAAACTCTAGCTCAAAAATTGAGGGCTCTGTTAAGTTACAGGTGTAACTGATATTCCTTGCTTAGCTAAAGTAAATAATCTGAGTTCTGCCATTTTACTTCTCTATGTGCTCTTCTCAGAATTAGGGATGGGCTGGTCCCTAATGACTGACTGTAACTGCTCTGGAGTACCCCGTTCCACATCGTGTGATGGGTGGTGTACAGTGTTTAACTGTCGCTGGTTACTCTTGGAAGTTTTATTTATTACTCTTGTTCTAGCCAAGTGGCTAAAGAGTGATTGAGGTGACAAAGGGGATGCATTTCATTCTCAAAATGTAGATCCCAAAATTTAGGTAACACACACTTCACTTGTTGAGAGAAAAGGAAGCATAGGGTTATTTGCTCATAGAGTCGAGTCAGGGCTACTGTTTTTTTCTGCTGTGTGATAAAAGCTGAGTTTAAATGATTTCAAAATGAGGGCCAGTGTTTTTCAAGGGGTAAACCTAATAAAAAATGAGAAAAATTTTAGAGAGACTTGGACTGAAATTCAGTAATGTAGTTCTTAGGCAGCCTATTTAAGCATTGATTTTGATTTAGATGGTGAGTTTTTTCTACTGCACACCCCTACCCCCAAATGTAAGCTCTATGAAAGTAGGGATTTTTGTCTTTTTTCATTGATGTATTCCCAACTCCTAGAACAGTGTGTCTTGCAAACTAGGCACCCAATAAATACTTGCTAAGTGCACAGATGGGTGGATGGATGGATTGGGTGGATATGGACTTTACCTAACAAACAAACATAACGGCTTTGTTCTGCTAGAAAAATCGAAACACTGATTGGTGAGAATGAGTAACGAAGAAGTTGGTCTAAGGCAGTAATATCCAACCAGAGAAGATTTTGCCCTTCGGCGACATTTGGCAGTATCTGGAGACATTTTTGGCTGTCGCAACTGAGGAATTGCGGTGGTTCTGTTAGCATATAGTGGGTGGAGGCTAGAGATCCTGCTAAATGTCCCATCATGTGCAGGACAGTCCCCTGTAACAAAGTATTATCTGGTCTAAAATGTCAATGTCTTGGTTTGGAAACCCTGGTTTTAAAGATTTACTATTTATTCCTCTGTGTTTTCCAGATTGTAATCCTTATAAAATATATCCTTATCAAATAAATTTGGGACTGCGTAAGAATCGGCATTGGTGCTTGTTAAAATTTTGATGTCTTGGCTTCGTGCTTATGTATTCTGAATTACATATGCTTTTTGCTTTAAAGTTGAATTTTCTTATATTAATGTGGCTTTATCAGCTACATTTATTTTGATTCATGCTTGCAGGATACATCTATTTTAATTCTTTGCTTTCAACCTTTCTGTATCCTTAGGTTTTGGATATATTTCTTATAAATAGCATATGACTCTTCATTTTAAGAAGTTCAGTGTGATAAACTTTGTCTTTAAATTGCAGCATTTAGTTCATCTAAATTTAATGTAGCTGCTGATTTATTTTGGGCTAGCTCAGTATCTTCCTGTATATTTGTAATCTGTTCCACTAACTCTGTGTTCCTTTTTCTCTCATCTCTTCTTTTGGTATGATTGGAAATTTTTGTGATTACATTTTTAAGAATCTTTGTAAGGCATTTTTATACAGTTTTGTTATTCTTTTAATTTACTACCTTAAAATTAAAAAAATCCTACTTGCTTTATGAAAGTGTATTATTAATTAATACTTACACCCTCCTCTTAGACAATGTAAAAACTACAACACTTTAACTCTATTTGTCGACCTCCATTCTTAGATATTTTGTGTGTACTATAATTTTGTATTTTAAATACAATTATATTTTAAATATAATTTTTTATTTTAAAAGGTTTTATTATTATTTTACACAGATAGTATTCATTTAGATTTATCTGCAGTTTTCACATTCTTGTTGTTATTCATTTCTTCCCATATCGCCAGTCTTCCTTTTGGGATTCTATATTTGTTTCCAGCTCAAATCACATTTTTTTAGTTCCCTTTGAGAATGAGCCTACCTGTGGTTCAGTTTCACAGTTTTTGTTTGAGTTAAACTATGTTTCTTTGAATTTGATTTTTGAAGAATAAATTTTACTGGGTATAGAATTTTAAATTGACAGTATTATATTTCACTACTTTCAAAACTTTATTCCATTGTCTTCTAGCTTCTATTGTTGCTGTTGAGAGGTCTGGGAGAAGTGTAGTTGTTGCTCCTCCTTAGGTAACCTGTTTTTCTTTTCCTGGCAACTTTATTTATTTATTTTTTTTTATAGATTTTATTTATTTATTTGAGAGAGAGAGAGAATGAGAGAGAGCACATGAGAGGGATTAGGGTCAGAGCGAGAAGCAGACTCCCTGCCGAGCAGGGAGCCCGATGCGGGACTCGATCCAGGGACTCCAGGATCATGACCTGAGCTGAAGGCAGTCGCTTAACCAACTGAGCCACCCAGGCGCCCTTCCTGGCAACTTTAAACATTTCCTCATTGTCTTTCATATCCTGCATTTCAAATAGGATGTGTCTAGATGTAAACTTCATTTTATTTATCCCACCTGGAATTTATTGGGCTTCTTAGATATGTAAATTAATGTCTTTCATTGTTTTTTGAAAAATTCTTAGGCATTGTCTTTTTCAGTATTGCTTCTTCCTCCCCCTTCTTTTGCAACTCTAATTTGCTACATGTTACAGCTTCTCACTGTATCTGTTTTTTGTCTTACCCTTCCCTCCCCCACTGTTTTCTCTCCTTTTGTCTCTATGCCTCATTCTAAATATTTCCTCCTGATGTATTTTACAATGGAATAATTTATTCTTTGGCTGTGTCTAATGTACTTTTAAACCCATCCATTAGGTTATTTCTTTCAGTTTTATTCAGTGGTACAATTTTTGGTTGGTCCTTTTTCATATCTACCATGTTACTTTTTTTTTCTTTTTAAAGGGGGGCTTGAATTCATGACCCTGAGGTCAAGACCTGAGCTGAGATCAGGAGTTGGATGCTCAACTGTCTGAGCCACCTAGGTGGTGCTACCATGTTCCTTTTTTTTTTTTTTTAAGGTTTTATTTATTTATTTGACAGAGTGAGAGAGCACAAGCAGGGAGAGCGGCAGAGGGAGAGGCAGAAGCAGACTCCCCACTGAGCAGAGAGCCCGATGTGGGACTCAATCCCAGGACCCTGAGATCATGACCCGAGCCGAAGGCAGATGCCCAACCAACTGAGTCACCCAGGTGCCCCCATGTTACTTTTTATATTTTTCAGTAATCTACTGAAAATTTTAAGCTTGGTTTTTATTTCCTGGAACATGTTAAGTATAGTTGTTTTAATGTTGGAGTCTGATAAATTCCATATTGGGAAGTACTTTTGGGTTGATTTCTGTTGTCTGTTGTTTGTGCAGTTTAATTTACCTGTATCAGTCAGAGTTCTCCAGAGAAATGCTATTCAACCCAGTGCACTATCTTTTCTTTTTATGTGCTTAGTGATATATATATAGATGAATATTCTCTCTCTCTGTGTATATAAATGCACCCACATATATGTATATATATTGAACACATGTATTTATTAAAGTGTAGTTGACACACAATATTATATTAGTTGCAGGTGTACAACATAGTGATATTACTGTATAATGCTATAATGCTTGGTTATATTTGATTATATTTAGGACATTGGATTTGAAAAACTATTTTTGAGAATAACTTGAGGCCTCAGATGCTGTAACTTCCTAGAGACATTTTCTTCTGCCACTTTGACAGTGATGTAATGGCACCCTTTAGTACAATGGAAATAAAAATATGGTGTCACTTTAGTTTCAATGCTTAAGAGTCACCCAGAATAGTCAAAGTTGGACTGCTATCCAGTGGAGTGGGTATTTTTTTATTTACCCTTATTCCTAGGTGAAAATTTCTTTCTGGTCTCAGGGGAAAAATTGTGAGACTTCTTTCTCAGGAAAAAAAATGTGAGACTCAAATCTTTGGATATTTATGTGCTCCTAGATCCTGTCTTGGTTTTTCTGTTGGTCTTTTATGTTCTTTGATGCCTTGAAGATTTCTGATATATATTTATGTTTATTGAGATATTTTGTCTGAATTACCTTTTTTTCCATTACTGGATTTGTAAGTTTTTGATAGATTTCATTAAGACAGTAAGAAAACTTGAGTGACTTCATTCCAAAAAAACTCAGTTACCTTCTTCAACAGCCAATGCATTTCCTTTTCCTTAATGATCACTTCTGCTTGTTTCTAGGACTCTTCTGCAGGTATCAGAATATGAAGTAGCAAAGTACTCTAACTTTGACTCACTCAAACCATTCTCTTGCTGTTAAATAGATACTAGGTATGGTTCTCTGGTTAAGAGGTATGTATGGTCTCCTTATTTCCTGCCTTCCTGAGGAAATAGTCTTCCCTCATCTCTGCATGCCCGGTTTTTCTATGTCGTTATAGGTCTCAGATCAGGTATCAACTTCTCAGGAAAGCCTTCCCGGGATGCCCAATCAAAGTAGCCATCTCATTACTCTATTATCTCAATTCTTAAAATTTTCTTTATGGGACTGTTATAAATGTATGT